>NC_042628.1:9053007-9389127 GCF_901001135.1 Rhinatrema bivittatum
GGAGGCGGCTGGATCCCACGTGCAGGTCTCTGTGCATCGCAGCCCCGGCAGGTTCCTGACATTGGTCTATGTTCCAGGAGGCGGCTGGATCCCACGTGCAGGTCTCTGTGCATCGCAGCCCCGGCAGGTTCCTGACATTGGGTCTCTGTTGCAGGAGGCGGCTGGATCCCACGTGCAGGTCTCTGTGCATCGCAGCCCCGGCAGGTTCCTGACGTTAAGTCTATAGAGCAGCAAACTAGATGAATCTTGTAGGTTGTAGGCATCAGGTTCTTTTCCTTTGCAGTTTCTCTTTAAACATTTGGTTATTTGATTCTGGTGGTACTGTTATCACGTTCAGCCCAGGAGACCATTTTGATGAATGCTGTGACATCAGAACAGATCTGCAGACTTCTCGGATGATAAACGGCAAACAATGCCTTCATAGTTCATCCATCTTCAAAGCTACATTAGTGCATCCTTGGGTAGAACAAATAACTAATCAACAGAAATATTTTTGTTATTTATAGCTTACATTTTGTAAAGCCAAGGCTCTCCACCAAGGGCCCTAAGTGAGTAGCATGATGTACATGATTGAATCTCAGCATATATTGCTTGTGTGTTTTAAGATGTAGGGCCTGCTACACGTACGTAGACAACGCTTGCATGGAGACAGAATGAGTTTACTCCGGGGTGCTACTGCCTTTAGCATCACACAAACGGCTGTTCTGCCGGGAGAGAAAGTGATTTTGACAGCGTATTATCCCTGAAGGTGGTCAGACAAAGTGGACTTCCTTGAACCGGTGTATATGGCAAGCACTGCAGGGCAGCTAGATGGCTTACTCAAACTGCTTCCCTGTTTTGGGAATATGCTTAGCATATGGGATCTGAGGCTTAGATTCTATAATGCTCCTCATTTACCGGCCCCTCGGGCTTATCCATCAAATGTGCACAACTCTCTTTTTTTTTTTCCCCACCCTTTCCCTATTTGGTTTTCTGCCCCAGGTAGCTATGGCATAATCTCTTCCTGGTTGCTTTTAAGAGCCATAGTTTTGGGTTTTTACTCCCACCAGGATAATTTTTCATGGCATCTGTAGTAGTAAATGTAGGTTGATCAGTCACATGACTTGCAGTCTCTTCCTGGATATCTTTGGTGTTTCTCAATTTCTGGTGCTCACTGACTTTTTTTTTTTTTTTTTTTTTTTTTACCATATTGTTTTTCGATCTGTACAGAATAAACTGGAGCAACTTTTTTTTTTTTTTTTTTTTTTTTTTTAGATTTTCTTTTTATTAAGTTTTTGTTTTTTTTAATAAATATCTTCACAAGCAGCCTTGCTGGAGAAAATTAGTATTGGCAATTAATCCATAAAACGTAGCAAATAAAGTAACATCATAACCGCAAAAATAATTCCATGATGCGTTGACTTCCATTAGACCTCAATAAAGAGGAGACATCAGGAAATGAAGAGGAGAAAAGATAAGGAATAGAAAAACACTTAAAATGAAAAAAAAAGGAGCCTGTTGTAAGTGACCCTATGCAGATGAGCTGCTGGCTGAATAACTTACAGTTCAGTACTGCTGTCACCCGGGGCGCACGGGACCTGCCGCTTGCTGAAGATGTCCACCAGATGTAGCTGCAGTACCGCAAGCTGGGAGATGTACAAGGAGGCACGTAATATACACCAGCTCTGTCCTATGCTGTGTCCCTAGATCTTTTTTTTTTTTTTTTCTAACCACCTCAAAATCAAAATAAACACTGGACTGATTCTCTTTGCTGAATCCCTTGTTTTTAGCGCTTACGCAAATTGGACGTAGTTTGGATTTGAGTCACGTACGGTTTCAGCCAGCTTAATGCGAGCCCCTCCCTGCGTCTCTGCTGGGATTTGTCATTTGCCATCTGAAATAAACCCCAGTTTTCCCTTCCCAGATGTCAGCTGTACAGAGCATTCCAGATGTACCAAATTCTGCATGGACTGCGATCTGGACAGATGTTGAGTAGGTTGAAAGCCGTGTACTCAGATTAGCCACATTTTATTTTTTCAATTTAAATTTTTATTGCATCAACTTCAGTAATACAAGACATTAACATCAGTATCCCTACATATTCAACAGCACTCAACCGAAAATAGCCCAAAAAAACAGATTACATCTTTTTTTTACCCCCATCCACCTCTGAACCCCCACACAATAGTTTGGAGTCCAAAACTCAGTGCAGACTAGCTGAGTTTTAAACCCATATCTCCCAAGGTGAAAGGGCTGTGTACTACCTCCTTCCTGTGTCACGGAGAGGACTGGATGGCTCAGGTCACAGAGATTACAGAGCCTTTCGTCTCCTGGACACTGGCTGAAATCCTAGCTAAGGTGGCCTCTATGAAATGAGATGCCGGTCTCCGGTCCAGCTGCACATCTCCTCTCTGACCTGTGACAAGGACATGGATATGAGAGAGAGCGAGCATACATTTAATAGAAAAAGGCAGCTTTCTGAAATGTGCGCGGTCTCTGGTTTCCAGGAGAGCATTCGGTCTAAGCTTGCTTAAATCCCTTGTTTTAGTTATTTGAGCACTAGGACCTGTTTGCAGCTGTCGGGGTCTGATCTACTCTGTTCCCCTTTTTTTTTTTTTAAAGAAAGATAAATTACTCTGGCAAGCAGTGAGTTCCTAAGGGACTTAGCGATACTGTTCCAAAGTTAGATGGTTCCTTCTTTCTCCTATCAGCCCAGAGTCTTTGAGTTGTTGGCATTCTGAACAGTACTTCAGAAGTAGGATACCTTGTGTAGCTTTTTGCTTTTATGTTTTTTGGCATTTTATATTAATGTTGAATCAGTAAATCTCACTTAGGAGCAAGTTCTCAAGAACGTGCTGTTGATTCTTGCAAGCCTTTGTCTAAATGTTGGGATGTTTCACACCCCAGATGTGCCGCGTTTGTTTCTCTGCGATTGATACTCGTTACAGGAAAGGCCTGTCGCTCACGGAGCTCCAGTGACTTGTATTTATTTAGTTGCGCGTCTTGTAAACCGCAGTATCCAGCGCTCTGTGCGGTTGTAGCATGGCAGCAGTCCGGATGCTCATGAGGATAGTCTAAAGTGTTAAAGAAGCATGACTCTCCCATCCCGGAAGACCACAAATGGGCCAGGTTTTCAGGGCATCCACAGTGAAACACGCCTGAGACAGATTTTGCATTCAGTGGAGGCAGTGCCTGCGGATCTACCTCATGCATATTCATGGTGAAAACCAGACTTGTTTGTGGCACTCCAGGACCGGGATTGCCCACCCCTGCTCTAAGGATCACTCCAATCCAGAGAAAAAACTAAGATATTACGAACATGAAGGAAGTTTACGATATGAAAGCAGCTTATTCCCCACCCCCCTCACCTGGTCTCCTTTGCGCCAACCAAACGCTTCATGTTGGGGGTGGGTGATGGAGTGGAGAAGGTGCAGTTGGTTAAGAGCTCGGGCTGTGATAGGGGGAGGCAGGCAGGGATATCTATGGGTATTCAGTTATCTATTGACAAAGCACTTATATTCCCCTTTTCATAACCACCTTTAGTGGCAATGCTTTTTTCCTAGGGTTAAGATGTCATTTATTTATTTTTAATAAACGTTGGATAATTTTCCAGAAAGCTTGCTTAATATGAACAAGAAAGCTCTGCTGATTCTCTGCTTTAGAGCACGGTACCGTGTGTTTTGTTTTTTTTGGGGCGCGCTGCCTTCTTGCCCGAGGAACCCTTCCTGTCTGATTGTGGGGCGGGAGCAGTTCAGGTATTTCATGGGAACCTTCCTGTGAGAGGTGGGGGCAAAGGGATTAGACTCCTTATACATCCTAGAATATGTCTCAGTACGAGCTCTCCTCTGCCTGTCCCTGCTCTGAAGAGCGCTACCTCGGGTGGTGGAGGGCAAGATCGCCTGGGGATAGGCAGAGAGGATCCCCAGTTGCAAAGACGCGTCGCCACTTGCTCGTTCTGTTCAGCTGCCGAAGGGAGCGCCTGCTCCCGACAAGTTAAGAAGCGAGAAATGTAGATTCGGTTGGTCCAATAAAAAGGTCTCTGCTCGAGTTTCCTCTGTTGGTTTACCTTGATTTCCTTGCATGCAAACAAATAACCTGGCAACCCCGCCACTTTATCGGAGAAGTGAAAGGAGAGCCATGGATTGACTGGGGGTAACGGGAATGGTACTGGCCCTCGCAGGCCTTATCTGCAGTCCTGTTCTGTGAGAAAGGCAGGATAAGAATGATAAGCTGCGGTCTAGCGACTTTCCCAGTAAAACTGGTTCATTTTAGCTATATGTTTACATTTACAAAAGAGATTAGCGAGTAATTTCCTGATCTGCTCTGACTTGTTATGGCTGAAGAGTTGTCCCAGTATTAGCAGGACCTCTGCAATCTCCAGGTGGCTGCTGATGTTTTGCTGTCTCTCTTTGTACGAAACGGCCTTGTGGCGCGCTGAAACTGCAGAACTGTATCTGGTCGTGTGTCTCACCGGCTGCTTTAGCCCTTGGTGACCAGAATTCCAGTTTCTGGCCGCGATTCGATGTACCCACAGATGGTTACGGTGGAGAAGTGGTTCTCTCTGGCATCTGCTATAATCTATTTGAGGGTGCACTAGTACAGGTGTAGTAGTTGAATTCTTTGTGTTCCATAAAAGAGGCTTTCTTCTTGGCCCTTGTTTCTCGTTCACCTTGCATCCAAAAGAAAAATGGTTAACCCAGCTTAACCGCCCATGTGGAGAGCCAGACCGGACCTGTAAATTCACCTAAATTTAATTTGTTTTTTGATAGACTTTAGTTGTATCTTACATTTTTGGGAGAAAGAATCTTTTGATCCTTTTTAGGATACCCAGGATATAAAGACTGGTCATTGGTTACGTTACTATCTCTCCTTTTATAGAGCAATGTTGTTGTTAAATGTATTTGTAATTCCAACCGTAAAATGCATAATCAACAAGTCTTATCTGTTCATTGTTGTAAAATATGCAGAACAGCATTCTGGACTAACAAAAGGAACATCTTTAGGTATGAAAAAACCCCTGGTCTGGGTGTTTACAAAAGATTTCCACTCAGTGAATTATAAATCATTGAATACTCCATCCAATTGCAAATCAGTTTACAATCTCCTGTGAAAAATTAAGCCCTGCCCAACAGGCAAGTTTAGCTAGAAAAGTAGCCCTGGCGTAGGCCAATCTGGAATTGGTTGTCTTTCACCTCACGCGCTTTCTTGTTTTAGAGTCTCTTCTAGATGCAGGGGTCTACGAAATACTTTCTGGGATGGGTGGAGTGTTAGCGTGACTCATTTACACACTTACGGATTTTCAAAAGGGTTAAGCGTGTAAAAAAAAAAAAAAATTACAATAGATGTGCTTTAGTGGCATCTACTTACTCGCACTATTCTGTATTTTATAACGTGAAAAAAATACGTGTGTATTTTCACTTTCATGCGCGCATATACACACAGCAAAAAGGGCATGATTTAAATGCGTAAGTTGCTATTTTAAGGACACTTGTGCACGTAGATTTGCCAACTTATTTGTGTACATTTACATCTAATTGTCTGGCGAAAGTGGTAATAAATGAGTTTAACTGTGCAGTGGTCTGGGAGTACTAGGGGGGAGCTCAGGCTGGTCTTGTTGACCTGGAGAAGGGGCTGGGCAAACTGGTGGACTAAGTTGATAAAACTGGTAGTTTACCTGACGTGCACATCAGCCTAACTACGAGAAGAGGGCCTTGCTCCTGGTTGGGGATCTTCTAGATTTTGCTCCATAACTAGTTTGAATGAATTTTCCTTTCGGTGCTTCGGCCCTGTATTACGGGGACTACGGTGTGCCATTTCCTCGTGCGGCCTGTGGTTTGCTCCCCGGAGTTGGGGAGGCTAATTGGGGATGTCTATTGCTTGCTGTTACTATTCAGTGCTGGGATTTTGTTCATATTTTGGGGGAACTACTTGCATTTCACAACTTTTACTGTCGTCTTGTACTGCATTGGTTCTGGCCTACATAAGAGCCAATGTAGGTCAGATATTTGTTGTTTGATTAATAAAAAAGATTAAACAGTAAAATACATTGACATGCGCGCGTAAATCTCACTTTATTTTCGTGCGTAAAATATACGTGCATATATTTTAAAAATAGGTAGGTATGTTGTGTGTATTTGCATGTAAGCATACATAACGTGCATTTGTTGCGGGGTAAAGAGACACGTATTTTATAATGCACGTGGGCTACAAAATACTATTGTAAATGTGCACTTCGGCCATATATGAGAATTGTCCATCCTATTTTTCGGTACAGAAGTAGCAAAGAAATCTTTTAAGCATAGACTTTCTTTGCTGCTCTGTTCTGGGTCTTTAAAAGAAGGTAGAGTTAAAAAATGATCCCAGTGCCTACATTGTTCCCCTGCTGACCTAGATGGAGTATGTTCTACTTGCATGCAAGCAGCTGTTATTAATAAGTGCAAGGAAGCCTGGCAGGAGCTACCATGGGGAACCTAAAGCACATGCATGCCGCAGTCACAATCCAAAGTGATTTGCTGGAAGAGGAAAAAAAGGAATTGGTATTCAGAGCAGGGTGCGCATGGAATTGCCCTACTTTTCGGTGGCTTGCAAACCAGCTCTGTAGCCTTCTCTCGGGAGACCCTAGAGGACAGGTAGATGGAAATAGAACCTGCTGCTTGGGGAAAGACGGCGCCTTGGCGCTAATTATACCATCGTGTTCCAGGCAGCTACGGCCCTGACGAGGCTGGGATTAGCGCTGTTTACCTGTTTTTTAGTTTCCCTTCCTTCCTCCACCCTTTTTTTTTTGAAAGGTGCCCGAGCTAGCAGCGCGTGGGTAACGTGGCGGAGGGCAGCACTGTGTGCCCTTCAAACTCGCCGTAGGCTCGGCGACTTCCGGTAACTGTGATGCAGACGTCCTGGAGATGCGAGACTGGTGGTCTTGGACCAGCTCTCCTAGCCTGCACCTTCTGAGGTGAAAGCATCACGGTGTTCATCGTAGGACACCCAGGCTCTTATGGTGAAATGCCTGGAACATGCTACGGGCCAAGGTTGACTTGCATGTGTTTCAGTTTGGCGTCTTCAGCATCTTTCCACGTTTTTATTTCAAGGACTTTCTCTAACCGTGTTTCTTCTCAAAAGCAATGGTGCCTGAATATTATCACGAAATGAGGAGCCCAAAAAAGGGCACTTTACGCAGTATCAGATTTATTGCTTAAAATTACAACATAAGTTATGACCGCTTCTCTTCACATTCGTTAGAAAAAAAAAAACCCAATTCCCAAGGTCCAAAATGTAAGTGCATTAGGCTTGTGTAGGCGCCAGCAGGAGTCTCCGGGGGAGGGGAATACTGTATGTCGGGTACTTTTACTTCCTTTCCGTCCACTCTCCCAAGCTCAGAATGAAATGGAAAACAGAGGTGGATTTACCTCCTGAGCTGCTCAATAGTGGGTGGCTTGAGACTCCACTACTCCTACCCGCCCCTAAGTCCCCAGCATCTTTAGGGCACTTCCAGACTGAGGTTTCCTGTATCTCCCCCTTGATAACAGACACTGGCACGGGAACGATTGCATTGTTGGCCGGTGTGTGCCGTATGTGTACGTATGTGTAAAATATGCTTCCTTGTACAGCGGGAGGAGATGAGTCGGTGGGGTTTTTCCTTGCAAAAAACCCTTCCTCTTATTTTGACTGATTTCTTTTTTTTTTTTTTCCCCGTTGTCCATGACCTACAGGTTTTCTTCCCGCAGCACGACTTGTTGTTTATTGAGATGAGTGCTCTGGGGGAAAGTACCCTGCAGGTCTTTGTAGCTGTGCAAC
Source organism: Rhinatrema bivittatum (assembly GCF_901001135.1). Taxonomy (NCBI): domain Eukaryota; kingdom Metazoa; phylum Chordata; class Amphibia; order Gymnophiona; family Rhinatrematidae; genus Rhinatrema; species Rhinatrema bivittatum. The sequence continues at coordinate 9,060,778 of NC_042628.1, forward strand.
GTTTCAGGAGACGGGGGGGGGGGGGACGGGACTGAGGTACTAAAACTCATTCCTTATGATTTTAGAAAGACTCGGCCTGTTTCTGTGCTTACTGAAAAATCCCTTAAGTAGATGCAATCCGTTGCTGGGGCTTCCTGATAGGGTGAATTATGGCTTTCGTCTGGGTGTTTACCAAGTAGATCCAGTTTAGGAGAGAGATCCTGGGGGGGGGGGAGATGAGGGCAGAATACCTGCCTCCCTGGGGGCAGTACCTCTAGCGGCTCATTTAAAGTTGTCCCTTTTCGCCTCTTCCCGCCCTTGCCCAGGGAGAATTGGCTGCACTGGAACGCGCCTGCTTAGATAGGTGTACGGAGAGAAGAATTGCCCTTGAGGGGGTACAGTTGGAATAAAAACATTTTGCACACATAACCTGCCAGAAAGATTGTTTTGTTTTTAGAGAGTTGCTGTCATGACATTAAGCTCTTCTTTTTGATTGATGTTCCCACTTAAAGCAGTTTTGAAATGGCAACGCAGATCTGGGAGAGAGAGAGAGAGGGACGAGGCTTAGAGACGTGCGCACAACATGACTGGAGAAAGAGAGACCTTGCATTCTAGGCGGTCCCTGCCAGGCCCTCAGACATGAACTCAGATACCGCCCGTCTGTCCGTCCGTGCCTCCTCCACTGGAGGCCTGCTGTGCTCCGATTCCATAAGTAAAGGGGGGGGGGGGGGGGCGGTCCGCTCGGCTCTGCATTTTCTCAAGCCGCTGTGGAGTCCTGCCAGCCCTAATGCAGAACCCACATGGGGGGTGTGGGGGGCAGGAGATCCGTTGGGATTTGCCTTGCTAGCAAAGATCATTGCGTGGCGCTTGGACCTTCTTGTGCCGCCCTTTCCTCACGCGTGGGGTAAGGGCGGGTGGGCACCTTCTCCTTTCGGTACCGTCTGCTGCCACCCAGACTGTCCCGCTGGGACTTTCTGCACTTACAGTAACTTGGATAATTTCTGTGCTTCCCCTGCCAGGTCACAGTGTGTGTTGTAATTGTTTTCTGAAACTTTTTTTTTTTTTTTAATAAGAGCCTGATGCTTGGCCTACATCTGCCCCGCGGCTCGCACTGTATTTGACGCTTGTGCATCTCTTTCTAGTTTCCAGGTGCAATCGCCCTGCGCTGAACGTCGTCATTTTCCCTCTGCTGCACGAGGGCTTGACGGATGTGATCAGAGATGTTCCCATAATGCATCTGGACGAAATAACTTTGTTTAAGAGCCGGGTAGCAGAGGAGCCTCCAAACCTGTGGTGGTGATCGAGCTGGAGCAGACGGGACGGACACGGCTGCCCGTTAGTCCGGATTGCTGAGTGGATGCTCCTCCATCACGCCAGGTCATTTTCAGCCTCCGAGCACGTGTTGAGACACAAGAGAGAAGGTGAGAGGGAGGTCTCTCTGGAGAGGCACGTCTTGCCACACCTCATCAAAGGAAGGCTGGAGGGTTTTTATTTGAACGCCAAATACATTCTCATTGAATTGAACCCACTTTGAGAAATAAAATTCTATAGAATTCAAGAAGGGGGAAGTCCATGACTTTTGTCAACGTATGAGCTTAATTCCGGGGTCATAAAACAAAATCCGCAGGGCTCTGCCTTTGCCCGGGCTCCCTGGGTCTGTTTGTGGTGAGCTTTGTGTCCCGAGTGCAGCCTCACGGGGGACCACAGTAATGAGGAATCAGCAGAAAGCCGAGAGCTGGGAAGCAGAGCGCTGCTCACATGAGCCGGGGGGGAACCGTAAAGTGCTTCTCTCAATAAAGCAGCGAGAGCAGTATTCAGTCAGTGTCCTAAAATGCCCCGCCCTGCACGTGCTGACGCTCTGCAAAATTCAGGAAAGCAGCTGGGACTTCCATTGTGGCAAGCCCTTTTTCTAACCTCTGTGCCTGACCCTGCCACATTCAGATCCTGCAAGCCTTGCCTGATTGTGTGTGTGTGTGGTTGCCTCGGTTCTTGCTTTGGGGTCAGCTTATTTTTAAGAATGTTGAGACCTTTGGGAAGGTGAGGGACCGGCATCACCAGGTGTGCGTCCTGGGCAGGAGGAGTAGATGACATTTTACTGCATGTTGGATCAGGTATATGCAGATTATAGTCTTGTGAAAACTTTTTTTTTTTTTCTTCAGCACCCTGGGGACTGAGTTGTGCATTTGTTGAGCTTACAGAGATTTCAGTTTGTGGGTGTGTTCGCAATTTTGTGTCTGTGTTGCACCCACGTACTAGTCTTCAGGTATTTCTGGTGTCGTACATTGTGGCACAGCTGGTGAAGACTGCAAGACAGGATAGGATGGATTGGCCCGCTGTGCGCTGGGACTCTCTGTTGGAGGGGAGCCTAGAGCGTGTCTTATGGCAGGGACAGTGTTGTGATCGGTGAAACCCTTAATTTATATTCCTGGATCGACAGAGACTTGCTTTTAGTAATATCGCGATAGAATAAGCAAACCGGCAATTATATAAATATATCCCACTACTAAGCAATCAATATGTCCCTATGTTGTATTGATTGTTTAGTAATATCACAGCATTTCCCTTGGCAGATTTACCCCTTTTACTGACCCAGTGTCAAGTTTGCATCCTCTGCGCTCTCATGCACTGAAGTAGTTTGTCTTAGCATTTCGGATGCTCTGACCTCACTTCTGCTCTCTTAGATGAGGAAAGAGCTCAGCCCCAGTTAGATTTAAACGAGTTGATGCGACGGTGAAGGCCGTTCTCCCTAGGGGCGCTCACCTGGGCAGGGAAATTTCCGTTTTTTTAGGTCTCGTAATGGATTGCGAGGCAGGTCTCTTGGACGCATCACCGTATTTCTGTTGGAGGAGTTAATTCTGGGCCTCTGATTGGAGTTGCCGGCATCGGCAGCACCCACCGAGAGCCGTCCGTAAAAGCAGCTGCTCCTCCTCTGTATTAAAAGATCAGTTTAAGTGCTTGTGGTGGTCGCAGCCCAGCGACGCAATGACAAAACCTGAAAGAAAGAGGTCATCGCGGGGGGGCGGGGCTCCTGCTTCACAGTCTGCCTTGGGCATTGGGAAAATAAATTCTCTCCTGGAGTAAAATCCGAAAGCGCTTCTTGGTTCTTAATGTTTGTGTTTTGAAAGAACTTTTTTATTTTACGAAGTTCCTCCTCAAGCTTCTTTCTGGATGTTTTGTTTTTAAATGCCCAGTGCCGGGTCAGCAGCCCTGCTCTGCACCGCCGTACGGTGGGACACGGGTCCAGGTCCTGATTTTTGGGCTGAGGGATGCTGTGAAGGAGGGGGTGTGTGTGTGTGGGGGGGGGGGGGAGAACCTGGTGGTCAGAATTGGGGCTCGCGGATCATAGGGCACCCCGAGGAGCACTGGGGTGTGATTTTCCCCCCCACCCGAGGACCCGTCGCTGTGATGACTGAGCTAGGAGAACTAGGGAGAGAAGGCCCGGCTGGTTCTGCGGTCGGAAGTCGTGGGTGAAAACAAAAAACGCACTGGTGCTGACCCAGTAGGAAGGCTGGCGAGAGTCTTGGGGGGGGGGGGGGGGGGGGGTGGCTAGCCCGATTAGCAAGGAGAAGGGAAAGGAATGGTTTCTGTAAAAATAAAAAATGTGGTGTATTGTGGGGTTTTTTTTTTTTTTTTTTTTACAGCTCCTGCTGCAAATCTTTTCTCCGAGATTGGGGAAGTGAGAATTGTTTCAGCTGCTGCTTCGCTCCTGGCTGCCTTTTACCAGATGTTAATAATGTGCTTATTTTCTTTAAGTGCTATTTTGGCACCAGCGTTAATTACAATTTATATTCTGAAACATTTACACTAGAGGGAGAAAGTTCCCCGATAACAGCCCTCAGCTGGCAGAGTGGTGCCATTAAACTCAGCGCCATCTGTTATGCACGAGAGGCAAGAATACCCCCACACTTCCCTAGCATAAATATGGCCAATACAGGCTTGGTGGGATGTGCGCTCAGGCCTTGCGTTTTGTTGGTGGTTTTTTCTCCTGTTTTAATACAAAAGTTTGCGAAATGTTTCCCTCTCTTGTGTGCGTTGATTTATAACTCGGTTGCCATAATGCAGAAGTTCATTAAAACTAATTCCGTAGGGAGGCCGGTCCGATCGCGCTAATTTATTTGTGTGTGTGTGTTGGGTCGCGTGATTCCCGATGGCCAGTTCAGGCCGGAGCGGTTGGGTGACTGGGAATTGAGTTCTCGTAGACCCGATGAAGTGGGACAGTGGTGATAGTAAAACACACACAGTAATTCACTTGCATAGCTTTTTAAGAAAAAGGAAATGGATTCAGAAAGCAATGGGTCGAGTCTTTATTACTCTTAAGGAGCTGTTCTTACAGATGTGCAGTCCTTCTTCTTTCTTCATGTATTTCTTTAAAAGGTTCTGCTTTCATCTTCCTAATAATAGTCCCATTTCTCTATTGTCTACCGCGCAATAATAACCCTTGACCTTCTGTTGGGAGGCAGATCCAGTTGTGATGGATATCGGAGTATGGCAGAACCTCTTCTGTCTGACTCACTCCACCTCGCCTTTGGTGCATTGTTCTTTTAGGATCAATAGCTAATTATTTTCTCCCCTCCATCCTCTGTAGGGTGTACAACTCCTCCCGCCAGCTGGGTTTCTGAAGTCCGTCTTCCCCTGGACTTTAAGATGTTCGGAGTTTGCGGTTACTCCTTGAGCCCGGGGGATAGTTGTTGTGGAAGGATGGGAGAGGATAGTTGATAGAAAGTGTAGTTGATATTGTATATGAAACAGTCCATAGGGAAGGGGTGTGTTTGTTTGTTTTTAATTTAATCTGTATGGTTTTTTTTGGCACCATTATTGTGGTCTTTTAATCACATGGGCCAGTGTAAAAGTGCATAGCATCTCCTAAATCTTTTTTTTTTTTTTTTAATATATTAATAATGCAAGCTAAATTCCGAGCTGCTGAAATTCACACATTGCCCCTTACGTTGCAAGCCTGCAGTGTGTTAATTCGACATGTGTCCTTGATTAGGAATGCGTTGTTATTGATATGGCTGGATCCATAAATGTGGATCTTTTTAAAAACACAATTTATTTTACTGCTTAACTCGAGTGCAAGGTATTTTGTAAGCACCTTTTTTGTGAAGATGTCTTAAATTACTGCTTTTTTGCCCATCCGTTTCCTTTTGGTCCTTGGCCTTCCAGTTCATTCAGAGCTGGTTTCTTGGGTCCTGGCACTGTGAGGATGGGGGAACGATTACCCTGGTTTCCCACATCAGGCCAACCATCACAAAGCAACCGGATAATTGGCTAACAATCCTGTCTTCTGTGTTTGCAGCTAAATAATGACGAGATGAGCTCTTTTCATGACGCTTCTATATATTTTATTGCTGGGCAGAATTTGGCTGTGAGTATCTTTTTTTTTCTCTGGATGTCAAAGTTTAATTTCCTTCAGGATCGCAATTTTTGCGTATCTGTTGCTATCTCTCCACCACAGCTGAAACTGGTGGATTTTCAAGATGCACAGTGTTTACTGCACGTAGACAGGGGCCAGGCTCTTCCTTCTTCAGAGCTGGCAGTATTCTTTTAACACCAGAAATACATTTTATACTGGCACTTCGCTACTCACTGAAAAATACAATTAAAAATGTAAAATTGAGCTGCAGAGGTGAAGCATTAACCAGTTTTTTGGGTTTTTTCCCCCCCCCTAAATGTCAGCAAGAGAAATCCAACGCATTCAGTGCTGCCTTGAAAACCAGACAATAAAACAGAATAATTTTGGTGCTACCCGTGGAGGCAATAAACTTGAATGGAGGTGAAGGCTGTGTAGGGAAAGGTCCGCACCACATCCCTCTCTGCAAGCCGCTTCAGGGCTCAATGCCGGCACAGCCAGTTACTCTCTGCGGCTGCAGAACGATTTCCATAGAAAGCCATTGTCGCGTCACGCAGCACATAATGGCTGAACGCTGCAGGATCCCGCCCAGGGGACAGTGAAGGAGGGAACCACCTGAATATAATAAAACAAAAATATCATTTCCATTCAATCGTGGCAACGCCGCCTCCCCCCTTCATCTCTTCTCCTCGCTGTCTGGCCCCTTGGTCGCGTCTTTTTGACTTGCACACTTGCTGGGAAAGAACATAAGGTCATCTTTGCAAAATTGTATAGGGGAGGGGGGGGGGGGGGGACTGGGAGCTGACCAGTAACGCTGGTGCCACACACAGCAGGATCCCCCCGGCCAGGTTAGCTTTGTTAAACTGAAAACGGCTTGACCTTTCCGTCCTTGAAAGAAATGTAAAAGTCAATACCCGATGGCTCTCGCTTGAAGGCGGCCTCAGACCTTTTTGCACTGTTCACGCCTGCATTAAACTTTGAGGGAGGGGGTCAAGTATTCATGGTTTATGGATCTTTTATGCCAGGGCGAGTAGGTTTTAAGAGAGGGCTTGCAGCGCACAGATAAAAACAAAAGAGAATTTCCAAGAAGGTGATTAAGAGGCGACGTTGTTTTAGATACGAGGCACTTAAAATACTCACGTGCAGACTTTTTTTTTTTAGGTTTGTGGCAGCCAGAACTGGCCTGCTAAGAATTATTTTTCATAATAAGGCCCTCTAATTTGCTTTTTAAAATATTTTTATTATAAATCACTTTCCACCAAATGTTCATATACAAAACAGAAAAAAAAAAAAAGACATTGCATCGTCAAATTAATGCACCGAATGCCAGTGATCACCCACGTACTCCCACTCAGTTTGGCAGGGGACGATAGGAAAAGGATTCCATCATTTTAAGACCTAAGCAACTGGCGCAGGAATGAATGTTTCAATAACAATCTTAGGAATTCCTGAGTGAAAGGAACCACATACCAGCCCCAGGGAGAGGCCCGAATCACCTGAAGGAGACAGGCTTAAGACCCTAGTGCTGCACAGCTCTCTCCTGATGGACCTCCCAGCGAGGCTTTGCCTGTTTTATTGCCCAGAAAAGCTCCATCATCATCATCAAAACACACATCTGGCTGGACCAGGTTTCACCGAGTGTAAAATAGAAATTTCCATTTGTAGATGATGAAAATCTTCAGATAAACTACTCTTGCAAATTCCTTCCGCTTATTTGGTGTGGCCCAAGCAAGATCTTGGAAATCTGAACTCTAGCCCCGTTTATAAGTAGGTATATATATATTTTTTTCATTTAAACTTAATTGAAATAAAAAAAAAATCAAACATGAGAAATTATTAAGCACAATTTCCTTTGCACGTCCCTAATTAATACTCAGCAGTAATTGTTTCTGCTGCATTACCTTCAGACAAATTCTGAATGCCGTTTTACTCTTTTTGGCTTCTTAATGAAACCTGCATCTTCTTTGGTCAGACTTGCATTAACTTTAATCAGTACAGCAGCAACTTTTTTTTTTCCAGCTACCAACTGTTCATCCATCCGGTCTGGATTCTGTGCGATACCACAGAGCAAGAGTCAAAGCTGACTTTGTTAATTAGTTGTGCAGTTGAGAAACCATCAGGGCCTTGTACCTGTCTTGTAACCAAATCTTCGGTTTCCCACAATGGAATAGGTTTCTGGCCCAAGTCTGTGCAGGGAGCACATCCCTCTTCGGTCCTCATCCTCACTGGATCCTCTGTGCAGTACAGAGGAACTGCCCGTAAAAGACCTCATGAGCCACCCAAGGCTGCATTTAAAGTGCCACAGCTAAAATATTTTTTGCCCGCCCTTGGCCACTGTTGCTTTCTCTCTTGGTCTCTCTCTTTTTTTTTTTTTTTGCATCTTCTATTCTATTTTAAATATCCAAAGTTGTATTTGGTAGGGTTTTATAGTGGTTAAAATTCGTGTTTGCCTTTTTTTAGAGTCAGGAGTGGTGGTGCAGGAAGCGCACCCACAGTGTTACAAGGGGACATCTTGGAAGCTGCACTCGGTTGGGGGGTTTTCCATAATAAGTCATTGAGAGGGGGGGCGTTCTGACAGAGCATGGCCACCTGCCTGGCGTTTTCTGGATTCCAAAATGTTTGCCCGTTTTAAGCTTTGGCAAAACGTGTTCTTTAATCTCTGAAGCCGTCTACCTGGCAAACAGCAGCACTAGTGTCAGGTTAGCCCTGCCCCAGGATTGGCCTTATCCAGTGGGAGACTGGGGATGCTGCACACGGAGCCTTCTCAGCCTTCGGTGCTCGGACTTAGCTGGATTCTGGAAGTAGCTGTGGCCTGTGGTCCTAAGCCGAGGATTGTGACTGATTGCTAGCCTGAGGTGCTGTGGGTGGGGTGAGGACCCCCCCCCCCCCCCCCCGAGAGTTGCATATGAAGGCTCTTGGTTCCATAGCTGAATAAAGGCTAAGGCAGACCTAGAGGAAAGTGCCAGATCCTCCCCTTCCATCACTCCAGGTACTGTAGGGCAGGGGTGAGCACTTCCGGTCTTCGGGGGTCCTCAAACCAGCCTGGTTCAGATGTCCCTAATAACCGTACCATTGAGGCAGTGTGAATGCAAATCTCATGCCTGTCCTGAGACTGGAGTTGCCCACCCCTTCCCTCCTCATTTTGAAAGTGCTGGGAGGGGGGGACTTTTATCTTTCTTCACGTCCACCAGTGAGGGCACAGCTAGAAGAGCTTGGAAGGTGCCCACTTTCAGAAGAGCGCCTGCTCGTACTGTAAGGAGTGATTTTATCTGACCTCTCTGGCAGTGGGATTGTGCAGCGGGTGTGGTAAACCTTTGCCGATACCCCAGATAGCTTGGCTAGTTTCCTGGTTTCATTGTACAGTGGCTGTGTTTAATGTAATGTTGCATCCAAGTGCATTGTGCGCGTGAGCAGTGTGTTTTGTATGCCCGTTCTTGAGAAATGCTGAAGCATAAATAAATTCTTTGTGACAACCACAGGCCTTAATTTGCGAGGCTTATTTTTGCACTACAGTAAGTGTACAAAAGAAAAGAAAAAAATCTGGACCTGAAATAAAGCCATGCCTCGAGGCACATCGTGCTGGGGTGCGAGACATAGCCATGGTTCATAAAGAATGTTTTGGGGTGGTTCTGACGTAAAAGAAAGCTAAACACGAGAATATGCCTGAAAGAGAATAGAGGAGGGCATTCAGGGGCGAAGCCTGCTTTCTGCTTAAGGCCTCTTCCTGAGGAGGCAGGCCCTGCCGGCTCGCCGCTAGCCCTGGGAGCGGCCGTGCAGAAGATCGGAGCTGAGTTCCATCGCCAGGAATCCCAGCAGCACCCAAGGGCCAGGCCTTGAACAAAGCCACAGGCTGTGACCCTGCCCTGGCTGAGGAGTGGCACTGCGATGACTGACTGGGCTAAATGGGGGATGAGGGGGAAAAAACCCCCCAACCCTCCCACCACTGCCGCCTGCTAGCACCAAACGAAGGCTCGGCGGTGCCAGAGAGCCAGGAGAAGCTGGTTCTGATTAAGTTGCAATCTCAGAGGAACAGAAGGAGAGGGCTGGCACCCCCCCCCCCCCCCAGCCAATGACCCTGCCTGTTCTTTGATCCAGACTCAAAGCTCCCTAGGTCCCCTTTTGCTATTCACTAGTTAATAGAGTCAAAACATGCACTAAGAGCATTACAGGAGCTGCAGCGGACCTGAAGGGGGAGACGCTTAGTGTTTCCCCCTGGCCGCACTCTCCGTTCAGCTTTTTAGATTAGAAGTTCATTTATTTCAAGCGCCTGAGCGGGCATCCTCAGCTGTTGGGCCCCATTAATGGAGCGGACTTCCTGACCCCATTAGATCATTAACCTGGGTCTCTACTTTTTAAAAAAGCAGTAAAAACTTATTTTGAAAAAGCATTTGCTGATAGGCAGTAAAAAAAAAATGTTAAGTGGGTAAGATCTTGCGAGGAAGTGTGCAGATCAGGCGCAGGTAAGAAGGGTCCCTTTCTTCTTTCACCAGCTTTTAAATGGCAGTCTCGGGAGCAGTGTTTGATCATTTTTATGTTTTGTACTTAGTGTGTTTTGTTTTTCTGTTCTTAATGTTTATTTTAAAATTTGACTGTCCTGTTTTATTATCTGATGTCATTGCTCTTATGATTTTATAAACTTTTTTTTGCTTGTTCTCTGCTGACCTACGAACCTGTATGGAATATAAATTTTTGAAAATAAAGAAATAGTCACAGCACCCCCTTAATCAGGACACAAAAGGGGGTTCAGTTGGCACCAGTTTGGAGGGTGTGAGCGGTAGCGTCGGTCTGTTTTGTTTTATTTTAAAAGATCCGTATTCCGCTTTTGTACAAGAACTGCTTGAAGTGGATTTACAGGAATAAAACCTACGCACGTTCCAGGCCTGCGTGAGAAACCGGGCCGGGGCCTTGCTGGGAGCAGGGGGAATGTGCGCGGCAGCTGCCATGTCCCTCTGAAGGAAGGAAGGCTGCCGCAGACCACGCAGAACAGGGTCACCCGCCTCGGCCTGGCCTTTACTGTGACCTCGCACACGGATTGCAACAGCAGCTTGTCCTCCATCCTTTTGCTAATATTCCCCTCTGCAATCATAGCTTGGGCAATAGCAGGTTGGGAAGACTGAAGCATGTTTAACACCCGCTCTCACGAGTGCTCATCCAATTGTTTTCTTCCAGACCTTTGGGGGGGGAGAGATCTTCTCACTATAATTTAGTGAGCAAAACATTTTGGCTTGTTTCTTTTACCCCAATGCAAAGGAACCTGGGCGAAAGGCCGTCCATTGGTGGAGAGCTGACTCGTGCTCTCCAGGCCTGGGGGATGGCCTTTCGCTTTAGCTCTGGGTCCACATCTAGCTTTCTTATCCAGCAGCCTTCCCCTTTGGAAGTTTCAGCCGGGGATATTGCAGGAGGTCCCGAAAGCGCTGCAGCCTTGCAGGGCTGTTGCTTGTCCCAGCTCCCGGTTCATGTACCCTGTGGCAGGGCGGTGTGGATGAGGTTTGCTCAGCACTTTTCTGAACTGAACCTAGCTCCGGCTGCTTGATCGTCAGATGCCAATGGCACCTCCTTCCCCCCCTTTGTCTACCTTCAGCTCTGTGTCAGCCCGGAAATGGATTAGGTCACCAGTGTACTGTGCAGTGCTGAGACACAGCCAGCGAGTGCCACCTGCCTTTGCCTATTCCATGTCACAAGTACCATGAATATAATATTTACAAATTTCAGCAGAGCAAACTTTGTTGCTTGCAGCTGCCTGGGATGTGCTACCACCCAAACTGCTCCTTAGGTAACTCTGCTATTAAAAAGAGATTTTGCACCATTCTAGCATTTGCACAATAGATTAGAAAAGGCTTGTATTTGAAATGCTACTTTCATCTACAGTAATTAAAGCCCCATTAAATTAAGATCTATTTTAGATGTAACAATACTGACTTAAAAAGAACCCAAAGAATGAAAAACTAAATCAAACACAAAGATTCCACGCAAAAGCCCTGCTGTACAGCCAATATCAGACTTGTGCTCTGTGTGCATAGACCTCATATAAAAAAAAAAAAAAAGTTTACTCATATACAAATAGAGTTTTGAAAAAAAATATTGATTAGGTCCTGCAATACAAGGATTTAGCACTGACCAGTGATTATAAACACAATGGCACGAGACACCAAGCCTTTTATGAGGTCTGTGCTATTGTGTGTGTATATAGCAGTGCTTTCTAGTGGAATCTTGATCTATTTTAGAGGTGGGGGGCTCATGACATGATGAAAGCAGGACCCCTGGAGTGATACAAGACATAACATCTAGACTTTTCCACCCCTTCTTAAAGTAATGAGTTATACAATGCAAAAAACTTCCCATTGCAACATGGCTGGGCAAAGAAACCAAAAGCAGTGCTCCAGTCCCAGGCCACGTGTGCAGACGGCTGGAGGACCTGCTGCCGTGTCATAGGAACAGGGTCATCGGGTCTGTGTTAGGAGCTCAGAACCGGAGAACGGTGCCTTTGCTGCTGCTTTTCTCTGACCAAGCAGATGGTTTTTGATGCTGCCTGCAAATTGAAAAGCTGCTTTCATGGTGGTGATTGTCAGAAGAATTGTATTATAGAGTGGTGTCTACTGAGCTTGTGTAGCATGCGTGATGCTGTAGTGACATCATAGCCGGTTTGGACTAGGCCAGGAATAGGTAACTCCAGGGCCCTTGATCGTTCGGGTTTTCTGGATAACCCTAATGAATATTCATGAAATAGATTTACAGGCACAGTCTCAATGGGTATGCCAATCTATTTCATGCATAGTCACTGAAAACCCAATTGGTTGGGGTCCTGGAGGGCTGGAGCAGATTTGCCCATCCTTGGACTAGTCCATCTTAATTTCTATTTTTACCCATGTTTAATCTTTTATTGAAGGGGTGGCCAATTCTGGTCTTCCAAACCCACAAACTGCTCTGGTTTTCAAGATATCCACAATGAATGTGCATGAGCCATATTTGCATGCAAATGTATCTCATACATTCATTATGTGCCTGAAAACCAGTTCTGGTTTGGAGCTTGTGTGGACCGGTACCCCTGCTTTATTGCAGCAGTTCTCTATCTGAGCCTCTGGGAATCACCTGGCCTGTTGAAAGAGAGAGAAATATATATATATATTTTTTTTAGGATGTCCACAGTGAATTTTTAAATGTAAAATTTCTGCACCATCTTTCCTATAAAAACTGCACAAAGTGTTTTACCAACACAAATAACATAGAATACAAAGTAATCAGACTCTACTGCATATCTATAAGGATAGCAACCCAGCAAATAAATCAAACAGCACAGAAACGTGATGGAATAAAAACCGCATACAGCCTACTCCATCTGCCCGTCCACAGCAGCAGCTCGGCTCTACAATCCTTACTACCCCTTCAGTGATCTCGTGTGCTGTCCCAGGCTTTCTTGAATTCACCACCACCAGTGGGAGGCTGTTCCATGCATCCACCACCCTCTCTAATGTTTTCCATTACGTGTGGGTGATGTCATCCATGGCCCTTCCCATCCCATCCTCTCCCCCACCCCCTTTCCCTGAAAAACAGACCCTGGTAGTCTAAGGTGGCCCCTGGACCCCTCCTAAAAGAAGATTCAGTGGTATAGGGGTGGCCTGGAGTGCTCCCTAGCTCTGGGCTGCTTGACACCATATTGCAAAATGATGTCGACCGGCCTTTGCCCCTATCTTGTGCTTCATTTCTTGCTCTGTTCCTTTCTGTCTCTCGACTACCTCAGCCCCAGATGCAAAGGAAACTGTGTGTGTGTGGGACAGAGGTGTGAGATGTGTGTGGGGGAGAGAGGTGAGGTGGGAGATGAGTGTGGGACAGAGGTGTGAGAGGAGAGATGTGAGATGTGTGTGTGTGTGGTGGGAGGTTTGTGTGTGTGGGAGAGGTGAGGTGGGAGATGAGTGTGGGACAGAGGTGTGAGAGGTGAGATGTGTGTGTGTGTGGTGGGAGGTTTGTGTGTGTGGGAGAGAGGTGAGGTGGGAGATGAGTGTGGGACAGAGGTGTGTGTGGTGGGAGGTTTGTGTGTGTGTGGGAGAGAGGTGAGGTGGGAGATGTGTGGGACAGAGGTGTGAGAGGAGAGGTGTGAGATGTGTGTGTGGGAGAGAGGTGAGGTGGGAGATGTGTGTAGGAGATGGGTGTGGTGGGAGGTTTGCGTGCACGTGGGTGGGTGTGTGTGTGGGAGAGAGGTGTGGCGAGCTGTGTGTGGTGAGAGGTCTGTGTGCATATGGGTGTGTGTGGGGGGAGGCAGTCGGCACTGGTACCGGTACTGAAGGCTGTTGTTGTGTAAGGTTTTGCTTATTCTCCTTTAGTTAGGAGCCCTCCTGTCCATTCTTTTCCTTCTCCCTTCCTGTAGCCCAGCAGAGAGCTTTACCGTAGGACACTGGGGGAATGCAATCTTCCTGTGCTTAAGTCGACCCTTTCCTTTGAACAAAATGCTTGCTCTCCTCCTCCTCCTCCAGCAGATTATTTCCACGGTACAGCTCTGCTTTACAAACTGAATCATTGCACAAATGCCCTCATTTTCTGCAAAATGTTGAAGGACACAAAGGGCATGAATGAAAGAGCTTGGATGGTGGTTTTGCATCGGAAGAAGAAAGAAAAAGCACTGTTTGGCCGCCCAATTCAAAGAAAACGACCGCGTGGCCCTGCAATCCTGGCGAGGCTGCCTTTATCAGCTTAAAGCCACAAGTGCCGGCTTCTGTTATACAAAGTGCCTGCAAATACATCGGAGCCCGTATTCAGTGGCATTGACCCGGCCAGCTCACAGGGTATCCGGCTAATTAACCATTTTCTTTTTGTTTTAATATTTTGTGCACCTACAGCCTACACTTTAGCGGATAGCAGTCTGGGAGGAGTTACGGTCGCCAGCTAAGTTAGGCAGCTATCCCCAAAGTTAGGCAGATAAAATTATCCGGCCAGTCAGTGATTCTTGCCCCCGTTTAATCCTCCCCTGCTTACAACCTGTTTCTCTGGTTTTTAAATAAAAGACAGAAGAAGGGACTGGGCCACTCAGGGCAATTGTCACAAAGCATTTCACCTCTAGGCCACTGCTTCCGAGGTGGAACGGCTCATCCTGAGATGAACAGAGACTTTTCCCCACCAGGTACCTTAATTCAACACCCCTGACACTCCTCCTCGCTCTGGGCCCCTTCTCCCTTTTCAAGATAAAGTGAGGACCATGCTAAGACCTTAACAGATCTTGCAAGATTTAGCGCCTGCCTTCAGTAAGGGTTTGATCACTTCCCCTTAATCTTGTTCAAAAGATTTTACTTCCCCCTATCATACCTTGATTAATTTTCAGCACAGTTTATTAGATCCATGAACTTTCAATGAAATCGCAGATCAGTCAAAAATTGAATTTAAAAATGCATCAGTCTAGTGCTATTCACTGAACCTTACCCACTCTGTTTCACCTACTTTCTGTGCAGGTCTCTCTTACGGAGGGACCTTGCATGGGGGATACATTGTTGCTGGGGCAGGTTACATGGAGGATACATTTTGTCACATTGTTGCTGGGGCAGGTTATGTTGTGTCATGAAAATGTTAGGTCACAGCAGGTTTGACATAGTGCAGATACACAGAATGGGGCTTGACCTTAATTCAGAACCATGTTATCTGACTGACAAAGCTGTCCAGATTCTCCAAATTGATAGGAAGACTTCTGCGACCGGTGCTGATGGTTGCTTAGATAGAACATGCTCATAGTGTCTGTGGAGAGCTAAAGGACTGGTTTTAAGTCATAAGAACTGCCCTATTGGGTCAGATCAAGGGTCCATCAAGCCCAGTTTCCTGTATCCAACAGTGGCCAATCCAGGTCACAACTAGCTGGTAGGATTCCATGTTGCTCATGCCCAGGAATAAGCAGCGGCTTTTATCAGGTCTCCCTAGTTAATAACAGTTTATGGACTTTTCCTCAAGGAACTCGTCCAAACCTTTTTTTTTAAACCCAGATACACTAACCTCCAACAAACAATTTCAGAGCTTAATTGTACGCAGAGTGAAAAAGTATTTGCTTTGATTTGTTTTAAATGTGCTACTTAGTAGCTTCATGTAGTGTCCCTTAGTCGTCTTATTTTTTGAAAGAGTAAACAGCCATTTTGCATTTATCCATTCCATTCTGCTTAAGAATTGATTGACCTCTGTCTTATCTTCCTTTAGCCATCTCTTCTCCAAGCTGAGGAGCCTTAACCTCTTCAGCCTTTCCTCATAGGATAATCATTCCATTCCTTTTATCATTTTGGCTGCTCTTCTCTGAACCTTTTTCAGTTCCACTATATCTTTTTTGAGACGTGGAGACAACAGTTGCAGTCAGTGCTCTAGTTGCAGTTGCACCATGGAGTGATACAGAGATATTATGATATCCTCTGTATTATTCCCAATAATTCCTAATATATTGTTTGCTGTTTTGACTACCGCTACCCACTGAGCTGAGGATTTCAATGTTTTCTCCATGATGACACCCAGATCCTTTTCCTGGGTGGTGGTTCCTAATCTAATTACCGTTTGGATTACCTTTCCTTATGTGCATCACTTTGCACTTGTCCACATTACATTTCTTCTGCTGTTCAGATGCCCAGTTTTGCAGTGTTATAAGGTTGTCCTGCAATTTCTCTCAATCCGCTAGTGATTTAACAACTTGGAATAATTTTGTGTCATCTGAAAATCTGATCACCTCGTTTTTTGTATCATTTATATATATATTGAAAAGCAGTGTTCCCAGGACAGATCCCTGAGGCACTCCACTGTTTACCCTTATGCACTGAGAAAACTGACCATTTAATCCTACTCTCTGTTTCCTGTCTTTTAACCAGCTAATAAATATCACATTGAAGCCAATATGATAAAACTAATTTGCCATAGTATATACAACTATTTGTAATTAAGCACAAGTAAATGAAGGTGTGTAGTTGGACTGTTCAGGATTGATACCTGACATGTCTCCATGTCTCCATGGTCCCTTGGTCCCTAAAGTCAAGAGGCGGCTCTGCCATTACCACAAATGTAAGCGTATCAAGGACCTTCACACACGGATATGGAGTTAGTCAGTCCCAGAGTCAGCTATTCCGATAGTATGCCTGATCCCGGTAATGTTATGGCCTAATTCCTTCTCTACATTACATATCCTACCATTTTCTGTAAAGATTCATTGATCTGGGCTTCCTTTCCGTGAAGGCCCGTTTCCCCGGAAACCAGGAGGGTTCTCTCCCTGCAGCATTTCTTAAGCTGGTCCCAGAGCAGCGCTTAGCCAGCTGAGTTTTCAGGATGTCCGCAGTGAATAATAAGCATGAGCCGGACCTGCATACAGTGGAGGCACTGCGAGCAAATCTATTTCATGCATGCTGATTGTGGCTATCCTGAAAACCA
Organism: Rhinatrema bivittatum; assembly: GCF_901001135.1. Classification (NCBI taxonomy): domain Eukaryota; kingdom Metazoa; phylum Chordata; class Amphibia; order Gymnophiona; family Rhinatrematidae; genus Rhinatrema; species Rhinatrema bivittatum. Next base: position 9,077,480 of record NC_042628.1, read on the forward strand.
GACTGTGCGTGGGGATGGGGAGACAGGGGCTACTGCTGACCGGCTTGGGAAACATTGCTAGAGAGTTATGAAGAAACAAACTATGCATGGCTATGTATTTTGATGGTGTATGTCACTTTTGTTTTTCTTAATTTTTATACATTTTGGAATTCATTTTTTTTTTGTGCTTGAGAGTGGTACCAGCTAGATAATACTTGACGACAATGTCCCCTGTTTATTTGCAGAACTGGTACAACACTGGCAGTGCCAAGCTTCCCCTGGCATCCTGCTTTGCTTTTAAAGGGATGAAGGATGCCTGTTTAATATTAAACCATGATCAGTGTCAGTCTGCCTTACCAACTCGGCACTGGAGCCTTAACATCTGTTAAACTTCACGCTGCCTACTGCGCCCGGCTCCTACGTTCTAATTGCTTCCTCAATAAGCTTGTAATGGATGCCACCAAGCATGGCATGAGCTGTCATTAAGACTGGGGACAAGAAACGGCAGCAGCCCGGAGAGGATACTTTAATTTAACTAATGCCTCTTCCAGCACCGTCGCAGTGGGAGCAGAGCTAATTGTGCACACTGTCTTGGCATTTACCTCCACCAGGCTGTCGCCAGAGACTTCACAGTCATTCCTGACTGTGGGGGTAAGAAAGGTTTGTCCCATTCAAGAAATGTATTTTTGACATTAGATGCATTTCTTTGAACAGTAAAAAACAAAGGGGGAGGGGGTGTAGACTTTCCAGATTCAATTTTCAAAGGCCAGGGCCCCCTTTCCTGCCTAAATGAGCCAAGAGGGCCTTAACCGCCCGCAAGGCAAGTGCCTATTTCTAGCCCCAAGGCTTGTGGCAGGGGGTACTGGAAACTACAGCTGTACAGCCCCTTCCACAGGGTCCTCCCGCTGCAGACTGAGGGGCACTTTCGAGTTCTGCAGCCCTGGGAATAGGTTTTTGCACTGGGAAAGGGGGGAAAAAAGCGTTCTAGGCCCAAGGGGATTTTGTAACTTGGCTCATCCCAATAAAGTCCTTATTGACCAGATATTTTTTTCTGAAACAAAAGCAAGTTTACGGACACACAAAATGAAATACAGGTGAATCAATGTAGTGATACAAAAAAACCCCCAAACCAGCATCCAGAGTTTGTGGACAGCATCACAAGAAATAGTTCCTCGCGGCCCCTTGAGCAAGCAGCCTGCAGTGGTTCCATCTCTCACCAGATCCTGTAGGGTCTCCCTTCCTCCTCAAGACGTTATCAGAGGCCACCAGAAATGGGTTATTTCCACTCAGCCGTGTCTTGGATGGCTCCCCTGATTCTCTGCCCTGGGAAATGGTTGCCTTCCTTGAGCTGCTGCTGCGGGTTTTCTGTCTGAAACAGCAGCCGCTCTCTACCACAACCTAGGAGAGCCTCCTCCTATCCTCCTAGCGGAGACAGCCCAGCAGGAAGCTGCTTCTCCCGAACTCCTCAATCAGCAGAGTCCTCGCACTCCAGCCCTTTGCAAGAAATGTCCACATTGGTAAGCGCTTACATCCGTGCATATTTCAGTTTCCAAAATGTGTACGCTGTATGCTGTCGTTCAACGCTGTGTAAATGGATTGTGCAAACCTTGAGTCGTGACATCCCCCAGCATCCATGTCTCTGTTCCCCAAAAACACAGGCTGTGCTTCCTCTGCCACGATCACTCGACTAGGATTGCTGCAGACGTGAGAAATAACAAGTGACAGCTTTATTGGTCCCCCCCACTCACGATGAAAAAGCCAAACCCTATGGCACGAATCAGTTCACTTTTTCTTACAGCGCGCAGTCTGCGGCCGTTTGTTCCTCAATCCCTTCCGGCTCGCGGGTCATCTCCCGTGGCCTGCTTTCCTGCTGTGTTTGGGAAAGAAGAAACGCCATGGGCTGGCTCTGTCCAGCTATTTCTACCTCACCAGTTTCAGGGCCGGGGCTTAGCTTTTTTTTGCTGCTTTATATGAAAAATTCATTCAGTGCCTGTCCCGGGCCTATCAAATAAAGCCCAGCTCCGTCCTGCATGCTATATTTTTATAAACTGACTCGCCCCTCCCCCCTTCCTTCCCGAACCCATGGATAGGAAAGGGTATTAGGGTACCCTAGGCAAACCTTACAGCTTTGCACATACGCCCCCCGCACGCACACACAAATTATGCATTTATAACACATTTTACATGAAAAAGAACATTCAAAAGTCCAGTCTTCTGAGGAAAAATATCACTTACAGCATGCAGATTATATTTACATGCACTCCTGTGGTGCCAACCAGAAACCCCTGCAAAAAAGACACTTGGGGCTCCTATGGAATTAGACTTTTTGTAATGTGTGCTGGGTGTGGGCTTGGTCCTCAGAAAGCCAAGAACAAACAGAATTACCATTACAATATAGTAACCCCCCCCCCCCCCCCCCCCCCATACAAAACAACCCTATCAGCCCTATCTATGAAAAGGCAGCACTGCACATATTACACCAGGCCCTAGAACACCAATACAACTCTTATTAGGAAGCCAGGCTGCTATAGATCCCTACATAGAAATTACATGCCAGCAAAATAGCTCACCTCGGTCACATATGCAGAACCCAGAGAGAACCTGACCAAATACAGAATAAAGAAATCAGAAAGTATAAACAGAAATGTACTGAGAAGAACGGAGCTGGAACCCACAACAAGCCGCCTCTACATGCAGAGCAACAGTGGAAAACAAAAACATAACCATTCATAAAACATCAAATAATAAAATCAAGAAATATAAAACATCATTCATAATAGTAAAATCATATTCATAAAAAGAATACATATTTCAAACTACTTAATGAATAGAATATCCAAAATTTCCCAAACACCAATAAAATATTTCAAAACATTTGATGAATAAAAAAAATCCAATAATTAAAAAATGTTCTATTCTCCCACCCAAATTTAAATATTCCAGGAAAGCATAATCATCAAATTACACCCAATAATTAAAACTGAATCTCCTGCTTTCCATACCTGGGATCTGATTTCCAGTCGTCCTGAGATTGTCGTGGATTTGGGGGAGGTAGGTCCGCACAAATTTTATGTTGTCTCTTACACACGTGCACAATAACACATTCATTCTCTCACACTGTCCCTCTCCTCACCCTCACAGATACATTATATGTGTGTGTGTGCGCCTGTGAGAGTCTCTATGTGACACATAGGGTCTCACAGGCACACAAACATACAAGCTCTCACACAGACACATTCACAGGCACACAGGCTCTCACACAGTCACACACACATACACCCATGGTCTCCTGCTGTTATTGGGCCATAAGAACATGCCATACTGGGTCAGACCAAGGGTCCATCAAGCCCAGCATCCTGTTTCCAACAGTGGCCAATCCAGGCCATAAGAACCTGGCAAGTACCCAAAAAACTAAGTCTATTCCATGTTACTGTTGCTAGTAATAGTAGTGGCTATTCTCTAAGTCAACTTAATCAATAGCAGGTAATGGACTTCTCCAAGAACTTATCCAATCCTTTTTTAAACACAGCTACACTAACTTCACTAACCACATCCTCTGGCAACAAATTCCAGAGTTTAATTGTGCGTTGAGTGAAAAAGAACTTTCTCCGATTAGTTTTAAATGTGCCACATGCTAACTTCATTGAGTGCCCCCTAGTCTTTCTATTATCCGAAAGAGAAAATAATCGATTCACATTTATCCATTCTAGATCTCTCATGATTTTAAACGCCTCTATCATATCCCCCCTCAGTTGTTTCTTCTCCAAGCTGAACAGCTCTAACCTCTTCAGCCTTTCCTCATAGGGGAGCTGTTTTATTCCCTTATCATTTTGGTAGCCCTTCTCTGTACCTTCTCCATCGCAACTATATCTTTTTTGAGATATGGGGACCAGAATTGCACGCAATACTCAAGGTGCGGTCTCACCATGGGGCGATACAGAGGCATTATGACAGTTTCCATTTTATTAACCATTCCCTTCCTAATAATTCCCAACATTCTGTTTGCTTTTTTGACTGCTGCAGCACACTGAACCGACGATTTCAATGTGTTATCCACTATGACACCGGTGGTAGCTCCTAATATGGAACCTAACATTGTGTAACTACAGCATGAGTTATTTTTCCCTATATGCATCACCTTGCACTTGTCCACATTAAATGTCATCTGCTATTTGGATGCCCAATCTTCCAGTTTCGCAAAGTCTTCCTGCAATTTATCACAATCCGCTTGTGATTTATCTACTCTGAATAATTTTGTATCATCTGAAAATTTGATTACCTCACTCATCGTATTCCTTTCCAGATCATTTATAAATATATTGAAAACCACTGGTCTCTGAGGCACTCCATTGTTTACCTTTTTCCACTGTGAAAATTTACCATTTAATCCTACTCTCTGTTTCCTGTCTTTTAACCAGTTTGTCATCCACGAAAGGATATCACCTCCTATCTCATGACTTTTTAGTTTTCTTAGAAGCCTCTCATGAGGGACTTTGTCAAATGCCTTCTGAAAGTCCAAATACACTACATCTACCGGTTCACCTTTATCCACATGTTTATTAACCCCTTCAAAAAATGAAGCAGATTTGTGAGGCAAGACTTCCCTTGGGTAAATCCATGCTGACTGTTTCCCAATAAACCATGCTTTCTATATGCTCTGTGATTTTAATCTTTAGAATAGTTTCCACTATTTTTCCTGGCACTGACATCAGGCTCACTGGTCTATAATTTCCTGGATCACCCTTGGAGCCCTTTTTAAATATTGGGGTTACATTGGCCACCCTCCAGACTTCAGGTATAATAGATGATTTTAATGATAGGTTACAAATGTTAATTCATTTCCTTCAGAACTCTGAAGTGCATACCATCTGGCCCAGGTGATTTGCTACTCTTTAGTTTGTCAATCTGGCCTACTACATCTTCCAGGTTCACAGTGATTTGGTTCAGTTCATCTGACTAATCACCCTTGAAAACCATCTCTGGAAGCGGTATCTCCCCAACATCTTCATTAGTAAACATAGAAGCAAAGAATTCATTTAGTCTTTCTGTAATGGCCTTATCTTCCCTAAGAGCCCCTTTAACCCCTCGGTCATCTAACGGACCAACTGTCTCCCTCACAGGTTTCTTGCTTCGGATATATTTTAAAAAGCTTTTATTATGAGTTTATGCCTCTTCGCCCAACTTCAGTTCAAATTCTCTCTTAGCCTGCCTTATCAATGTTTTACACTTAACTTGACAATGCTTATGCTTTTTCCTATTTTCTTCAGATGGATCCTTCTTCCAATTTTTGAAGGATTTTTTTTCCCTCTTTCACCTCACCTTTTAACCCTGTCGTTAATTGTTTTGCCTTCCTTCCACCTTTCTTAATGCGTGGAATACATCAGGCACATTCAGGTACTGCAGGTAATTCCTTGTCCTCAGAGGGTTCACAAGCTAAACGTTTTTCCCATAGACACAGAGTGGGAGAAAAGCCTTAGTAAATCAGGTCTGTTTGTACCTGAGGGTAATGGAAGGTAAAATGACTTGCCCAAGGTCACAAGTAGGGTCAGTGGGATTTGAACCTTGGCTTCCCTGGTTCTCCGCCTGCTGCTTTAACCGCTAGATTATTCCTACACTTGTTTCCGAGAACTGACTTTATTGAATGGCCACTGTGATAAACAGTTAGCCGAGTTAAATGCTATTGGTGAATTAACCTGTTGGAGAAGCACTTTTGGAGTGCACTGACCCATCAGTGACGGGATAGATAAAGGAAAGGGTTGTCTGTGAAAATCCAATGCGGTAGGTTCCAGGACGGCAGCCTGAGCACCTCGTGCAGGGGTAGCTTTAAAATAACTCTAAATAAGTAGCGAGATGTACGAAGCTTAAGGCTTTCTCCCATTATGGCTTTAGCAGGTGTCGTGACCCCTAGAGGATCCCTGTGTGCACATGGCACCTGTCAGGACTTTTAATACTTTTAGACTTCTGTCTGTCCCCTCACCTGTCTGACCAGCAGATTTCCGTGTACCTGACTCTTGACCTTTTTGTATTGCAGTTGTTTATCTGCTTGACTATTTAAACTTCTGCCTTCTTTGGATTTGATTAGGTTGTGACTCACTCGGAGGGGTATGGCAGCTTAGGGGAGAGAGAAATTTATTTATTTTATTTATTTAGCATTTTTCTATACCGACTTTCCAATAACAAAATTATTGATCAATTCGGTTTACATTTTAAACAATAACAACAATGACAAGTAAATGTCTTACAATGAACAGGTCGAATTAACTTGGATTAAGATATATGGGGGTAATAACATAATTAACATGAGCGGTGCCTAATATAGGCTAGAGGCTGGGTTTTAATGATAGACTGCCAAAGATAATAGACTGCCAAAGATCATGTGATTTCTAGAGAAGATCTATATAGTTCTCTAGCGTGTTACCACTGAGGGGATATTGGCAGGGATATTTCGCAGGTTGATGTTATGGGAAAGCAATGTAAATAATTGCCATAATAAATGTTATTCAGGTGTCTCTGGCCTTTCAGTTTCCTGCTGTTCGGTCAGAAAAGGCCTCCGCTGCATGCAGTGCCATGAGCCTTCATTTGCAAGGACCTGGGACTTTTATCCATTTTAAAACACTGCCCCACCCTCCACTCTAGCCTCAGCATTGCAGAACAGCCCCCAAATGCAGGTGTAACCCTGAGTCTGCTCGCTGGGCATCGCCGTTCTGCAATGAGTGGGATTTTCCTCCTCGCAGGCACCGGGAATGCTTCCTCCACAGCATTCCCAGCCCCCAGCCGGCCCAGGGAACATAAGCATGGCCCAAGAATCAAACCCAGGGCTTCCAAATGCTAATGGGCAGCAGGGCCACCGGGTCAGCCCCTGGCTTTCTACATCCTAAGACATTATTAGCTGCAGACTGCTGGCAAGCACAAATTCTTTCTGCCTTTAGCTTAGGGCCATTTTATGTGAAAACAGCAGCGGGGCCATTCCTCAGCTTTACAAAGGTGAGGTCTTCCCCCATTAAGGAATGGTCCCTGGGAATGCAAACCGCGTTTCAAGCTCGATGCTTTCATTAATCCCTTTCCCTAGCTTTTAAGAGCACGGGGACGTGATGATACCAAAGGTGCCGCCAATGCCATGCCAGAGTGAGGTCCGTTTACAAGAAATGGCACTAAGGAGTGCAGTGCAGCCCACAAATGCTATAAAAGGTTCTCTTAACCACAGAAACCTTAAGGCTTTTGTGTTTTAGAGGAAGAGATTTTATTTCAGTCTATAGACGAGACTTTTTAAATATGTTGTTTGAATGCCTACCCTTTTCAGCTGTTACCACACAGGGTCACGCCAATCGCTCTGGAATCTTTTTTTCGGCACCCATGCCACAAATTACCTTAAGGGGATATGCTGGGGGGGGGGAAGGGGGGCAGCCAGCCCCCTCCTGTTTGCCAGAGTGTGGGTGAGATATTCTGTCACCCCCCCAGCACACAACTGTCGTATTCCCAGTACGGGTTAAGCTCAGGCATGGCTGCTGGCTGATTAAGGAAACTCAGCATGGATGATCCCCCCCCCCTTCTCTATTCCCCTAACAAAGTTCCTGTGTATTCTGTATCGCAGGTCAGAACTGGTCCAAGCCTCTTCCAACAAGACCACTTTCTGAAGCTGCTCTGGTGCTGTTGCGCCAGACACCCGGGGCAAATGAATTACGTAACAAGAGCTAAGTTCACCGCTGCGAGGAGAAGTGATAAAGTCGCAGTAGTAGTAACTTCCCAGCAGGGAAACTGAGCTACTGTGGGGAGAGGTGGTCAGAACAAGTGGCCGGTTCCAAGGCATGAATCAGAAGCTTGACCTTCACCTGACCAGGCTGATATCCCCCTCTGCAGAGTGATGCACCAAACCTCCTGCACAAGATCCCCAGGATGAAAAGAGATGCTGTAGGCATCATTGCTCATTTGATCACAAATCATTAAAACCCCCTGGAGCACACCCCCATCTCCAATTACACTATCAAGAAATGGGCTGGCACTGTGGCAAGGACTGGAAGGTCAAAGTTCACACCAAAAAATCCTGAAAAATAACTCCATTTTCCTGACCTGCTCTGGGGTGTAGTTGTGAATTTATCGCTGGACAGGGGGGGGGCAGGTCTTTACCATTCTCTGCGCATTCCGGTTTCCACTTTGAACAGTTCAGGCTTGGTCTTAAATTATTTCTTCCCTGCGGGCATGGAACGGGGTGACGTTTCTCCAACAGGGGGAAAGGGATTGCAGAAGGAACGATTTTACTCTTCCCGAAAGTCTGCCGCAGGGCTGAACTGGCTTTTAATTTGCTCCGTTCTTTGATCTGAATGATTGGAAGGCCAAAATACCAACCCAGAAAGAAAGGGTGTGCGAGAGCCCTATCCAAGGCAGACAAAAAAGAATAAGAAGATTGTTCACGCTGCTGGGATGTGAAGGCAGTGCAGCCTGATACTCTTCTCGACCCATTGCAACCAAAGCAAAATGCCAGCAACTCACCCCAGGGACCCCACACCTGCTATTCATTTACGTTCAAAAAAATAAAATGTGTTTGCTTAATAGGTTACCTTCCACCCCTGGGAGGAAGCATTATCTACCTGTGGCCAGGTTGTGCTACTGCTGGTTACCTTCTTGTACGGACTGTGCCTGGCTCGTCTCATGCCAGCGGGACACGTTATCTCATATCTTCCGTGGATACAACTGACAGGAGAAGCTGGTGAAATTTGTGGCAGACAAAACAACGGACCGAGTGCATAGGCAGTGATGTGAGCTCGTCATTCGTGCTGGCCTGCCCTGCCAGTCCTGTGCATTGCCACAACTGCGCAGGAACATTGGGCGCTGGCGAGGATTAAGAGTCTGCAGGAAATGCGGGCTTGTAGCCTGTGCACTGGTTGACAGGTGTTTTTTTGTAAAATGCACGGTATCCATGCCAGACCCCCAGCAAACCATGATGCCACCCGGAGTCCAGGGTGCAAACGGCGAGGCATGCAAAAAGTGTTGTGGGACTGCGATTACTATTCCCCCGGGCCAGCATTAGAACACGTGCCATGGGCCAAACCTGTCCAGATGTTCAACCAGCTGTGCCAGCTGGGGCCCTTCTCAGAGCACAGAGTGGGAAATAGGAAAGGGAAGAGCAGGAGAAGATGTGGGCGGTGAGAAATGGAAGGGAAACAAGGTGCTCTGTGGAAAACTTTGTAAAATGCTTAAGGCAGCGCTCATGAGCCACACAGCAGGGAAAGAGCTCCAGATGCCCGCAGAGCTGGAGCCACAAGTAGAAAGAGCCTTTGCTTCAAGTTTCAGTTTGGGATGAGGGGATGCTGATGGCTGCGGCCCTGGAGATGAGACAATGATGTCTCCTCAGACTAAGAAGTCTGGAGACCAGTGTCAACAGGACAAAGGAATCTCTTGAGATTCAGTCCGTCAGCGAACGCTGCAGGCAATGTGGCTTTATTACTAGAGTACATGTTAGCAAATGCATCCCTGTGTACGAATGCACTATAGGAGCCCTCTGGTGATACTAAGACAGGGACCACTTAAAACCTGGAAAAAAGGATTCCTGCAACTGGACAGATGTATTCCATGCCTGGGGAATCATTTTAGGTTTGCATGAAATCACTGAGCCACTCATTCTCAGGAACTGCACCACGCATAACTTAATTCTACATTGGAGGAAGGGGCCTCTTCAAAGCAAGGTGTATCCCACTCACGTGCGCACCCCGAGTTAATTAAAAACGTTGCAAATGCTATTGAAATGCTAAACAGTCGTATTTTCAGCAGTGCCGTGGATTACCTCCTGTGGATTTGGAACCAGCGCTTCATTGGTGGGTGATGGCATGATGTCATCATCAACATAGACCAATAGGATCCAGTGATTAGGAGGTACTTTCGGACATAGCTACTTCCAAAGGAGCAGAGAAATTGAAGAAAAGCTGCAAAAAAAAAAAAAAAAATTGAGACGGTGATTTAAATGGGTACATAATGCGTGCTGTGCACGTAAAATACTACACGATCCACAGCATGCGTGATTTTCTTTTAAAATGAACGCACCAACAGTTGCACCTTGGTTAAATCCTAGCTGTGCCAGAGTTGGATACACATTTTTTAAAATAAATATATAAAATAATGGTCAAGCATTAACTTATTTGATTTATATTCCCCTTTTCAGCATTTATTTTTTATTTATTTAGATTTTGAGATTCCTGTTTTTGCATTTTTTTCAGCGCTTCAAGGCGGATCACATTCAGGAACCGTGGGTATTTCCCTCTCCCCAGAGGGCTTGCAGTCTAAAAGTTTGTACCTGAGGCAATGGAGGGTAAAGTGACTCGCCCAGGGTCACAAGGAGCGGCAGCAGGAGGCCATAGCAGTCGCAGACTAGCTAATGATATATAAATATATATAAATATATACCCTATATAATGAATATAAATGTCCTCTTTTTTTTTTTTTGCAAAGTGATTTTTACTAGTGGAGAAAAAATATTTAAGCTAGAAACTTAAAGCTGTAATTGTCACCAGTTTCCAGGTGGTCACTGTCATTATTAGTGCTTCAAACATCGGTATATGAAAGCCATACATACATGCATAAGCAGGGCTAGAAATATACCAGGCCCCAGCATCTGGCACCGACCACTGCACGACAGCTAACAGGAGCTGGCTGCTCACCCAAAGCTGCTGCAGCTGTGGGCAGCGCCAGGGGGGGGGGGGGGGGGCGGCCCAATTCCCTGGTCAACCCAGCAGCCCCCAGCCCCCTGGGCTGCACAGTGGAGGAGCCGTGGTCCCAGTCAGCCTTCTGCTGCCTGCCAGGACCCACTCCGGAGTCACCCCCAGGGAGACCTGTGAGAATACTGTGTCGTCGGGCTGCATCGAAAAGAAGAGGCTAGAGGAAGGGAGGAGAAAGCCACCCAAAATAAGCAAAACAAAAGTAAAAAAAAACCAATCAAAAACAAATTTGTACAAAAAAGTTAATTATAAGGGAAGGATCCATTTTCCCCTGGCTCCTAGAAGTTTTAGCATTTTTCAAGCCCCGCATGTAGGCTATAGTAGTATCTGTTTTGTAAGCTGCAGTTGTATGGTGCTGCAGACAGATAAATCTACCTGGTTTAGTCATATATTTCATGGCTCGACTTCTAACCCTGCTTTCCTTAAAGATGTTTGCACTGCCAGCAGGCAAACCCAGGAGGGGCTCAGTCTGCCTTGATGACCAGGAGCCCTCTGGTAAGCCCCCCCAAGATCCTGCTGCCTTCCCTTACCCCAGAAGGAACCACTGCTGATGAGAAAATGTAATGCAGCCAATGTCTAGACAGAGGCCCGGCCTACCCTCCTGCTGCGTGTAGGCCGAGCTGTGCAGCTGCATTTCCTGTCCCACTGCTGAAGGCGGTGAAGGAGGAACAATCACTCCTGGTTTGGAAGAGTCCAAACTGGCAAGACATCCCTCCTGGATACCCCCAGTTCATGGGGGAAGGGAGAGGTGTAAAGTTCCAGAGGTTATAGCAGGAGAGAGTGGAGGGAAGGTGCGGGTATGCGTGCACACAGGACACGTGTGTGCGTGTTTAAGGAGCAGAAATCTGGACGTGGAGTACTTTGATCTCTCTCCCAGTTTAAGTGATATGTGGCAATGATGGGGGCCCCCTAACTGGTTCCACCAAACCTTTCACTAGTCCCATATGGAATATTTTGCTGGGGTTTTGTTTTTTTTCTTTTTTTAAGTCTGGCTGCCTATTACTACCTCCCACAAAAAAAAAAAAAAAAAGACTTATGTAACATTAAACCCAGGCACTGAGCTTTCAGCTAACCGCATAACCCCTTTCTTCCTGTAGAGCGCTAGGTTCAGAAAAGTTTGCTTATTCCGCAAGTCTGCATTTGCCTCTTTATTTTCTGAACTTCCTCAGCCACGTGGAAGGGAAATCCGGAGCCATTTGACCTGCAGCATTTATCCATCTTGCAATAAAGGTACCCGGAGCGGCTTGAAGACCGTTTCGGCTGAGCGCGCGCCTCTGAATTCTGACCGGGACGGGCCCTTGTACAGAAGGAGGTGGCTGTGCACGAGCGACGCACGCGCCAAGGAAAGCGACGCTCTCCGTCATAGTTTCTTTTCTCTTTTTTTTGTGTTATTTTCTTTTATTGTGAAACCATCCTGGTTGTAGTCGCTGGCTGTGCAATGCATGTGCAGGCCAGAAAGGAAGGGAATGGGGTCTCTTGTAAGCATTGCGCCCCTGCCCTAATCAAAGGGAACGCTTGTGTTAAAATCTTTTAATAAACGTCAAAGAAAAGGAGAGGAAGCGCTTTGTGAATGCAGGGTTTAGTTTAACTTTAATATTTATTACTTGCTCTGTTTACGATTCATATTATCATAAATTCCCGCTCTAACGTTTGAGGCTCAGGGCCAGAAGTCCCCCTCGACGTCGGCACAGGCCCAGAGAAGGTGCGGAGGCCCTTTGGGAACGACTTTGCTCTGCTCTGGGGCGTCCCTAAGCAATCAAAAAGCTTTCCGTGTGACGCAAGCTCAAGTCATTCAATGAATCTCTCTCCATCCTGACGGTGCAGGCCTTCCCCGCTTGCCTCTTCTGCGTGTGGGCCAAACAGGGACCGCGTCGGTGCACCTGGCAGCGACGGCCGTCCGGAAGGTAATGCCGGGATGGGTGTCGCACGCGGACCAGCTCAGGGGGCCACTACCAGGCCGAAGCCCCAGCTTGGCTCCCCCCCAGCTCGGGATTTCTGATCCCCGGGCCAGCGGGGGCTGGGAATCCTGGGGAGAGGAGGGAAGTTGCGGCCATTGCTTAAGGGTGACACCTAGTGGCCGGATTCAGCCATGACTGCAGGGTGCCCTCTAGGCAGACTAGAGATATTTGGGGTGGGGGATAGAAAGCAGGGGAGATGGCAGCTCCGGTTTCTGAATGCGCTGAAAGGTACAAAGGAGCAGGAGGAAACTGCCGGCTGAAAAAAAAAAAAAAGAAACTGAACACACAATAGTAATTAATTGCGTTCCATGCAACCCAACAGGCTGAGTTCCCACAGTGCCTCTCCTCAAAGCCGAACCTTGCAACCCATAAGTGGAGCAGCAGGTATGCAGCCTTTGCTGGCCAGGGCTTGGTTACAGCACAGCAGCCTCTGGGGGGAAGGAGAGAATAATTAAAGCCTCTCCCATTGATTCATCTGTCTCAGTCTCGCAATCTGAATTCTTTTTTTTTTTTTTTTTTAACAAGCAGGGCCCTGACAAACAATGGCAAGGGGTGGGGGTGGGACTACAGGAAGGTCTTGAAATGAGATACTTCCCAGCAGCTCCAAAAGGAGAGACCTGGGAAGGAAATGGCAGAGCCTCTTTAATTCTACTGCCGGCAGCTTGAATTGAGTAACAGCGGTGCTCGTGGTCACCCTAGTCTTGTGTTCCCTTACGAAAGGCAAGAGAAGCCTTGGATGCTGTCGTCCCATTCAGTTCAAAGCTCAGCAAGTCTCCATGCAGAGGCCTCCAGAGACTTCCTATTGTGCTCTTTATTTCAGGAGTCTCCCGGAATAAACTCCGTACCCCCCAGCTCCCGTGCCACTCTTGAGTCGTAACCGACCATGAGATCACGGAAACGGGATCAAGTTTCGTTTCAGGAACTTTTTCAAACGTGACAACTTTTCCCTGAGAACAGAAGTAAGGCTCAAAGCTGCAGAAGGAGCAGATCAGATTGAACGATGAGTGGGCCAAATGATTGCAGTGTCAGAGCCCCCCACTCCTTGCCCAGGTACTTACTGCTGGACAGTGATTATTGGTTCGCGATTCAAGATTGCACAAAAATAATCTGGAGAACACTATTTAAGCCCCGGAGCTTTACAACGTTGACGAGCACCTTAGCACTCTACTCATGGTTCTACACGTGAACTGCCAGCAGCAGGAACTCACTTTGGCACACGAGTTCAAAATCTGAGCATGATTTTTGTGCACGGGAGTTTTTTTTTTTGTAGGCCTGGCTCTTTTCCCCTGCTGCTTTGGGTTTCCAGCTCAACCAGAACCAGTCTCTACCTGGTGCTACAGTTGCCTTGAGCCCTTCCTGCCCCAACTCCATAGGGGTTATCCACTGTACCACATCCCCCCTGCTGCCTAGGCAGACCAGAGGTCAAAGAGTGGATGCTCACTCCCGTCATCAGATCAATGCCAAAACGAGCAGGCTTCCTAGTCCGTATGGGGTGAGGTAAGCTCATTCTGTCCTCCGAGAGCCCCGGGATCGCACGTGGCTCAGGCTGGTGCCATTTGCTGGTACAGAAGAAGTTAAATGGCGCCGACCTCAGTCTGCCAGGCCCATTTACAGTTGTAATATCGGTGATCGCTACTGTCCCACGAAGATAGGAGACTTGGGGTAAGAAGGGCTGGGGGAGAGTCCAGGAGGGGGTTTGTCTTTGTTTGATTTTTTTTCTCTCTTTTTTTTTTCCCCAAATAAAATAAAACAAAAACAAAAAAATTAAAAGCAAAATGAAAACCAAAATGAAAGAAAGAAGTTGTGTGCACACCTTACTGCTGGCTTTGTCCAAGTGCAGTTAAATTTAGTTCAAAGGCAAACCTCAGCCACGTTTTCTCCAGCTTTGATCTAGGGATAAGGAGGTCCATATTCGCAGCTTATCTGGCCAGGAACGTCAGCCCAGTGTCCGTCTAACTTAGCCCTGATAAGTCCGAGAATCGCCACGTTGCCGGCTAAGTTGCCCTCGCTCCGCCCACGTCTTAGATGGATAAATAGTTATCTGGCTACGTGGTGCTGAATATCGGGCCCGACGTTGCCTGAATTTGGGAATTTCGTGTTGATCCAATGAAAGGAGCTCAGCTGAAACCTTGTCACAAACGCCCTAAGTCAGTCTAATAAAAAAGTCTCCTCTTCAGCTGGTTTGCCGACCTTTATTTCTCCAGAAATTGAACTGATCTAAGGGTATTGGACCGTTTAGTTTTTCCTAAATTTAAGGCTTCAGTTCATATAAAAATAGATCCCACGATGGTGCTTCCAAGCATCGTTCACAGACAGACGTAAAGTCCGTTTTTTCATGGAAAAAGTCAAATTGTATTTGTTTCTGGCACTTGGAACTCATTTGATCTTGATGGCATAAACGATAAATAGTGATAAGGCTGCAAAGGAGAAGTCATAAATATCTCTGCATCTATGGGTTTCATAGCCCAGATTCAGCACAACGTTTTCATCTTCTCTACTGTGCTTCTCTTTCTTACTGGCGTATTGCAGGCCTCGCAGTGTTGCCTCTGTACCCAGCAGGCGTACACATTTAATTCCCCTCAAAGGAAGAATAAAGATTTTCTCGCCTTTGAGAGACTGGGAGCTTTGCTTGGGGTGGCAGATTCGTGTCATCCGTTTGCACTGCAAGGGGACTCTAGAGAGAGATCAAAATTAAATAAAGCGCCATTAACATGCATGGCAGAGTTTCTATCCCAAGCTTTCCACAGTCCTTCTGTCTATTTATTTCCTTTCTGCTTTCTCCTAAGGCTAACCCCCACCCCCAGCTTCTTTTCAGCTCTTCTCAGAGTGAGGAGCAGGGGGGGATTTCTGCTCACACAATGAGCAATATTCCTGAGAAACATTTACGAATGCAAACGAATGCTTTTTTTGCTTGACCACATTCCGATGTGTTGTGGAGTATCAGGCACTCTCGGGAACTCCTTCTGACTGAGAGCGACTGGAGCCTGAAGGCCCTTTTCTTCGCCTTGATCCCCCCTACTCAAAGGTCATCTTCCAAACTCCAGGCGTCAGCCAGCAGGCCTGTCTGTGGTGTACGTGGTCACCACGGGGCACTGCCACAGACGCCACTATAGTAGAATAGTAGCAGAGTAAATAATGGCAGAAAAATGGCCCGTCCAGTCTTCCTTGGAACTGCCGCCCCGTGCAGGTTACCTCATGGTTTCTGTTTAGCGTTGTAATTGCCGCTCCGTACAGGCCACCCCCCCCCAGACAGAAATGTTTCACCAAAGTTGTCACAGGTTATCCCGGTCTTCATTTCCATCCTCAAGCCATCAGGGATTCCCTGTGCTTATCCCGTGCCATCTTGAATTCTGTTACTGTGATGGGGGAGTGAAAGATTAAAGTGCAGGGACCGGGAGAGGGACCTGGGTGTGAGAGTGTCTGGAGATCCGAAGGCAGCGAAGCAGTGTGGCAAGGCGATAGCTAAAGCCAGAAGAACGCTGGGCTGCATAGGGAGAGGAACAACCAGTGAGAAAAAGGAGGTGATAATCCCCTTGAACAAATCCTTGGTGAGGCCTCACCTGGAGTACCTTGTACAGTTCTGGAGACCGTATCTCAAAAAGGACAGAGACAGGATGGAGGCGGTCCAGAGAAGGGCAACCAAAATGGTGTGGGGTCTCTAGTGGAAGACTTATGAGGAGAGGCTGAAGGATCCGAATATGCACAGCCTTGGAAGAGAGGAGGTGCAGGGGAGATAGGATACGGAGCTTCGGACACCCGAATGGTTGTAACACTGCATTTTCCTCAAACCTTTTCTGTTGGAAAGCAGGGTGGCGAGGTGAAACTCCAGGGGGCACGACTCAGAACGACCTCAGGAAATATTTCTTCATGGAGAGGGTGGTGGAGGCCTGGAATGCACTTGCAGAAGAGGCGGGAGAGATGAAAACATTAAGGGGTAGATCTGAAAAAAAAAAACGTGCGGGCTTCCGCAATTCCCAGCGCGCACGCGCGTGCATGGACACGGCTATTTTATAACACACGTGCGTCGGCGCGCGCATGTTATAGAATAGGATTCCCGCACACACACGCGCGCCAGGTTTTAATATCCACGCACGCATGTGTGAGCGGGGGGGGGGGGGGGGATTTTGGTGTTAATGACGTGATTTGCCTTCTTCCCAGTTCCCTCCAATAAAGACGCGGACTGGGAGGGAACTTCCCTGCACCTCTACCTGGCCTTCCTACCTTTTCCCCGCTCCTTCCCGACTTCTAAACCCTCCCTGACTTTTCTAACTTTTTTTGTTTTTTTACTTTCGTGCTTTAAGGAGCAGATGTAAGTTCCGTGCGCCTGAGGGCTGCCGGCGTGCGCTGTCCTGGCCCACCCCTTTCTTCAGGCCCGGCGCTTGTGCGTGTATCAGGGGTTGTGCGCGTGGTGCGCGCAGGGTCCGGCCCCCGTGCATAACCCTCAAGTTTTACACAAGCGGGGCCTTTTAAAATGTGGACGTAAATTAATTTAAAAAGGCCTGGGATAAACACTGTGGATCCCTAAAGGCTAGAGCTGGAAATTGAGAAAAGGGTGCATGGGGGTAACCAGCACAGAGCGGCAGCTGCCACCCCTAACCTGATTCTGACCCAACTGCAGCATCGTTCTCTGCTTCAGTAACACCGCCGGGTCCTGACCTTAAGGTCCGGGGTACTGCACAGGACCGCTTCTGCTGCCAAGTCCAAAAGCAAAGCACGATCAAGCAGCAGCAGTGTCCGAATTATCAGGAAGGCTGCTCACCCCGTAAAAATGCCGCTAGCAGTCATTTTGTTTTGGGTCTGACAGTTGCTTGGTTTTGATTGTTAATATTACGGCTCTTAACATAAGGCTTGGGGGGTCACCTGCATGGAACTACCAGAAGAAACTTGCTGGGCAGACTGGATGGACTATTTCGTCTTTCTCTGCCGTCATTACTATGTTACTATCAGGCCGATACAGAAAAACCCGCGGGAGAGCGGGCGATCCAGGAAAACAAAAAATGCAAATGAGGGCCCGCGGTAAAAGGAGGCGCTAGGGACACTAGCGCGTCCCTAGCGCCTCCTTTTTGACAGGAGCGGTGGCTGTCAGCGGGTTTGACAGCCGACGCTTAATTTTACCGGCGTCGGTTCTCGATCCCGCTGCCAGCCACAGGTTCGGAAAACGGACGCCGGCATAATTGAGCATCGGTCTTCCAACCCGCAGGCCATGGGCAGATTTTTAAATTTTTTTTTATTTTTGGGGCCTCCGACTTAATATCGCTATGATATTAAGTCGGAGGGTGTACAGAAAAGCAGTTTTATTAACTTCCTGCCAAAGGAGTTAATAACACTTTGACAGATCATAATAATGAAGCCTAAAGCAGCGAGGCCTGGGCACAGCAGGAGAAGGACGCAGGCCATTCCTCTGGCTGAGAAGCTGGGTCCTCGGGGGGCACCGTCTCCGGCCCCTGCCTTATTTCGTTCCGTTTTCGTTTTCCTCTTTCCGTGCTTTCGTTTTGCATTTGCTTTCTTCCTCCTCTCCTTTTTGTTTCCCTGTTTTTCTTTCCTTGCTTTATTTTTTTCCCTCACGTCCGGTGGGAAGTTTGAGCAATTCAGGGCTGGAAAAAGCAGACCCCGTTCTTCCTCCGGTGATCTTTCTCCCCCTCCTTTATTTTACTTTCTAATCTAACCTCCCCTCCCGCTGACTGATTTGTAATGCAAAAGGTGGCCCAGCAGATGGTAAAGGTTTGTCCTGCCCACCTTACTGGCGATGGGGATATCAAACATTTAAGCGGGAGTTATAATTCTCTGGTGTTGCTTTTTTCATCTGCAGCCTCTGATCGCCTTTGTATTTCCTGCTTGCACGTTCACTAGGGCGCAGGAGTCATTACTGGGACAAAACGCCTCTAAAGAAGATCCGAGGCTTTTCTTCTTGGAATAGTTAAAATGATATCCAACCCCCCCCCCCCCCCCCCCCCCGATACAATCGGGCACTGCACGAATTGCCTCCTGCATGGGGGCGGGGTCACCGCATGCCTCCCCCTCCCCCTCTCTGCTGCGGCTCTCGATCTCGGCTCGCCTGGAATTACTCCGGAGTTGGAAGAGGGGACATAGCTGCGAGATCTCTCCTGTAAGCCTTTCAAGTCATGCACGGGCCTGCTGAGATCTGAACGGAAGAAGAGGAGCTCCCCCGCCGCCAAAAATCAAAGAGCTGAAGGGCGAGCTTCGCCGCCGGCGCCCCCAGCGTGCCCCGGCTTGCAGGGTCGGGTGCAGCGGCGCCGGTGACCGGCAGATGTCGCTCGAAGCTCTAGGATGGAGGTGGGCCGTGCCCGGGAGCTGCCGCCGGGTGACTTCCGGGCCGAGCAGGCTCGGGGGGGGGGGGGTCAGTGATCCTGAACAAAAAAGCACTCCATTGACACCCCCGGCCCTCACAATGTCTCTCTTACCTAATAACATAGTTAATGATAGCAGGTAAAGACTTCTAAAGGTCCGTCCAGTAAGGTGTGCGGGGCAGTAACTGCAGCTCTGTGCAGAAACCTTGGACCCTTCCCGTTTCTTCATTTCCACCCGCTGGCTACCTCCCATGCCCCTTTGAATGCCATTACCCTTCTTGTTTCACCGCCCCTTCCCAGGAGGGCATTCCAGGCATCCCCCACCCTTTCCGTGAAGGAATACTTTCAGACATTGTTCCTTAGCGTTTCAAATCATGACCCCCTTGTCCTTCAGAAAAGGTGTGATTTTTCTGCATTATTAATATCTTTCAGGTATTTAAAATGCTGTCATATCCCCTGTCTCACCTCAGGTCCCTTAAATCTTTCAATCATTTTGAAATCTTTTTTTTTTTTTTTTTGACCACTTCTACCCTATCTCCATCTTTTTTGAGATACGTTCTCCAGATCTGAACCCAGCAGTCCAGGTGGAGCCTCACCATTGACCTTTCCTGTTAACTAAGGCCTTTTTCTATACAGTCCAGTATCCCCCTGGCCTTAGTCTACTCCTGGGGGAATTCTGCGCACAAAAACTTAAAATTCTGCAAACTTTATATTGACCAAATAACACAATTTACATGACAGTCTTTAACTAATTACATTTTATATTAATACAGAAAGGATTTATTATTTAAAGATGCAGAATTTTAAGTATTTTGAGCAGAACTTCCCTAGAAATTTAATGTAAGAGTGTCCCTTCTACTCGCTCTCCCTACTCCCCTGGCCACTTTTCCCTCTCAGGCCCCAACTCCTCCACCTGCCAGTATCTCTCCCCTCCACCTCTAGGCTCAACCCCTTCCACTCTATCGCCCAGATAGAGTTTGACCTTGTTCTCAGTACTGCCCCTCACACAGGCTCCCTTTGTCCCTCTCTCTCTCACACACATGCTCCCTCTCTTTAATACACACACACACATCCCCATACAGGCTCCCTCACTCTCTCGCACACACACATCCCCATACAGGCTCCCTCACTCTCTCGCACACACACATCCCCTCATACAGGGTCCCTCACTCTCTCGCACACACACATCCCCTCATACAGGGTCCCTCACTCTCTCGCACACACACATCCCCTCGTACAGGGTCCCTCACTCTCTCGCACACACACATCCCCTCGTACAGGGTCCCTCACTCTCTCGCACACACACATCCCCTCATACAGGGTCCCTCACTCTCTCGCACACACACATCCCCTCATACAGGGTCCCTCACTCTCTCGCACACACAAATCCCCTCATACAGGGTCCCTCTCTCTTGCATACATACCCACATAAGCTCCCTTTCTCTCTCACGCATACACCCTCACACACCCCTTCACACAGGCTCTCTCTCACACATACACAATCCTTTCACACAGGCTAGCACCCTCGCATACACACGATCCCTTTTTCATACACACCAGCTCCCAATCTCTCACACACACACACACACTACTTCATAATCTCCTCATATAGGCTCCCTCTCTCTGGCACCCACACTCAAACAACCCCCTGCTCTCTCTCACACTCCCCCCTGCTTACCCTCCCTGGTCTCTCTCACACTCTCCTGCTCTCTCTCATGCCCTCCTGCTCACCCCCCTGCTCTCTGTCTCTCACCCCCTCCCCCTGCTCTCTCTCTCTCACCCCTCCCCCCTGCTCATCTCTTATCTTCCCCTCCCCCCTTCTCTCTCTCACCCTCTTCTCATACCCCCTCCCCTCCCCCCCCACTCCCTCACACCCCTCCCCCTCCTCACACACACACCCCTCTTTACATAAATTCATGCTCACCAGGGCCTTCATCTTTGCATTGAGTGGAGTGCATCCCGAGGCACGTGGAAGCCTTCATGTTCGCTGGGAATGGCACGTGCACTCCGTTTGCAGCACACTGGGGCCTTCATTTTTGCCGCAAATGGTGCACTGGGGGCCTTCATCTTCATCGTAACCTGCGCGCCGGGGGCCTTCATCTTCACTGCAAACAACGCGCCAGTGGCTTTCATCTTCATTGCGACTGGTGCACTGGGGGCCTTCATTTTCATCGTAACCGGTGCGCCGGGGGCCTTCATCTTCACTGCAAACAACGTGCCAGTGGCCTTCATCTTCATTGCGACCGGCGCGCTGGGGGTCCTTCATCTTCACCGCAAACAATGCGCTCCATTCGTGGCATTCCACGGTCTCCTCTGCCATTTTCTGCTCAGATTTTGGCAATTCTGCTCGGGGGGAGAATTCTGCGCTCCGCAGTAGCACAGAATTCCCCCAGGGACTACCTTAGTCCCTACCTTATCATAATCATCAGACACCATCACCCCAAACTCTCTCTCCCGGTCCATGCATATCAGTTCAGCAACTTCGGATCACTACACCCACAAATGCATGACCGCGCTTCTTGAAATTGAATCCCGGCTGCCAAACCTTCAACCACTCCTCAAGCTTTCTTAGATCACTTCTGTGCCTTCAAGAAGTGTCCACTCAGATTCAGAGTTTAGTGTCACCTGCAAAAAGACAAACCTTTCCTTCTAATCCTTCCGCAGTATCACTTACAAAGATATTGAAGAGAGTCGGCCCCAGAGGCGCTCCACGTATGACCATTGTCTCCTCGGAATGTCCTCCATTTACCAACCACTGTAATCTGTCAGTCAGTCTGTCCCTAATCCATTCTGTCACCCTGCGACCCACTCCTGCGCATGGAATGGAGAGCATTTCTGAGAATGCAACCCTGCTGGTTTTGAATTTCACTTTCCTTCCTAAATATAGCCTCCAGAGCTTCCCTCCTGCACCTTTCAATATCATTGGAACCCACAGGTACCGCCACAGCTGACCCCCTCCCAGAAGTCTCTGAAATCTTATCTAAGTGACACGTAAGGTCCACTGACTTTGCATCAGGCTTGCTGCGCTCCTTTGGTCGCCAAGGATATACTGAACAGATCCTCTTTGAGTTCCCTTAATACCTGGGATGTATCTCATCCAGCCTCGTGACCTCATCCATTTTCAGTTTTGCCTGTTCTACCCAAATACTCTCTTCTGTCAATGGGGTTTTGTATTTACCCCACATCCATCTGAACTCTTGCCAACCTTCTCCAAGGTCTTCTTTAGTGATCGCCAAAGTCTTTGTTTAATATTTCTGTTGTTTTTTTTTTCTCATCTCTCTCTACACATTGCTTCTTATCACCTTTCAGTCTTACCTCTGGCCTTCCTCCTTTCTCTGACATATCTGAAAAAATGTTTCTTCGGCTTGAGTTTTTGCCTTCCTGATTTCCTTCCTCATCTCTTTCAGCTTCTCCAGATATTCTTCCCAGTGCTCTTTTTGAATGCTGATCCTTTTGCTGTAATTATTTTTTTTTTTGGAGCCATATTTGTTTCCTTTTCCTCTTGCTTTTATTTATTTTTCTCACATAAAGATTTGCTGCCAGTATAACTCCTTTTAGTTTGGCCCACTGTCGTTCACCCATCTTCTCCCAGCCTTCCAGCTCCTCCTCAAGATATTTCCCCATTTTGCCAAAATCAGTATTTTTGAAATCCCGACCTTTGATCTCTGGTGCTCCAGGAAGAGCACTTTGCTCCTCACTTTGCTCCTCACAACTGGAACTCTTGCATGTAACTTGCATCTCATACCAAAATTAGGCTTGAGTCGATTTATTGCCTATTCTTTAGTTAGGCACCGTTATTATGGAACTCACTACCTTTGGAGTTGCATTCTGAGCGAAATTATGTATAATTTATGAAGGGCCTAAAGAGTCGGCTGTTTTGTCAAGCCTTTACTAGCTGATTCTTTTTCTGCTAACCCTGATCCGTTGTGACGATTGAGGTTTTATCAAGATTTCTCTTATTTTGATATTAGGAGAATTATTTGACTGGATTATATATTGATTGTGTTTTTTATTGGTGGTATTGATGTTATTTTTTATTATTTGTTATTGGTGTATGATTTTATATGGTTTTGTTGTTAACCGCTTTGATTTAACATTGAAAGGTGATAGATCAAATAAAGAAACTAATTAACTAAACCTCCAAAATAATGAATGTTTTAGTTCAAGAAAATGTGTTACAAATTTATACTTTCCTGTATATATGTGCTTTAATGTGGTTCCCATGGAGTTCTAAAGCTGTTGAAGATGGGGATAATTATGAAATGAAGTGATTTGCTTACATGGAAATAAAGGGGAAAAAACAGTTAAAGTCTTTTCCTAAAGGTCAAGATTACCTAACGCAGTGGTGACCGCAGCATTGGGCATTCAAGGAGTCTGGGGTAACCAGGACGGATTGGCCATGGTTACAACCCTAACATCAATGAACATGCTTGTTGGGACAGATGTAGTGGGCAGTAGTAGGTACAGGCTGAGAGGTTGGGTAAAGGTCATGGGGGTGGAGGTGAGGCAGGGGAGCTGGTGTTGATTTAAGTATGGGAAGTTGTGTGCTCATCTCCCCAAAGTGGCAAAGAATCAGATAAGATGACAACTGGGCAAACTAAGTGGGCTAATTGGTCATTACCTGCCATTATCTACTGCGTTACTGTGTTTCATTTGCTATGACATGGTGACTGCAAAAAAAATGCTCCTAGATGCAGATTACCGAAGGACAAGGACCCTTTTCTTGGACTCCACTGTACAAATGCACGGTGCAGCTTTATTAAAAACCACCCCACCACCACCACCACCACCACCACTATCATCCCACCCCAGTCTCGAGCATTTCTAGATGGTTTCTCCATTATTTGATAGCAGAACTCAAAGTGTTTAAATAGTAGAAGTACTGGGACTGAAACTCTCTCAATCTACCAGACTTAGGGCCTCATTTTCTAAAGTATCGCAGGCCTGCGATACTTTAGAAAATCACGCTAATGGGGGGCAGGGGGTCGACACGGGGGGGGGGGGAGGGGCGGTCCTGTGCTAGCCGGCAGCGATCGCACCGCCACGGTGCGATCGCTGCCGGTTTCGCACCCAATAGCGCCACCGTGAAAGGTGGCGCTATTGGGCGCGAAATAGGACGTGAAAAGGCTCCTTACCTTCTTTGCAGATTCGGCCCCGCGCCTTCTTTGCAGAGTCGGTCCCGGTGATGCCCTGACTCCTCCTCTTCCAAGGCCGACTCCGCCCCCATATCGCTAGCGCACGCTTGCGCTGATAACGCAAGGCTGCGCAGCTAGCGCAAGCGTGCGAAAATGAGGCCCTTGATGCTTTTATTATACAGAACACAATTGTACTCATTATTCTTCCTATAAGTGGGTTTCATGGATCCAGGGGTTTTCAAAACTCAAAGTGATGATGGGTTGCTTGTGCCTCTAGCCTCTCTGGATCTTCTTATGCATGACTGGGTGCCACATCACCTTGGTACCTAAAACTCAGCTTCTGGTGCTTTCTGTAGAGTGGAGGAATAGTGGAAAGCAAAAGTTAAAAGAAAAAAAAATAGAAAAAAACAAATGGAAAGAAAAAAAAATCTATACAATTTTTTTCCCTGGCACCTAAGTTTTCTAAAAACATTTCCATCCCTGCTCTTCTGTGCTAATCTAATATCTTTTCCTGAACTGATGAAGCAGTATGCGCACAGAGCTGGATCAGGCGTATACTCTCAATATGTGACCATGTGTAAGTCACTTAACCTCTCCGAGCTTATGCTTAGTTTGTAAATTCCTTGGCAGATTTTGTTCAGTGCCATAGAAGCTATTGGAGGTAGTGCCTCAGCTTTGGGTCCTGCTGGTACGGGTTCTCCATCTCCCCACATTCACCAGCCCACTGTCTCCCATGATTCTCTCCAGCCATCCTGCGTGGCACCTATCCGTTTCACCTCCTTATTACTGCCCTGTGGATAGCTTTCCATATTCCAGAGGCCAAAACTCCTGCAGCTTTTGTGTTCAGCTCAGCCCATGTTTTCAAGTGTTTGGTAACAGGATCGGCTGCTGATTACAGATGGGCAGTGCTGTTCGGCAGGTATGCTATTAAACTTTGGCATTGAGTGGCTGGTAATAGATATCACAAGTGAGCCATGTTATTTCCATTCCTCTGGGGACCTGAATAATCACCTCCACACTCTCCTTCCACCTCTCCCTCCCTCCCTCCCTCTCTCTCTCTCTCTCACTCATTCTTTATCCCAACGCCTTGCTGCCCTTCTGGGAAGAAGTGCTGACTCAAAATATTTTCCCAAATGAGAGCCTTCTGTAAACACATCACTAATTTATTTTTATATAGAAAGAGAATGAAAGTAAACCAGGCTACTGCAGCATCTAGCTGAACACAGATCGTGCGTTGTATTCTCAGATGAGATGAATTGTAAATGCAGTAAGAGCCCAGCAGCCTTATCTGCTTCCAGTTGCACGCTGATCCAATCCATGGAAAAGAATTCATAGCAATCCCTGGTGCGGCCCTCAGAACCAGTCTAGGATCAGTCCCTGATCCAATCCGTGGAATAGGACCAGTGTCAATCTCTGATTCAGTCTCCGGATTGACTCTGGGATCGGCTTTTGATTTCGTTCATGAAACAGATTCTGCATCTGTCTCTGATTTACTCCCCAGAGTGAATCCAGGATTTGTGTCTCATGCAGAGTGGATCCCGTATCAGTCTGATCCAGTCCCTGGGGTGGATCTTGTGTCAGTCTCTGATGTGGCCACCAGTGTGGATTCAGTATCAGTCTGATCCGGTAACAATCTCTCTCTAACCATTTGAATTTATTTCATATAGTGTTACAGACACTGATTGCACTGTGTAACATATTTTGCTTCTGAATAGATTTCTGTTCATGTGACTGACTTGATGGGCAAGTTCCCAGGCCTATCTGTGGATGGTTCTGGAGTGGAGAGATGTACCCAGCCCCCAAGACTGAATACACAGCCCACCAGAAAGCAGCATTTTCACTTTGTCATGCAGCTTTTTTCTGTCTCTCTGAATTTCCATTGCTTTGGAGATTCCCACATGCTTCTTGCATCTCACTGAGGAACTCAAGAGGCTGTTTAATGTAAATAAATCAGGGCCTGAATTACTAAGGCTTTTCTCCCATTTTGTGGCTATGGGGAAATGAGGCCCAAGGTAAGCTGTGTGGCTTCAGACTGGCCATTGACTTCTGACCTCCCAGTGCTCTGGGCATCCAGATCCGGCTCCGGGCTTCCAGTCTGGAATATGCCGAGCTCTGTACACCATTAGGTGTTTGTGCAATGAGGGACCTGAATAGAGATCCTCCTACCAGTTGTGTTGTGTTTTATTAGGACTTACTCTGAAGCTTAACTTGGAGTGATTTACAAAATAATCCATCTTTAAAAGTACAATAAAACACAGTGCACGAATGATCCAAAAATACGCCTGTTAAAAACAGTTATTGAAACACAATCATAGCTCAATACATAATTACAAAACAATACACGATATCCTAGAGCTCTAACAAAATCCCGCTCCCTGCTCTCACTAAGGAAAGGATGACTTGGAGTCACAACAAAACTTTTTCTTTGTAATTCTTCTGTTTTTTTAGGCGATGTTACTTTTTCAACATGTAGGTGAAATTAAGCATGCAACATTAAATAAGATGACAATATTAAATGATGCCACCCATTCCTGTTTAATTTATGATCTTGGAGGGATGAATTCGTATGTGGCAGTATGACTGCAGTACATGAACATATGGATCTCCTCCCCCCCCCCATCTGCTCCTTTCAGTTTCATGCTCACTTGGAAATGGCATCTACTGTGAGTTTTTTTCCCCCCCTCATTTTTCCCCCTCTCCCCCATCCTTCTGGCTCAGTCAAATTGCAGTGTCCGGCCTTGTCCGTGTCTCCCTCCAGAATCCAGTGTAGATGCACCCCCAAATCTGACCACTAGGTGTCGCTGTTGTGTGATGGCTAGACCTCCCTCTTCCGCCTAGGGGGTTGGGTCCCTGCCTTTGCAACATTCCTGGAAATTGGTTGTTAAATTGCTGATTTACTGTTGGCGAGGTTTAAGCCTCCCAGTTTGGCCAGGGTCCAGTTTCATGTTCTCAGTGGGGTCAGATGGCAGAGCATGAACTCCCCACCCCCATCCCCATGTTGTACAGGTTCTCAGTCTCAGTCAGAAGACCTAGAAGGGACCATCCCGCTCTTATCATGCTGACCTTACTGTTAGAGTTGGCCAACAAAAAAAAGAGGCTGAAAAGCAACCATTTCCGTTGTTTATGTAGGGGAAGCTGAGGTGGGGGGTTGGGATGGAAGGTGGACCTGCTTGTTTAGACATTCACCCACTGACCGACTCCCAAATGTTCTTTTAAAGAAGGGAGGCCAATGACACGTAACCCTTTTTTTGTGGTTTGTGAGCTAATAGTCATGTCTCGTACGTTGAATACAATTTTTTGCACAATAAGCTTTCTTCCCCCTGCACTCAAAACTGTTTGGATTTAAAAATGATTCAGGGTGCAGAATGAATTAATCATTCTGATTGAAACTGCCTTCACAGGCCTAGCAGACACAAAGTGAGCTACCTGCACAATTCATGGCCTTCTACTACTGGAAAGGTGTATTTGAACTACTCTGAGTGGGAAACTTACTCTCCAACCAGTCTCCTGGGAGGGGAGTGGAATTGCATACAGCTCGTTCCGTGTCTGCTCTGAGGCATGTATTACCCTTTTCACTGTTAATATTTGACCTTATATCTGCCAATAGTATGATAATCCTAAAAGATGAGTAAGATGTCAACAGAGCGGAGCTGTCTTCCGTTAATCTGCGGAGAGATGAGACAGGGTCAGAGGAGCAGTTAAACAGAAAAAGCCAGAGAGCGGCTGCATTTCCTCATCTGCTAGTCAATTCCTGAGCCCTTTGGAACAAGGGACTACTTCATTACCACCGCTATGCGAGGAAGCAAGACAGCCCCACTGGGAGTCAAAGAGCCTGCAGACCTGGCTGTTTGCAATTGTCATTGTCATAATTTTGCAGTATGTAAATGAACTCTGTGGTAGATCAAATATATACAAGTGTGCCTCCAGTGCATTTCCTGATTGTGGCTGTCCTGAAAATCGGACCTGTTTGGAGGCCATGAAGATTGAGATTGCGAACCGCTGTGCAACCCAGTGCACCCGATCCCAAATCACAGAGGGCAAGAAATATCCGGCTGGGTGTATCGCCATCCTTTATCCCAACCTTCTTGCTTTTTTGTTCTGCATTTAACCTGTGTCTGCTGGTCGGGGGCGGTGACTCTGGTGCTGCTTCAGGAATCAATGTAATAACTTAAATCAGGTGGCTGAGATGTAGAGATCCAGGACTGCAGCAGTCTGGGGAAGACCCTCTGATTCTGCCCATCCTCTGTGACTTCTTTGGGCTGTTTCATAAGTCCCAGTTTTAGCAGGAAGGGTCTGGGCTATAGCCTCTGGGTTTGCTGTCCTTGCTTCATGCCTCCTCATTAGGATTTGCCGGGTATTGTCAAGTGACCCGGATTGACCACTGTCGGCGACAGGACTGCTGGACTCGATGGACACCTGGTCTGACTTAACATGGCACTTCTAGTCTATGTTCTTATATCAATGAATGCTATGGGGTCCTTGTGCCAAGTGGGTACTGAATGGGCAAGGTTAGTAAATACCTGAAGAAAGCCTTTCAGTGAGTCCTTCCTGTATGCATATATTACGGCTTTATTCCAGTGGAGACGTGTATATTTCAAAAAGCCCGTCTACAGAACGGCTGCCTCAGGGGCTTTTGACTTTATGTGAACTTCGTAGTCTTGTGAATGCGATAACGTCTGTTGGATCCCCAATTCAGACAACGCTTTAAGCATATACTGCGACTAGAACAGCTCGCATGTCGCTTTCCGAATCCCCCGTCTCCACCCGTAATAGCAGCCGTTCTGTAGACGGCGAAACTCGGACAGAGTCGGGCTTTTTGAGATATACACGTCTCCACTGCAATAAAGGTTTGAAAAAGACCGTGGCATCTAATTCCTATTGTTTTCCTGACGGCTTTCTAGATCGCCTTCCTTTTTGGGGTTTTTTTTTGGGACCTTGCATATATTATGGGTCTGTTCATGTCCCTTTGAATTCCACATTTCTTTTATTTTTTATGTAGAGGCTCTGCAAAAATTGAAGCAAGTCTAAAAGAGAGAGAGAGAGAGCGCAAGAAACAGTGGAGAAACTGCAGCCTCGGACCTCGGTACTGTTCACCACATTGACTCTTGGACTGGTCCAGGTTTGCAGTTTCAGAAATACAGTGATCCTAACTGTGTGCTTCTCAGTTCTGGGGTAATCAACATGTGTAAATTAAACTGGATCTTAGTCCAAATTTATGCAGAGTCATCTATTGCATATTCATTGTGGGCGTCCTGAAAACCAGACGGATTGAAGCTAGGAATCACTGTTATCTCTGCTTCCAGAAGTCTTCCAGCCTTGGCTAGCCCAAGTGACTTGCCCAAGGCCACAAGGAGCAACAGGGGGATTTGAGCCCTGGTTTCCCTGGGTCATAGCCCACTAGGCTACTCCTCCACTCACTTCTTACACACATGGTTACTAAATTTGTATATTCTGGGCGCCATGATCACTGTTTTAATTTGGTGTGGTGTGGATGAAAAGGGGGAGTGTGCATGAGCTGCTGAAGAGTAAGGGTGTGCACTGGAAAAATCATTTTGTTTTGTTTATTTCATTTATCCGAAACAAAAAAACCCAGAAAAATTAAACAAAAGATGTTTCCTCTTCCTCCCTACCAAATCTACCAGCCCTCCTGGAACTCTCTGACCTTCGGCCTCTTCTTACTACATCCACAGTTGTTCCTCTTCCTCATCTCTAGTTTTCAAAATGGCCTCCTGCCAACCAGAGGCTGACACAATTATGTTTTATGGTAAATTCACGGTGCAAATCAGTCGATTTCCTACTCTATTTGGAGGATCGGCAAATAGGACTACGAGTGAGTACTCAGGACTTTCAGGAGCACGATTCATGAGAGAGGATATTCAGATTAACTTCACAAGGAGGATAAATGCCAAGGAAGAGGAAGCATAGTTGTATAGAATTGATTCAAAAGGATTTAAATCGTGCTTTTTAACATTAAGTTTGATCAGTGTTGCTTTCCAATAAAAGAGAAGATTGACGTCTTGTGTTGGAGTTTCTTGCTCACACTGAGGCCCAGTGAGCTGGGAAACCGCGCAGAGATGACGCCCTAGGCTTCATAAACAAACGTTCCTGTAACCGGAGGGAAAGAATGGGCGGCACCTGGGCCACATGTGGACCAGCCCAAGACTGATGAGTTGTGTTTGCATTCCTTTCCGCCATTTTGCAATTTACCTGCAGAGCCCAAGCAATCTCGAGTCTTGTACTCGAGCGTCACGGTATGCGCACACGTGATTCAGAATTGGGTTAATGTACAGGTTCTGGCGATTCTGAAAAGCAGATCTGGGGACCATGGTTGAGAACCTCTCCTCACGCCACATTAAACATCTCATTTTTTTCTCCTCTTTAAATGTCTACTAATAAAACAGAGGAATACTAAATCATTTCCTCCTCTTTTTTTGCCTTGCAGTGTTCCTGAAAAGAGCTGGAGTCTTTTTTATGCATCAGTTCTGTTGGTAATAATTATTGCTCCCTGATTGCCTGGCCTTCTTTCCTTCCTCTGGCAGTTCCAGCAGAGAGGAGAGGGGACGCTTGCAAGCTCTGCGGGGCCAAGAGGAGCACAGAGCACAGGTAACCTAAAGCAAATACCAAACACAGAGAGGGCAGCGGAGGAGACACCTAATGAAAAGTATGGCATTGTGGCGGGGTTGCTTTTTCTTTTTTTCTTTTCCGTACAGCTGCAAGTAAAACTCTCCAGCTGCGGAGGAGACCGTGCAGAATTTCAATTTGGCTACTGAATGCTAAACCTGAGGCCTGGGTTTTCTGCCTCCTAGGAGAGTGCAGGCATAGGTGCCAGCTCCGTGAGTGCAGTGGGGGCCTGAGCACTGCCCAGTACTGAGCAAACTCCTGTGTCCAGGGAGGGAAACTGTGGTTCCTGTGGATGCAGGAGGGACTGACCTTCCAGGACTCTGTTTGCAAAGGCTCCCAGCCGACCTGTTTTCCTGCTGGGGTGGAGGAATTTGATTACTAAAGAAGCCAGTGTCAAGAAAAGGGGGAGGCAGGTGGGAACCCCTGCTGAGGGAGACCTTGATGTCAGGAGGGGGGAGGCAGGTGGGAGCCCCTGCTGAGGGAGGCCTTGATGTCAGGAGGGGGGAGGCAGGTGGGAGCCCCTGCTGAGGGAGGCCTTGATGTCAGGAGGGGGGAGGCAGGTGGGAGCCCCTGCTGAGGGAGGCCTTGATGTCAGGAGGGGGGAGGCAGGTGGGAGCCCCTGCTGAGGGAGGCCTTGATGTCAGGAGGGGGGAGGCAGGTGGGAGCCACTGCTGAGGGAGACCTTGATGTCAGGAGGGGGGAGGCAGGTGGGAGCCCCTGCTGAGGGAGGCCTTGATGTCAGGAGGGGGGAGGAAGGAGGGAACCCCTGCTGAGGGAGGCCTTGATGTCAGGAGGGGGGAGGCAGGTGGGAGCCCCTGCTGAGGGAGGCCTTGATGTCAGGAGGGGGGAGGCAGGTGGGAGCCCCTGCTGAGGGAGGCCTTGATGTCAGGAGGGGGGAGGCAGGTGGGAGCCACTGCTGAGGGAGACCTTGATGTCAGGAGGGGGGAGGCAGGTGGGAGCCCCTGCTGAGGGAGGCCTTGATGTCAGGAGGGGGGAGGCAGGTGGGAACCCCTGCTGAGGGAGGCCTTGATGTCAGGAGGGGGGAGGCAGGTGGGAGCCCCTGCTGAGGGAGGCCTTGATGTCAGGAGGGGGGAGGCAGGTGGGAGCCCCTGCTGAGGGAGGCCTTGATGTCAGGAGGGGGGAGACAGGTGGGAACCCCTGCTGAGGGAGGCCTTGATGTCAGGAGGGGGGAGGCAGGTGGGAGCCCCTGCTGAGGGAGGCCTTGATGTCAGGAGGGGGGAGGCAGGTGGGAGCCCCTGCTGAGGGAGGCCTTGATGTCAGGAGGGGGGAGGCAGGTGGGAACCCCTGCTGAGGGAGGCCTTGATGTCAGGAGGGGGGGAGGCAGGTGGGAACCCCTGCTGAGGGAGGCCTTGATGTCAGGAGGGGGGAGGCAGGTGGGAACCCCTGCTGAGGGAGGCCTTGATGTCAGGAGGGGGGAGGCAGGTGGGAGCCACTGCTGAGGGAGGCCTTGATGTCAGGAGGGGGGAGGCAGGTGGGAGCCCCTGCTGAGGGAGGCCTTGATGTCAGGAGGGGGGAGGCAGGTGGGAGCCACTGCTGAGGGAGGCCTTGATGTCAGGAGGGGGGAGGCAGGTGGGAACCCCTGCTGAGGGAGGCCTTGATGTCAGGAGGGGGGAGGCAGGTGGGAGCCCCTGCTGAGGGAGGCCTTGATGTCAGGAGGGGGGAGGCAGGTGGGAACCCCTGCTGAGGGAGGCCTTGATGTCAGGAGGGGGGAGGCAGGTGGGAGCCCCTGCTGAGGGAGGCCTTGATGTCAGGAGGGGGGAGGCAGTGAGAAGCCCCCCCCCTGCTGAGGGAGGCCTTGATCTCAGCACAGGGTCAGGAGGGGGGAGGCAGTGAGAAGCCCCCCCCTGCTGAGGGAGGCCTTGATCTCCGCACAGGGTCAGGAGGGGGGAGGCAGTGAGAAGCCCCCCCCTGCTGAGGGAGGCCTTGATGTCAGGAGGGGGGAGGCAGTGAGAAGCCCCCCCCTGCTGAGGGAGGCCTTGATCTCCGCACAGGGTCAGGAGGGGGGAGGCAGTGAGAAGCCCCCCCCTGCTGAGGGAGGCCTTGATGTCAGGAGGGGGGAGGCAGTGAGAAGCCCCCCCCTGCTGAGGGAGGCCTTGATCTCCGCACAGGGTCTCCCATTTCTCCTGGCTTTGGTTCTTCCGCTGAAAGCCAAACCTTTTCTCTTGCTGCCTTTTCCCTCTCCTCTGTGTGTAGTTGTTTGCATGACTGATGCCTCTGTTTTGCAGACTTTTAACACCCCCTATACAGCTGCATCATGCAATTTACTAATAGGTAATTGTCTCCTCTCTAGGTTTAGCTGAGGGCTGCAGTGAGAAAGGACTTGGTAAGTGCTTTTCATGTCTCTCCCTCAAGGTCACCCGATGCAGGCACAGAAGCTGCTCCCACCCGATTTCCCCTAGGAAGCTCCCTCCTTGTATTGTGGGATCCTTCCAACACCCAGAGAGTGGAATTTGAACTCCTCTGGTATCATTTCCCCTCCCTCCTCCTGGTACATTTCCTCTCCTCCTTCCTAACCTGCGTCGCTCTCCTCTGCATGTGAAGCACATTCTGCACACGCAGGCATCTGCCCCTTTCTGCTCTCTCGGCTGCTCCTCGCCTCTGAAGGGGGTTTTTTTTTTTTCAGAGCCCAGTATGGGGCTTAAAAAAAATATTACAAACTGTTAATTTAAATGCAAACCATGCCTGCAGCTACTCCATTAATGTGATTAATTTGAATGGATCATGGACAGGAAGAAAGGCAGATCCAGAAGGAGGGTTATTGTTCAGGGGCACATCCTGAACTCGGAGCTGACCATGGACTGAAGCAGGGGGGGGGGAGATAGGCTACATTACCTGCATCCGAGGGGGGTTGCTCTGTTTTAGGTGACATTTGTAAGCCAAGCAGGATATTCCGTCAGGAGCTGGCTGGCCGCTCCCTTAGAAACCCTGCCGCACGGAATTCATGATTTGCAGCGCTGGTGTCATCTGCTTTATGAAAATATTTTGAAAAATCTCACTCATCTCCCCACCCCCTAAAAAAAAAAAAAAGAAATAAAACAAACACATTTATCTTCTACCAGCAGCAGTCATTTCCTCTGGGGAAGGGCATTTGCTGTCAGTTAATGCCCTTCGTGGGTTAAAGGCCAAAGTCAGAAGCTCCGCAACCGTCAGTCAGTCCCCCCCCCCCCCCCCCCCCCCGTCCACTGGGAATTATTGCTTAATTAAAATCGCCTTCTGCATCAGGCACCAGCTCTGCCTGCTGGGATGTGGAGTAAGAGCCTCCGCTTTGAGGCCCAAACTGGTCCCCTGTCCCCCATCTTCCATGCCCACGATCCCCCCCTCCCCCTCTGCTGGGCTTAAGCTGTCTCCATCTTTCACCAAATATCCCCATCGGGAGCCGTCAAACCTGGGGAGGGGGGAGTGGGGGCCGCAGATGGAAATGAGATGCATCGGCACCCTGCCAGGAGCCCTCAGCTCTGCATGCAGCAGCAGCTTTGCTTTTCGCCTCTTGCTGGATGACAGGGCCGGAAGGAAGAAGCTTTAACATTTCACATAAGTAAAATCATTTGGGGGGGAAAAGAAAAAAAAAGAAATAGCCAGCGGTTTCCTGCTGTGCCCAGTGATGGGGTCCCCCACAAAAGTGATGTCAGGACAGGTGTGAGAGAGTTTTCTATTGTGTTCACCCACAAATATTTAAAAACGACTTCTCTGCCGCCCCCCCCCCCTGGAAACGATGTCTGTTTTAGTTTAACAGGGACAAAGCGATGCCTGGGTGGCTGAGGGGAGTCCTTTGGGAGCAGCCGTGGGGTCACTTGGTGACCAGTGTGACCGGCTGGCCAGATGTTTCACAGCCGGTTTATGGGACAATCTTGGTTTGTAATTCTCAGAAGAAAACAATCCCATGAACTAGGATTCCCACCAAATAATCCAAAACGGGGGTGGTTTTTTGGGGTTTTTGTTTTTTTTTGCACCCCATCGTGGGTCTTTTGACAGTTTTAACCGTATTCGTTGAGCATTAGGGGTACAAAACCCGCCGTCAGGGAGAGCGCTTAAACAATATCAAGGCAAACAGCTGAGGATGGCGGTCATTAGAGGAATTGTAATGTGGATTTATGTAAATATTGTTGGCAGTGCAAAGTCAGTGTGAAGCCTCATTTTACTTTCTGGTTAATTAGGAAGAAGGAATGCTATTGGCTACCAGTAGGCTCCCCTTGTTATATCCCCCCCCCCCTGAAAAAACCAAAACAAAAGGAACAGTCAGCAAATTCATGGCTCAGTCTGTCCCCCTAGCTGCAGGCATGAGAACATGGTCTGGGGATGTCCAGTCAGGCAAGGCCTGCTGGGTGACCTTGCACACATCTCGCTGCCTCCCAGCTATAATTTGCACAGTTCCTCCTTCCCTAATCTCTGCGCATGCTGACGGGCTGGAAATGCGTGGCCGAGGCATCTACCCCAGGGGCCGGGCAGGAGTTCAGGGGTTTGCACCTATAAGCAGGGTTGCAGAGGGGTGGGACTGGGAGAGCGGGAAGGCTGGAAAATGGGGACGTCCACAGGTCCCAGAGTGCCACAGCGGGCTCCTCCTTGGCACAGTTGCAACTCCTCTCTGGCCTGGGTATTTAGCGCCTTCAAAATTTGGTGCCCTAGGCAATTTCTGTGCCTAAATCCAGGCCCGCTTGGAGGTGGCTGCTGGAGAATGAAATCATAAAGCTCATTGGGACTGGGTCTGAATAAAACGTGCGATATGAAACCAAATTGTTAGCAACCTAAGAAGTGCCATGCTGGGTCAGAGCAAGGTCCATTCAGCCCATCTCAAGGTACCCGTGGGATGCATTTCATTTCAATCAGTGGCTGGTTCGGGTCACAAGTGCCCGGCAGATCCCCAATACTTGATCTATTTCTGTACCTCACTCCCGGGATAATAAGCGCCGGCTTTCCCAAGCCTGCCTGGCTAATAACTGTTTATTTATGGACTCTTCCTCCAGGAACTTGTCCAATCCTCTTTTGAACCCCACTGTGTTAGTTGCTTTCATCACATCCTCCGGCAACAGATTCCATAGCTCGATTGTGCGCTGAGTGAAAAAATACTTTGTACGATTTGTTTTAAATCTGCCAGATGCCAGTTTCATGGAGTGTCCCCTGGTCCTAGTATTGTGTGAAAGGATAAAGAACCCATTCTCTGTTTACCTGTTCCACCCAACTCATGATTGTATACATTTCAATTATTATTGAACGCTCCTCCTACCATTAAACATTCATTTAAATCTAAGGTGCTGTCATGAGAACCGGATGCAAGGGTCGCGGTTGAACCTGCAAAGGATAAAAACCTGGACGTCTTCAAAATGACCCAATATAAAAAAAAAAAAAAGTGCCAGGGTCAAAGTGGAATAAAGCAGTTCATTAATTCTGAAAAGTGGAAACATGTTGAAGCACCAGCAGAAAGGAAAGGAGACCTATTGACTGAACGGTGGAGCTGGGATAGTCCCCAGGAAGGCAGGTAGCGCTCTGGGTGTAGCCCCCCGCTATTCCCAGCCCCCCCTGCACTGACTGATGCTTTACTGCAGATGCAGGGTTACAGGGGAGGGCAGGGGGCAGCACCGGCCTCCAGACCAAGGTTGCACTTCTGAGATGGGACAAG
Source organism: Rhinatrema bivittatum (assembly GCF_901001135.1). NCBI lineage: Eukaryota > Metazoa > Chordata > Amphibia > Gymnophiona > Rhinatrematidae > Rhinatrema > Rhinatrema bivittatum. The sequence goes on from NC_042628.1 coordinate 9,113,822, forward strand.
CCAAGGTTGGATCTGTACTGACCCTCTGGGGATGGGAGAGAGGTTTCCATTTGAAAAAATACATTTTCCAAGGCTGGGCTGTGCGCCTTTTGTCACCTGTGTCGAGCCGCTGCTGCTTGGTTATACCGGGATATTTATTTGTTTGTTTGTTTGTTTTTCTATACCGACATTCGAAAAAGAATATCACATTAATTTACATAGTAACTCGAGGGATAATTTGACAACAGGAACAACAGGGTCCAATTATCTTTTTGTTACGTTGGGGGGGTTTTGCTTCTAGCGCGCAGCTGCTGGTCAAACCTTAAACCGTTTCTAAGGCAGGTGGAGAGCCAGCGCCGTCGTCGCCTTCATCTGGAAGTGTTACCTGCTTTGACCACAGACCACCACTCCTTCCCCCCTTTTTCTGCTATTAGGTGACCATTCTGAACGCCTCTCCTTCTGGTGGGACCTTCTTATCCTTCTCAAAAGGAGAACCCTTTCATTAGAAACCCAGGTCTCTGCCGTTTCCCCACACCCACGCTGGGTGTACAGAGATGGATCTGTATCGGGGTGGGAGAGAGGGAATATTGAATCTCTCCCTGCCTTCCCTGGGCTACATCTAATCAAAATGCTAATAGACTGGACATCGAGCAGAAACGCACACATGGATTGGACATTGAAAACCTCCCTTATTATTAAAACACTGAAGCCAGAGATGGTTTGCTCAACTCCGCCGTTTTGTTACATCACCGTAAAGGAATAATAAAAAAATAATAATCCAGCTGTTGCATGTTTCATATGCTCCTTTCCTGTGCGGGAGCGGGTCTGAAACATGAAACAGATTATTACACCCGGAGCTCTGTTGATTTGCTGTCAGATTGCTGTGTTTTTCCCATTTGTGGATGGTTTATGACTAGGACACTGCTTTGGCCCGGCAGCAGACATCCAGATGTGTTGACCTCAGACCCTGGCCCACCTCACCCCCACCCCAGGGCCTCTCCGCCATGCTGGAAGGCAGTCTGAAAAGGTCATGGGCGCTCACCTCTCGTTGGACAGCCGTGGGGGGGCGCGTCGTGCAGACCGCCGGCTTCGGTCTTGGTGGAGTTTCCGAGCGACTATAAAAATCACAGATCGGCCCTCTCCCCCCCCCCCCCAACTGACAGGTTGAGCATTAACGCTCCTGCCCTAAAGAAAGAATAAATATGGGTGAGGTTTGGGGAGGGGCGCGCGCTCCGGGTGCTAGCGCTGAATTGGGTCCCCTGTCCCCCCTACACCAGTATGACCTCCCTTGCCCTTTGCCCCCTCCCCCATCAAATTAAGCAGCAAACTAGGCCTGTAGGTCTCCCCTGTCCCCCCTACAAATCGCATTTCCTGTAATCCTTCAGTTATTTGGGGGTTTTGTTTTCCACAGGGAATCTGCTTGTGCAATCAGATCACAAATCAATTATGCACTTCACACTGAACTGACTGGTTAGCAGCTTTCTCATCTATGCATGCCAAGAAGACCAGCTCCTGCTCTGCTGGTCTCTCTTATCTTTACTCCTCCCCTCCTCATCCTGTCCTGGCTTGATAGATGCTTCCATTCTCCCCGGGGGGGGGGGGGGGGGGGGGGGAGCCAGAGGTGGCTGAGTATCACCAGATGAATAAATTCACATTCACAAAAAAAATATCTGTGTAAATCTTTCTGCGCTGTATTTTCCGGCTGAAGGGAACAACATTGACCGGAAAAAAAAAAAAAAAAAAATCAGCAAAAATTCAGAATTGCGTAATTGTTCCTGTCTTTCTGGCAATTTCATGACCTCAAGGGAGAAAAAAAAAAAAGTTCAACAACAGTTATGTAAGGGTTCCTATTTCCGAAAGCCAGAGCTGGACCTTGCCGGCTGCTGTCCTCTCTCCTTCCACACCACGCATGAGCTGGGATTCGTTTTGGTGAAATAGTTTGCATCTAATGCAACGCATAAATGCAGCTTGGACACCTGGATGGGCAGAGTAGATAAGGCCGTAATGGTCTTTTTTCCTCCTGCTGAGGTTGTCGTCCTTTCACAGGCCTCTGCCCTGGTTCCTTTTCCTTAAAGCTTTACATGGAGGGACAGTTAAACCATTTTGTGTAGCTTTTTCTGCCTCCCGTTTTACTGCTGCTAAAAGCTCTGCAGCTGTTTCTGCAGTGGTTACAGATCCGGAAAGGGATTTGAAGTGTGGTACCTTGCTGCAGCTGTTTCTTGAGCACGATATGTTGTGCCTGCTGTGTGTACTGGGATCAGGCCCAGGCTGACATTGGCTAACTCTGGAGTAACAGCCGAAAAAGAAGGGGTGCAGATGCGCTGGAGAGCGTTGGGAGAGTAAACGTAGGACATTGCACGAGGTAGACACAGCGTCAAAATGAAATGAACCTTTAATCTAGGAGGACATCTCGCTTCATTTCTGAGATGAAAAATAACATCTGGGTGGCAGATCTAAAAGAGAGAGAGAGAGAGAGAGAGAAAAAGTAAATCCGCAGTCGATACTGTAGGTGAGCTGGATTTACAGCCTTTAATATGTGAGATATTGATTGCCAGGCTGTCTCAGGGGTTGTCATAACAAATGCAATTACGACTCTTTCTTTGACGGAGGCGTTAGGCCTGCAGACGTGACAAACGGGCAGCGGCAGGGTTTCCAAGGTGCCTGCAAAGCAAGGCACATCTGGAACACTTACTCTGCCCTCTGCTCATCTTTCCGCATCTTGTGCAGATGCCACATTAACATCTCTTAGGTGGAATGTGCTGAATTATTTTTTGCACTGAATCGGCCTAATGCCAGCAGGCAGGATGCGTCTCTTCAAACACTTCTTCTCCCTTTCTTCCGTCCTCTTACTATACAGCTCCTCTGCACAGCTTTGAAAACAAACAGCAGCCCAGCACCGTTACACTGTGGCTTGAAATTGGCTTGGATATTTGGACAATATCATGCTTAGCTCATTTGGCACTGACCTGATAAAAAGGGAGCAGAGCTCTTGAAAGCTCACCACAAATGTATAAAACGGTATCGCCTGCTATATTATTTGACCTCTATTTCTACGTACGGCAACCACATTACTCTGCCCAACCCTAGAAACGCATCTTCATCTTCTCTGCATAATTACCGTGGTATCGGCCTCCATGCAGCTCTGTTTGACTTCTGTTTTGAGCAGCAAGTCATCCATTGCCACGTTATTGGTCTATCCTGAGCCTGGACCTCAAAAGTTTTCTAAATGGTGACTTGTGTGAGAAGGAGGATAAATAGCCACTAAGGAACAAAATAAGAATGAAGTGAATGAGGCCAATATTAATTGACTTGTGAGCTGAAACACTGGGCAGCAGATAAGAATAATGACACATATCATTTATATCGGGCTGTTAATGTGCACTTTATAACATCATGTGCATTGCTGCATGGTCCTGGCCACCCCAGGCTTAACTGGCTTACATTTCAGCACAGGGAATTTGTATAACCTGAGGCTCAGACTGGCACCTCCAGGTTCCACAGTGTGCCAACCACTGCCAGCCCAGAGAATCTACATAAGGTCTTCTTTCTAGGTTTATTACAATAATAATAATAATAATCATGGTCAACTTAAACATAATGAAATATCTCCTTTTCTTCATTCCTGTAATGTGTTCAAGGCTCACATGTAAACGCAGTCTCCATTCACTAGATAGCAGCCAAGTGTACTCCAGCAGAAAGAGCACGCTACCTGTTTGCATCAGCATCTGTTGTAGGTGCTCTCTTTCTTTGAGTCAGTGTAAGCAACTTGGGCAGGCCTTACTCCTGGGTAAACCTGTACTATCGTATCTTCAGTCCAGGTGACAATATAACTTTTATGACAGGGGTGGGGTTTGTGGGATCAACTGACATGTGAGCAACAGATGAAGGAAGAAGCTGAAAACTGCTAGGAACATCAACTAGACAATTAACTTCATGAAGGCGAGTGGCTCTCTGACTGGGAAGTACCTTGACCTTGCCAAAATCACCATGAAACTGGTGAGATTTTCACAATATTGTATTAAGGTGCTTTTTCTGACATGTCATATCATCATGGGACATATATGCGGCATGTATTCTGTATGCAAGCAAATAATGTATTATGGACAAAACACGAAAGACAGCTGCTCTGCGAAGTCATGTTGTAAAATCAGCTATATATATATATACAATCGATACAACTGAAGATAAGTAATACGATGATATTGTAACTGTGCTGATTCAGAATCAGTTCAACAGGAGCGATGAGTGCCTTCACAAAAGGGTCACTTCACTGGCTGGCTGAACCCTCCAACCTCTGTGAACCTTTAAAAACTGAGTCTCCTTGCTAAGACCAAGGCCATCACACTCGAGGCCACATTGCAGCACACAAAAGAAATCCATTTGATCAAGTCAGTGGACACACACCAAGTTCTCAAGGATTGCTGATCAAATTGCCTGTCACCTTGAAACATGAGAGAAGACATACTTCACGTTATGTTAGGTTTATGCAGATTCAAAGGATGCTGAGTGCTGCTTTTGTAAGATGGAAAGTCCTACCAAGCTTGTCCGGCGTACATGACAGTAGAAAAAGCCATTGCAGCCTATCGTCTGCCCATCCTAAAACAACTTTTCAGCATGTTGTCAAATCATCTAAAGGATCAAAGCATCCACAATATTAAATCACAGTGATTCTCGTGGTGCACCATGAAAGGCGGAAGTGTACATGGGAGCTACTTCACTGTCATCTTATATGAGATGTACCAAATATTCTAGTCTTATCATCCAAAAGTACAACTATCAACCATCTTACTACTACCACTACTATTTATCATTTATAAAGCGCTACTAGATGACACATTTACCAAAACAGTGTGAGCATTGTTGAATCTTGAGTTGTGAGGGTTGAAGATGGCACATAGCAAGCTTCACTACCATTACTGAGCAAAGGAAGACACTGTACAAACCTTCTTGGAATAAACTAGTTTGAAAAACTTGAAATTTGGCTGTCAGAAGTTCAGGAGAATCTAGTTAGACAACTGAAATGTCTGTAGAAGAAATGGGGACTTATAAAGGGCCAAAAGTCTCACTTGAGCTGGAGACATCAGTGACATTGATCAGAATGGCAAACGAAATGTTCCATTTGCACTGAAACAGAAACTTGATATGGATTGAACACAACGTTTCATAAGGTATTTTAGGACCTGATGTGTTCCAAAAGTGGGCAAAACCTATTTTAGTGGAGAAACCGGGAGGAGACATCCATATCTGTGGCAATTACGAGGTCACAATCATCTGAACAGTGCTCATTTGCATCTTGTAGCATTCAGAGGGTAACTGTTGGAAACAGTACAAGGAGTGATGCATTTTGGCAAAAGGAATTTAACCCTGGTTTAACGCTCTCATTACATGTTGAGATGAGGAGCATTCCTTGTTACACACCTCCAGATGTGAAAAGGCAGTCTCTGCTGCCTCGAAAGCTCATGTACATTATATGTAGAACCAATAAAACTATTACAGCCTGCAAAGAATTGAATATTTTCCAGAACAAGAATAATGATTACAACTGTGCACCAACACCTTCCTCCGAGGTTCTCTCCTTGGCTATCTGCTCTCTATTTCTCTTCGGACAATTTGTTACATCTTTTTCTAGAGATTGCCAGCTGTGCTAGGAGCAGGGAATATTTCAGAAGCAAGAACAATGTGCAAGAATCAACTTCCGAAGTACTTCAATGCTCAGCATCTGAAATGGCAGGGGCCATCTGAGTAAACCCATTACCATCTGCTATGACGGTCAGGCCATGGGCTACATCTGTGGAGAGGATGAGGAAAAGGGGAGTGAGCACTTTGAACCTGAAAACTATATGTCAACAGGGTCCATTGGTCATGGCCATTTACAATGAGCTGGGGAGCCAAATGGTGTTTCGGTCTCTCTTGGTTTAGGTTGCCTTCGTAATTCTTTAGTGAGGATTGACCTGGTTGTCTTAAGCAATCTCCCCGTCTTGTCCAGACCCTTTGCCAGCTCACATTTTTCCCTTCAGTGTTTCTTCTTTTTTTTTTTTTTCTCCAAACAGCAGAGCTGTGATCATGAAGGATTAACAGATCTGAAGACACTCATTGTGTTTTTTCCTTCTGATCTAAACTGAATTCATCTGTGAGTGCTTTTGTTAATAGTATTTCTGGACTTTTATCAGTTGACAGAATTTTGCTCAGAATCATATTTAATGCATCTGAAATATTATTGATCTCTGTGGGTTTTGGGCAGTGTTTCTATGGCTCTAAAGTGAACTTCCTATACCTAAAAGATTGTGGGCCTTATTCGTAAGGGACCTTTTCCCGTTCTTTGCCTTTGGAAACAATCTTACTTGAATAAGGCACTTTGTATCTTCCAAATGCAGATTGTTTTGAAGACTCACTATTACCTAGATTTTACAACTACATTTTGCACCTGTCAGCTTCCCTGTGTCTGGGGTTTGTTGCTTTCTTTGTTGGTGTCGTTCCTAGATCTCTATTGGAGCATGTTACACCAATGTTAAAGGAATTACATTGGCTGCCAGTGAAAAGTTGATCGCATTTTAAATTACTGGTTTTAATGCACAAGCTGCTATATTCTGATAATCCTTGTGTGGTAGGTAAAATTAGAGAGGTATGAGTCAGTACACAGGAACTGGATTGTTAAAAATTCCTTCACTTCGTGAATACAGATCAGAGATACTTAGGCAGTGTCTATGTTATGGAATGGCCCTTCCAAATGAGCTGAGACAGAGGTAAAAATGTTTCAGAAAAGTTTGAAATCGTTTCTATTTAAAAACCACTTTTGGGTATTGATTTGGGTTTTATAATTCTAAAATATGATTCTTGTTTTATGTTTAAATAATGTATGTTGTATGTTTAATATTGTGAATGTTGTATTTTGTAACCTGCGCCGAACAATGTAAAGGAGGTAGTGGGCTGTAAGATTTTACAATACAATAAATAGTGGCTTAATGCCTTTTATTTGTTAGGTTTTTATGCTTCTTTGGGATACAATTTCTGTACCTTTTCTTAGTTATTGTCACATCCCTTTATTCTGCAAAACCTCCATCCTGGGTACGTAATGCATCTGATTTGACTTGATTCTGACCTGGTTGCTGTGGTGCTTGGAAGTTTTTAACTCTGCTTGTTGAGAAACGGATCCAGACTGACTCTGTGTTCCCTTGGGAATTGCTAATTCACCCCAAATTTACAGCAGTTTGTGCAATGTGAATGAATGTTTGTGGTTAGAACAGTCCCCCCCTCCCTTGCAGTCCACCAGGAAGTGAAATTGTCAGGGAGAGCCTGCTGATTGGCTGTGTTTGCCCCCCTGACCAGGTGATGCAGATGTGCTCTGGACCAGGACTCTCTGAGTTATGTTTGACCAAGCTGAGCTGTAGGGGGTCTGGGGGTGCAGATTCCTTCATTCCAGCACAGGTTAGTGGGATGGAGTGGTCTCCAGAGTAAGTTAGAACTATTTTACTCACACTCATACATTTAGTCAGAGTATATTTAGTCACCTTACTTTTTCTCTCGATGAGTCAAATCTACTCAGCATTTTGACATAAAACACAAAATTGGAAAAACCCTTTAGTACAGCAGAACCATATGTGACCCACTCTGTAAACGTGCACTCAATTAGAGCAGTTACGCCATGGCTGCTGGGTGACAGTCTCCTAAACCACCTTGCTGCAGGATTTTCATGACCTTTTAGTGCATTTTCTGTTTATTTGGGACATGCATTTTACCTGTAACGTTATGTAGCATGTTTGGGAATAATTTCAAAGGAAAAAGTAGCCTGACCCGATAGACTCAAGGCAGGGAGAGTGTTAGCTTCTCTTGCTGTGCAGATAATATATTTGAGCAGATACCTAACACCCATGATCTCAGCCAATGAAATCACAATGATCGTGCTGTATACACAGAATTCTTAAAGAGTTTGTAACATCCGCAGGATTGGTGGACCCTTGTTACTGTGGTGCGGTTGGCGTAGCCTGGAGTGCAAGTCCACTAGGCCTACACCAGCAGCTGGCAAAGGAGCCCCATGGTAAGAACAACTGGAGCTTCACCTATACCAGCTGCCTTCCCCACAGGTTGAGCTCTTGGGTTCTGGCAGCCAGCATATCTTAGGTGGATCCTTAGGGCAATCCAGAGACAAGAGTCCAAGGCCAGCAGTAGAGTCGGCAGAGTCAGTTGACAGCAGAGTTGAAGAATGATCCAGAGGTTGGGGCAGGCAGCAGACAGCAAAGACGTAGAACAGGCCAGAGGTCAGAGCAGGCAGCAGACTGAGTAAAATCAGGGTCAAAGCAGAGGGTCAGGTCCAGGCAGAGGTCACAGAATGTCAGGGTCCAAGCCAGGGTCAGAATCCAGAAAGTCAAGCCAAGGGGACCACAACAGACCAAGGAACAGGGCAAGACAGCCCCACACATTGGGACACAAGGCACATCAGGAGACCTGACTGGTTGTAAAGGATGTGATGTCATCAGCCAGCGCCACAGGAAGTCCTGGCTAGGGGACCTATAAAGGGGGTCCAGAGTTACAGGAAGTTCTATCCCGGGTCCTAGGAACAGCATGCTGCTGGAGGCTATGCCAGAGTCTCTTTGGATCAGAGGTGAGGGGTGTAACAGAGTTATACAAGTTTCAACACAATGCAAATGACTGGGTGCAAACCTAGAAGCACTGGGTGCACCGATTGTTTGGGATTCTGAATGCTAAGGGTAGAAATTTGGGAAGGATTGGGAATTTAATTTTCTGTGCAAAGAAAAAAACCCGTTCAAATGCTGGAGTCTCAGGGTTAAATTTTTAAGCAAAGTTTTATGCTCATGTGTTCCATCCAAGAAATCAATTTAAGATCTTTTCTCCTCATTTCTATTGGATTCCTTAAAAGCTTTCTGTGGTCGGGCAGCGTGAAGTCTTTGCAACATGTGCCAGGAGTTGCCATCAAACAAATTTAAGTGGACGGGGGAGGGGGGGTGCTGCCCAAGGAGGAGGCTTTTGAAATCTGCTGATAAGGCAACAAAATATCACTTTTCTCCGTGGTTTTCGTTGCTATACTATGTATCTGTCTTGGGAAGGGGGTTCGTTTCTTTCCAAGGTGACCTGAATTAGTTGTCCACGAGCGAGCAGGCACCTTGGAAGGTTATACAGTAATGTGTTCGTTCTCTCTTCTCCCTCTTTACTTATTCATTGGGCTAAATGATGCCGCCACTGTTTCCACGAAAGGGACATTTTTCAGAAAGCCCCTGCAGCTGCAGAATCCAGAGCTGTAAACCCTTGAAAAATTGCCTACAAGGTGCACCAGCAATCTGTGTGGGCAGAAAACATCTGGAAGCCCAATTGTTGAAAATCAAATTGAGCGCATGTCCGTCCCCCTCCAGGAAAGCCTCCTTGTAATCCAGCTAGCCGTGTACCACTCTGGAGGCCTGGGTATATTTTTAGATGGATGGGGGGTGGGGATGGGGGTGCAGTTTTCCCGACACGCCGATTTACATGGGTAAATGTTTTGAAAATTGGCCTCAACGTTTGTTTGAGAATTTTTCACTCTGAGCAAGAGCCACAGTTTGAAGGCTGGGGATTTGGTGTGTCACTGATGAGGTAAAAGGAAATGCTTTGAACTGGTACCCCCTCCTTCCTATAGACACGCTTGGCACTTCTGTGAAGAGTTTGAAAAATTCAGTGTTTTATCAAAAATTCTGTTCAGATTTTAGGCTTACTTAATGCCCGTGATGAGCGATCAAGAGCAGCTCAGTGGCTGAGATGTCTCTTCCTCGTGTTTTAAGCATGAATGAAGCTCTTTCAGAAATGGAAAATCCCTTTTATACTTGCTATTTGAGCAATGCGCTGCTTTGTGTTGAATTTTTAATTGGTATACTGTCCTCAAATCAAATGACTCTATCTGTATGGTATTGAAGTCTATCTAGTATTCTGTACTATGCTTAACTAATCTAGTATACACTACCAACACTGATCCAGACAGCTGGAGCTATAGTATATACTGTAACTTGTTGTATACCTGCAACTGTCATCTGTTTATGGCTCCCGGAGCATTAACGTGTAATCTACTGCACCGCATAGCACAGCTGTTATTTGTAACTCGCTTTGCACTCTTCGGCTGGAACAATGAGTCATAAATAAGCAATGATGGTGATAGACTTCAGTAGCAGTACTTGCACGCTGTCATGCAGAGGACCTAGATTTGATTCCAAGGTTAGGTCTACCATTTCCTGAGTTAGCTGGGGTTTGGGGATGCTATAGAGGAAGTGCTCCCAGCCCCTGGAAGGAGAGAGTCTCAGCCATTCTTCACCATTGACGCCTACTGGCTGGGCCTTACGGTGACCATGTAACAAGCTGTAGAGTCCCTGTGACCCCTGGCCCAGGACTGTTGCTGCAATGACTGGGCTAGGCGGCTGGGGGAAGCCCCAAGAAGTTGCGAATGATAGCTCATGGCACCATAGCTTAAGTCTCAATTGAGTTGGAAAGCCAACAGGAGCAGGAGGAAACTGCCTGGCCAAAAATACAGTTAAGGAAAAAAAAAAAAGAAATGGAAGAGAGAGCAGTCCCATGGCTTGGTGGCATGAAGAGATTCTGCTCAGGCTTTCGAGGCGCTTACTGAAGCTCGTCTACAGGCCAACACCTTGGTAACTCTTGGGCGAGAGCTTTGGAAGAGTGAAATTACCTAACCCCCCACAGAAATCTCTTGTAGTAGCAAGGAAAAGAACATAGAACAGTGGTAATGCTGTTGGTGTGCTCATTCCTCATGGCTGTAAAGGCTCTTGAGAGAACTAAAATCCTCGTAGGTTTTGATATCTTTTTTTATATTGGCCCAATGAAAGGGATCCTAATCTACTACGATGCCTAGCTCTTTACCAGTAAAGAGGGTGAACCCCATCCAATAAAAAGAAGGTACTGAAACGGATCTTCCTCTCTCATCCTCAGACAACAACAATGCATGTTACAGAATTTAAAAAAGAAATACAGAGCTGCCATGTGACCCAACATCTGGAGGAAAACGTTTGACTGTTTTTGGGGGTTTGTTCTGTTCTTTTTAGCTTGCCTGCTCTCTACAGATCTTCTTATTGGCCCTTCCCATTTCATGCCTCTTCAAGCCAAGGAAGCCACAGTTATATTTATCAATTTTAAACACAATGAGGTTGATATTTAGTGCTTCTTGGCCAGCTAAGTGACGCTTTCTGAAAATGTGGCTGCGTGCGGACTGGCCGCCACAAAGCTCGCTAATTGTTTATCCAGCTAAACAGTTAGGCAGATAATTGAGAGACGGGATGGAGGTGTTCTGGGGAGGAGCTAAGTAGCCAGCTAACTATAAGATAGCAGAGTACATTCAGCAGCGCAGTCATACCCACACCGCTGAATATCTCGGTCAAGATAAATTCATCCGGCTAATTCGCTTAGCCGGATAGTGGCTGAATATTGGCCCCGGTAAAATTTATTACGCACAAAACTTCCTTTGCTTTCTCTGTACTTGTTCTGCTTTGTTATCCAAAATATGTGAGAACATTTTGTTTCATTTCATTGCTAATTCCCTTTGTGACTGCGATTCATCAAAACTGTGAACCAGTAATAAGGAAGAGGTGATGGGGGATGTCAGAGAAAACCCTTCTTAGCTGGAAAACAGGAAAAGGAACATTCAGACGTCAGAGGGCATCGGGATATTTTCTTTGTAATTATTCTCTCTCCTATGGATGTTCTCTCTCCCAGAGCACAGTGAAAAGATCTCCTGGTGCCTTGTACGCTGAGACCTTTGTTGGCCTTTCTATGGTTTTTAGTTCCCTTCCCAGGGCCTTCTGGGATTTGCAGTCCTGCTTTTTTCTATTGAGAGCACGTGATGGGAAGCGCCAGGGAGAGCTTTCAGAAGGGATGGCAGTTCATAAAACAGTAGGCAGCTGGGAGTTTGGTGTCACCTTCATCAACCTTTCACGGTTACTGTAGTCCAGGATATCCGCAATAAATATGCAGGAGATAAATTAGCATATATTGAAGTTGCAATATATTCAGATTTTTCTCATGCATATTCTTTTTGAATATTCTGAAAACTCATCTGGCTGTGGGGTCACCAGGATGGGTTTAGGAAGCCGCACTTCAGACTGTTAAGATTTTCCTTTACACTGCATTTGTTATAGGCTCGGATTTTGGGGGGGGTCTTGGGATAAATCAGCCCACCCACCTACCTTGGGTGAGCTGTGACATTCGCACTGGCATGGCAGTTGTAATAAGTGGCGTGAGTGTGAGCCCTTAGTGCTGTGGCGTAATTGACGCAGCCTCGTGGGAGAACGTACGAGGCTAATGCCGACAGCCGGCCAGCGCGCCCTGGAGCAGGGCATGCTAGAGCTTCACCTATACCAGCCACCTCCTCTGCAGGTTGAGCCCTTGGGTTCTGGTGGCCATCAGGTGGGTCCCGAGGGCGGTCAGGCAGGCGAGAGCCCAGAAGCAGACCGAGGTCAGGGCTGGCAGCAGACAAGGAGATACCAGAGGTCAGGGCAGGGAGCTGACAAGATGAGGTCGGAATCCAAGGCAAAGGTCAGATTCAGGTGGCAAATGAAGAATGGTCAAGGTCCAAGTCAGATGTTAATACCAAGAGATTAAGCCAAGGGCAGGGACAAGGAGAGGCAAGGCTGGACGAGCCGAGGCAGGCAATAAAACAGGAACACAGGATCAGGCAGAAACAGGAACACTGGCAACACATACTGGACAGGAAGGCAGCAGACCCGTTGCTGAGGCGAAGAGGATCTGTGCAGGCTGGCCTTGCACGGGGGACTGGTGATTTCATCTAGGTAGCGCTGACACCAGCGTTTCCCGCCACGGGGCCTAGAAAAGATGCACAGGTGTGCGCGTGCCTGTGGAGCTCCAGAGGAGACGCGATGGCGGCGACGGGTGTCGTGCAAGAGTGGCGAAGCGGCGGCGATGTCGGGCAGTGGCTGGGGTGGGTGTGGCTGGCCAAATGTAACAGCAGTGTAACACTGGCAAGATCAATCCGGACAACAGGTTCATACAACAAGTAATAAGAAATAGATCCTACTCTTTTGGGATCTGCTGGGTACTTGTGACCTGGACGGAGACAGGATGCTGGGCTCGTTAGACCCAGCCAGCAGGGGCGTTTGCTGTGTTCTTTTGGTGCATCCGCAGCGTTATCCGTCCCGTTGGAACATCTGGTTTTGTGTTTTCTCAAGGCCACGCTTGAAGACTAGCCGGTAGGAACCCAATCTTCTGATCTGCTGGGAATTTTAAAGAAGTCAATAAACAAACAAGCCATTAATATCTGCCAGGCCAGTCTTTGCGGCGGTGTGAAGCTCCATCTATGGTCAAAATGTATTCCCGGTGACTCAGAGAGGCAGTGCCGAGGGTGCTTAATGGATGGGAGCTGACTGAATTTCCATCACAAGCTGGACTTTGTTTTACTTTACTCCAGCCATGAAGAAGCTGCACACAGCATGTTTTCCTTTTCCCCAAATATATTTTGCCTTTCTTTTTTTTTTCTCATGCTTGAAAGCCTTTCCTAGGGCTCCCGAGTGAGTGATTTCTGATTTGACTGGTGAGAGAGAGAGAGGAGATGGGAGTAATGAGGAGGAGGGGGAGATGGGGGTGGGGGATGGTGTGGAAAATATAACAAAGCCAAATTAGAAACAGAAGTCAAGACTGATATTGTCTTGTTAGAATTGCCAGCTGGATCCAGGCTGATCCAGTCCTGGCCTTACCCCATGGGAAATCGGTGGGAAAACCAGAACTCCGAGTCCGAGCACGCCTGAGGATGAGAAGAGGGGCCGAGGTAAAGTGCCGGTCTGGGTCGGACGAATGGACCATGGAACCCAGCATCCTGTCTCCGACTCCTGCAAGTTCCTGGCACATCCCAGTACGAAAGTCTATTGCATGTTACTGTGCCCACAAATTAAGAACATTTAAGCACAGTTACACTCCTAGCTTAACCACATTTTCTGGCAACAAGTTCCGTAGCTTAATTGTGCGTTGACTGAAAAAAAACAACCCAAAAACCTTTCTTAAATTTGTTTTCGACCTGCTCCCTGCTGGTTTCAGGGGCTGGCCCCTAGTCCTAGCAGCATTTGATAGTGTAAATAGCCATTCCCGATTAACCTTGGCATACATCATTTTATAAACCTCTCGGTCTGCGCGTGTAAACAGTGCGCCATCAATACCCGACGAAGAACAAGTCGACGTTGCTAACATTTCTCTGTTCGAAAACACTGCTTCTCTCGATGCTTTTTTAAAATAGTTTTCGGGGTTTAACCCTGCTGGATTAACTTGGTCAATAGAAATCTGGATTTTCTCGAAGTCCTGCAAATCCTTCTGCATCTCAAAATTGAGATGAGGGTAGATTTTCTTTCAAGGTTCGAGGCTGTGCACCTGTATAATGCTTTCGAAACTTGCTGCGATATTTGCTGCTCGCCTGCCAATAGGTTTCACCTCCATATGGAGGGTAAACTTTAAAAGAAGCGCGCAGGCGCCCAGACGCACGCTGGAATTTTAAACCATGTGCACAGCCGTACGCGTACGGTTTAAAATACGCCTACTGTGAGCCCCTAATTTTAAACCAGCACTCGAGCAAAAGCGTTGGGTTTAACGCGCGCAAGTTAAGCGGATTTTAAAACAGGGCTCGCGTGAAGGACATTGCCAGTTTTACCAGTTAGTCCACCAGTTTGCCCAGTCGAGGTGGTCCGGACCCCTCTGGTTCTTCAGCCTGCAGGCCCTGCAGTTGACACAGACCCTTCACCCTGTCGGGTTAAGGCCTGAAAAGCGAGTTCTGCAGACTTCCACCTCCTCAGGAGCCGGCAGAAAATGCACGCGGCTAACAGGCCACCACTTGCTGTGGCCGCCGGATTTATGCCCGCAACTGTTGGGCCCGCCCTGGAACGCCCCTGACACGTCTTAGCTCAGCCCCTTTTTTTTTTTTAACTTTTGCTCGCCTGCGTACTCGCAAAGGGCCTGATTTCCAAAAGCATTTACACACTTAAAATTGGGTTTTACATGTGTAAATGTACTCTATCCAAGTAAATTGCTACAATATATGCCATTTAATTGTCCATAGGATTTATTTGTATTTATTTATTTATTATATACTGACATTTGATCGGTTTTACATTCAGGTACTGTAGGTATTTCCCTATCCCCAGAGAGCTTACAATCTAAGTTTTTGTACCTGAGGCAACGGAGGGTAAAAGTGACTTGCCCAGGGTCACAAGGAGCGACAGCGGGACTCAAACCCTGGGCCTTAGGCCACTGCTCTAACCACTAGGCTATTCCTCCTCCCCTTACTTGAGTAAGTGCACTTGGCTTGAATAATTGGCTTTTGAAAATTGCTACGCTAATACGTTACATTTTATGTGAGTAACTCCTTTGAAAATTCCGATAATTTCCTGCTTTTAAAATAGACATTGCCCCCGCATGGCCCAGATACTCATGCATATGGGCCTTTTAGCGCAAGTTACGCTTTTGAAATTCACCCCAAGTGTGCTTAACACAGGTAAATGGGCTTTTGAAACTTGCTACACAATACATGCTCTTCGGTTGTCAATAAGTTTTATCCGTGATAAGGGTCTTACATGTGGCCGGCCGCAGGATGCCCCGCACCAGCCACACTCACCTTGTCCCCATGTCCGTCTGCTCTGTCCCACGCCCTTCCTCTTGAGCACATGTCAGGCTATGTAGGCCCCACGGCGGGAAACCTCGCAGTAGGTGCTCACTTATGATATCATGCGGCTGGGTATTTAAACCCAGCCAGTGCCTCAGCAATAGGTCCTCCTGCTCCACAGTATGCACTGCTATCCTTGTGTTCCTGACCTTGACTTGCCTTCCAGTTCCTGTCCTGTCTTCTGCTCACAAACCCTCACTGATTAATTTTCAAAGCACCATTTGCATAAAACAAGTTTTTTTACCCTCACAAATTAAAAAAAAAAAAAAATTCTTCAGGAAATGGGAACTGTATATGGTCTTACCCAAGAGTCGAAAACCCTCCTTCTGTTGTTCAGGATTCATCTTGTAGTTTGCTCATCTACCAAGAATTACCATCCAGAATTACCTGATAATCCTGTTAATAAACTGATAAAATGAGTATTGCCCCCAGTTGAAGAAGCTGTCTGTGAACAAAAGGCCTTAGACATTTATCAGCATGCATAGATAACAGTTCAGGTTTGGAACGGTTGGCAGAAACAATTGGCCTAGAGGCATGATGAGCATAATGAATCTTTGGGAGAATGGATAGAGCAGCTACTCTTGGATGGATGACATTTAAAAATTAATGTTCCAGAGTGGACAAACACCCCTCATTTAAAGCTGCTTCTGTAATTTGACAAATTTGCATTTGTAGAAGGTTGGATGGATCTGTGGTCAATATCCTGAAACAATTCCCATCAGATAACTGATGGCAGACTTCAGACAAATAATCAATTGTATTCTGGATAACAAATTCCACCCCCACCCCCCCTTATCTTCAGTTTCTATTACTATAGAAGGATCCTTTGTAAGAGCCTTTTTCTCTTGGAGAGGTCGATTAAACACACATCTAGATCCCTTTAAATTCTTGGGGAGAGCAACGTGAAACAAACTTTCATATTGGGATTTTCCTGCAACTTCTGGGCAAGCCATTCTGGCCACTGTTGAGCTTGATGGAGCAGTGGTCTAACCCAGCCTGACATTTCTTATGTTCTTATAAACAGAACCAGATTGAAAGGTCCTGGTGGAGCCTGGGAGCATTTAGTCCTGACAAGTGACGTTCTAGTATTAGTTGAAGGATTAGGAAAAAACAAAATAACATTTTTTAAAATTTGCTTTGATTAAGTTAGATGTACTTGGCGGTAAGTTGATTTGCATTCACAATTTCACTTTCAATTTAAATTTTCAGAGGATTTTTTAGACTGATGATATCATTGGAAACATTGTTGTGAAAGTCACTTGCTATCACCCTGTGCTTTGAAGATTCTTCCTTCCGTTTTCAAAAGCTTTCTTTGTGACTGTGCATTAATTTGTTTATTGCTATTTCGTCTGTCAGTTTGCTGCAATACATCCTCCAGTTTAACTGTGATTTGCTTCAGCTCTTCTGACTCATCACCTTTAAAGGAAAGTAATGGTGTGTATATCACCCCAACATCCGAAGCAAAGAATTAATTTAGTTTTTCTGAAAAGCTTTGTCTTCTCTGAGCGCCCCTTTTATCGCTTGGTCATCTAGTGGTTCAGTTGACTCCATTGCTGACTTCTTGCTTTTGATGTACTTGAAAAAAGTTTTATTATTAGTTTTTGCCTCTGTGGCAAGCTTCTTCTGACATTCTTTTTTGGTCTGCCTTATTAATGTTTTATATCTAATTTGCCAGGGCCTCTGCTCTTTCCTATTCTCCTAAATAAAATAAATAAATTTGAATTTGCTTTCCATTGTTTTTTTTAGAAGATACCTTTTTTACTTTAATAGCCTCTTTTACAGCACCACTTAACCATGCTGGCAGTCTTTTGGTCTTCCTTCAACTTTTTTTTTTTAATGCATGGAATACGTTTTATCTGGGCTTCCAAGATGGTATTTTTAAACAATTGCTATACCTCATGCATATTTTTAAACTTTGCAAGCCCCCTTTTAGTTTCTTCCAAATTTTCTCATTTTATCAAAGTAACCCATTTTGAAGTTGAATGATACTGCAGTAGTTTTACTTAATATTCACTCTTTGGTGATTATATTACATTTGACTGTATGATCATTATTGCCAAGTGGGACCACCTTGCATCAGGTCTTGCAATTCACTGAAACCAAGAATTTCCCTCTCTCGTTGGTTTCAGGACTTAGCTGCTTCATGAAGCTGTCATTTATGACATCTGTGGAGTCTGCTCACATTTATTTTTTGTTTTCTTTCATTTATTTGAAATTAAAAAAACAAACAATGAAATTAAAAAAAAAAGTAACATAAAACAAAATAAAACAATAGAATTGTTGGGATATCCCCACTGCAAAAAAGCAAACAAAAACCCTCTCCACAAACCCCTCTCAGGCCCTCCCTTGATCCCCCTCAGCCTCCTTGGATCTGCTTATCCCATGTTTTTGTTCTTCATGGAGCAGGCATGAATCACAGTCACTCCTTCCCCACCAGTGTTGCAGTTGTAAATGGAACTGGCAGATTGAGGCTGATACTACGATCAGTTTTTTCCATACTAGAAAACGGCGCTGGACTGGTAGGGATGAGTCCTTTTTTGCTTTCTGCGGTAGGGGTGACCCGACATTTTCAAAATAAAATGAATGAAATTTTGTTTTTTTTCTTTCATTTTGTTGCAATTTCTTGTTTGGTTTCCAATTAATGCACAATCCTAATGGCATCTAAAAATTGCATCTCCCTTACATACCCTGATGAAATCTTCACCCAATCAATATTGGGGTAATTGCTATATTGCCAAAACTATTAGCTTACCTAATCTCTAGCAGAATTTCTCAGTCTGTTTCATTAACCTGGTCAGATGGACGAGACGATATGCATACTGTTATACTCCCATGGAAAGAGTATATCGGTAGGAACTTCTGATCATTTGGAGAATAATTTTATAACACTGTGACTTTACCTTTTATAAATGGGCTGGAAGGCTCACCCTCACTGTATGCACAGCAAACCTTGTGCAGGCAAGCTTATGCATTTACTTTTTAAAGTATAAAACTCCTTCCCCTGGAACACCTGTCCCCAGTGAGGGTGTAAAAGTACTTTTGAAATCGGTTTATGTGCAAATCTTTATGTGCACTGAGCTCCAGGCAATTTTATGACCTCCATTTACGCACATAAAATGGTGTTTTATAGGCATCAATGGCTTTGAAAATCCAGCCCAGAGATTTCAGAGTGCAGTTTGTTTATCTTGCTTGACTGTAGGCCACCCCACCCTGAATTCCATCTGCCCTGTCATTTCAATATATTTTGTGCTCTACGGGCAGTTTCTCCCATTGCTTAACCTGTTTCCGCATGTGTCTGAGATGTCTATTCGGTCTAAAGCTTCTTTTATTCTAACTTTGCAAATCTTATTTTTTTAGACTTCTGGCATTTGCATAGACCCATGTACATTTATGTATTGTATCCCTAATTATATCCTGCTTATTGTTAGCAATTGATTCAGGTCATTTTGAAGCATTCATATTCATTTGCTCCTCGTTTAAATTCACCTGGGCTACCTCAGGTTTTACTACCTTCTTTGTAGCAGGAAATTCTGACTTCTCTGTTTTAAGATTATGCTTTGAAGATACCTGGATGTGAATCATGCGCTTCTGGGTGACTGTCGGCTTTCATAAGAATGTAAGTCTTGCCACACTGGGTCAGACCAGAGATCCATCAAGCCCAGGATCCTGTTTCCAACAGTGGTCAAGTCAGGTCACAAACACCAGGCAGGATCCCAAGACAGATCCCAAGCTGCTTATCCCAAGAACAAGCAGTGGATTTCTGCAAGTCTACCTTAATAACGGTTAATGGACTTTTCCTTCAGGAACTTGTCCAAAGTGTTTTTAAACGCAGCTACACTAATAGCTTTCACCACTTCCTCTGGCAATGGATTCCAGAGCTTAATTATGCATTGAGAATAAATATATTTAAAAGCAGTGGTCCCAGAACAGATCCCTGGGACTCGCCACTATTCACCTTTCTCCATTGGGAAAATTTACCATTTAGCCCTACTCTTTGTTTTCTATCTTTTAACCAGTTGGCAATCCACAACAGGACGGTGCCCCCTATCCCATAACTATTTAATTTCCTAGGAAGTCTCTCATGAGGGACTAACCTAGTTAAAAAGCTGCTCTATCTCTTTTTTAATAGCTAACGCCAGTAGCTGGGTTCCACCCTGGCTAAGGTGAAAGCCCATCCTGTCGAAATAGGCTCCCCCTTCCCCAGAATGTTCCCCAGTTCCTAACAAATTTAAAGCCATCTTCCCTGCACCATTGCTTCAACCACGCATTGAGACTCCGGAGCTCAGCTGGCAGCCCAACTCGTGACTAAGTTAGCTTGGTGCATTTGTCAGAAGATGATGCACCAAGGAATACTGAGGCAAGTTTCTCTTTCCCTTCTATTGCCATCTTAGCTGCTGGAACGGCTTCCTCTTCCTAATGCCGCTATGCTGTCTTTCCCTTCTGCTGTTTCTCTTTCTCCATTGTGTCTTTCTACAGAAAAATGAATGTACCCTGACACAGGGTGTACGATTCCCCTCCTAACCCGTCAGCCTCTTTCCTTCATTACTGAGCTACATCAAGCTTTTCCCTTCATTAGCCATGCACTCTTACAAACTGGGGGAAAGCTGTTCCTACCTGTATTCCTTCTGTCCCTTTACAAAACATGCAATTACTGACTGTGGGTGAAGGAAAGCAATTAACAGCTGCAAGGGAAATTATTTTTACATGATGGTAACTGGCATCCATCCCTTAGAAATCTTGCATTTCATTTGCATATGCAATGATTTTTTTTTTATTTATTTAGGGAAATGTGTGAGCTCACTAGTAAGTAGGAGGCAGTAATTCTGGCCATGTTTGCGTATGCATGTGTGAGCACATTAATGTTGATTATTGTGTAGGGCACATGCTTAGACTGGAATTATAGAATCCGAGGCAGTATGGTTTCACCAGAGGTAGGTCTTGTCAGACGAATGTAATCAATTTCTTTGGCTGGGTGACCAGAGAGTTAGATCAGGGAAGAGTGTTGGATTTCATAAGAACCTAAGAACATGCCATACTGGGTCAGACCAAGGGTCCATCAAGCCCAGCATCCTGTTTCCAACAGTGGCTAATCCAGGCCATAAGAACCTGGCAATTACCCAAAAACTAAGTCTATCCCATGCTACTGATGCAATTAATAGCAGTGGCTATTTTCCAAGTCAACTTAATTAATAGCAGGTAATGGACTCAGGAGTGATCTAAGTTTTATTTATTTATTAAAATATTTATATTCCAACAATAATAACGTTGTTATGCTAAGCGGAAATATTCCTTTTACAGAAAGGACGATGGACACATGGAAACAGCCTCCCTGTACGGGTGGTGGAGATGAGGACCGTAGCAGAACTCAAGGATCTGTGAGGGAGAGGATGGGATTACAAAGTCGAAAAGGCGATGTGGAGAGGCAGACTGGCTGGGCCGTGGGATCTTTGTCTGCTGTCGTGTTCTGCAGCGCTGTTTTCACGGAATGCCTGCCAGGTAAGAAAATGTTATTTCACTGTGGTTTCAGACGAGCTTATTTTGTGATGCTCCACAGTCATCATTTAAATGCTGGTGAGTCCTCTCAAACAATCTATAGAGTCAATACATTCAGTAAAAATGATCATTCTTAAAATGCTATTAAAGTACTTCAAGTCAGGCCTCCCAGCGCAGGTAATAGAGGAAAATAGAGTATTTGGAATTATAGAAACACATGAAACAAGCAGAGAGGATCTTTAGTTGTGGAGAGGCAAGGGGTAGAGCCAAACACTGAGTAGACCTGGAGATATTGCAGAAAGACGGGGAAATGAGCAGACAAAATGGGCCTTACAGTCTTTGGGGTCTATGCCATTCATTAGGGACCTGGCATGCAGACTGAACTGGTCCAACAAGAACGCGCTAAAATGAATGCTCAGGTGCACTTAAATGAAGGAACGCCACAAACAAGGCATTAGCAGGCGCAGGTAAATAAGGTGGTGATCTCTCTTTCATCTGCTATTTAACAGGCACCCACTAAGGCCAAAATGTCAGCATTTGCTTTGGACCAGGGATTACATTTTTCCCCGTGCAAGCTGCCGGTCTAAAATACCCCAAGCTGAAGTGAAAGGGCTGGTTTAGCATGGAGAATTTCAACCCCCGTAGCACCATCAGCGCCTGTCTCCCACAACAATCTCCCCACACACTTATCAAAACTCTCCCTACACCGTCACGCACCGGTCCCCCACCTTCACACCATCAAGTGCCTCTCCCAAGACAGCTTCCCAGTGGCCAGAGTTTTCCCGGCTCCCCATCCGGAATGGATCCTTACCCCATGCCCTATCTTCACCAGCAGGAGGGACATGAGCCACCGCTGACGATGCTGAAAGGGGTGCTTCACCCCGTCGCTGTGGGGTTGCCTTGAGAGGATGTCTGGGTGCTTGATAGTGCTGGGGGGGGGGGGGGGGGAGGGCAGGGTATTGATGATGATCTTGGAGAGGATTGTTGAGCGAGTGTGAGTGAAAGCGTTTGTGTGTGTGTGTGTGGTTGAGTAAAAGGTTTTACGTGGGTGTATGTGTATATACAGGAGAACGAAAAGGTTTGTGTATAAAAGTGCGTGGATGTGTGTAAGAGCAGGGATAAGCATGCTTTTTCTCAGGCATGCAGTACGGCAGGCCAGCCCGTGATTTGAAAGCTTGACAGCAGAGTGGAGAATCAGAATATACATTTAGAAAGGTCAGCCGATGATTGCAGCACTCAGACATTTGCTTTTCAGTTTGTTCCCACTGTTATTTTAATATTTGTTTATATTAAATAGGTGCCCCCCTGAGCATCAGTGATTACCAGGGAGGGATATAATGGCCAAGGCAGAGAGAAGTCACATAAAGCTCAAAGTCCTGAATTTCAAAAATACTGACTTGGGTAAAACAGGGAGGTGCTGGCAGGTTGAGAGGAAGTGGGTATGGGAGAGTACAGTGGATGACAGATCCTTACGTCAGAAAGGTAAATATAAGGAAGAGGAAGAGGAAACTGATCTGGTTCCCCAAAGAGGCTGCTGAGAAAATGAAGGCAAAAAGATCAGCATTCAAAAAGTACAAAGGATGTCAGAAAGATGAACATGGGGAGGAATCCCTGGTGATGCTGAAAGAGGCACGGAAAGGACAGCAAAAGCTCGAGGGAAAGAGGCAAAGGGAAAGGACAAGATTTTTTTCAGGCATAGCCAGTGCAAAGTGGAAGGCCAGAGGTGGAACTATTTATTTATTTAAAATCCTGTATGAATCACTTTACTGATAAAATCTCCCAAAGCAATGTACAACATAATATCAATAAACTCAGCATAATAACAGTTAAACATTAAAATGCTAATGTAAAACAATCTCTTAACAGAATCAGGCTAGAAGATTGAGAGGAGACAAGGAGCAATGTGTGGAGTGAGACCAGGAAAAAGCAGAAATACTTCTGTTTGGTGTTCACAGAAGAAGGGTATGGAGCTGAACCACCAATTGTTGGCAGGGATGCAAATAGGAGTAGGGTAGATGCAACGCCATTCATGGAAGAGGGTGGCTGATTGTTGACAGGGATGCATATGGGAGTAGGGTAGATGCAACGTCATTCATGGAAGAGGGTGGCTGATTGTTGGCAGGGATGCATATGGGAGTAGGGTAGATACTATGCTGTTCATGGAAGAGGGTGGCCGATTGTTGGCAGGGATGCATATGGGAGTAGAGTAGATGCAACGCCGTTCATGGAAGAGAGTGGCTGATTGTTGGCAGGGATGCATATAGAAGTAGGATAGATGCAACGCCATTCATGGAAGAGAGTGGTTTTTGTGGAACTAGCAAAACTGATTGTGGACAAAGCCATAAGGGTTGGCTGGGATGCACCTTAGTTTCTAGTAGGTCTGCTGAAGTACCTGTTTAATAGACCTTTGAAGATGGGAGTGATCTTGTGGTAATGGAGAGGAAGTTGGAAGCTACAGGCTGGTTAGTCTTACCTTGCAGCCTTTGTGGTGCAGAAATCTGAGGGAGTGAGAAGTTGATGTGCACTGACCAGGTAAGAGACATTGGGGTGATAGTGTCACATGGTCTTAAGGTAGCGAATGGGGTGATAAGGTAGTGGGCAGAGTCTGAGGGATGCTGGGGGTGCATAGGACGAAGCATAACGCAGAAGGAAGAGACGCCTCTATATGTGTTGTTAATGAGTCCATGCCTAGAATGGACTTGTGGTAGCCTCATTTCTAGAGGCTACCACAAGTGGAAGAATTTCATCTGGACAGACAAGATGGGCCAATTTGGTCTTTGCCTACCATCATATCCTGTATTTTACCATGTTGCTGTTCTGGTTTGCTGCTGTTTCATGATCTTTGCACTTTTCAGGCTTCTATAATTTGGTTCCATTGCTGGTTTAGTTTGAAAGGAAACCAGAGGTCCATTAAGTCCCACCTTGTGCTTGCCTAACAGCTTTCTCAATGTGGAAATCCCAGTGGGAAATGGAAGACATACTGTGCCGATTCGTTGAAGAAGCAGGCCCCTTCCTGTCTGTTCAGAAGCCCAGTCCCAGGAGGCAGTCAGTTTCTTGGAACGGTCTTGGAAGGGGCCAGGGGAGATCTCAGTCAAAGGTGAATTTTAAAAGCCCAGCGCCTGCCAGAACCGGGAGATACGCGCACAAGTTTGGGCTGGCGCCTGCCGCGCAGATTTTAAAAGCTGGCCAGACACGCGCGTGCTTGCCGCCGTGCGCATAGATGAAAAGTTTACGAAGGGGCGGGACGTGGGCGGAGCATGGGTGTTAACGGGATCCAAACTTGAAATTTGCAAGTAAATACTTACGCGCGCTGGCTCGCGGCGGGGGGGGTCCCCTGCTGGGTTACTTTGCTTCTGCCATGGATAACTTGTAAGTTGTAAAACAAAAACTTCGAGGCAAATCAGCGGGGTTTTAGCTAACATGAGAGAAGGGAGGCTATTAAACGAGGGGGGGTCTGGAAGACCTAACCCTTAACTGGGCGAACTGGGAACGAACTGGGAGAACTTGTAATGGCATTGGCATGCGTCCCTTGTGAAATGTCCCCACTTACGCGGTGGAAGCGGCCTTTGTGCACGTAGGCGTGCGTCCCCGTAATATCGTGTGCACGTGGAGAGGCCGTTTTATAACGTGAGCTCATATACGCGCAGCCGTCATAAAATGGCCGTGCACCCTGGGTGCGAGCCGACGAATGCGCGCACACGGGCCGCCCGCGCACCAGCTTAAAAGTCACCGTCCCTGGGGGTGTCCTGAAATGCCCGACTGTCCCTGCAGCTGTAAGATCAATGCAGAGCTGATAATGGTCTCATCCTCTAGGGGGCACTGTGCAGGGAGAGGGCAATGGGGAAATGGACAACAGCGTGCGGTTCTCTTTCTCTTCACCCGATAAGTGGTAAAAAAAAAAAAAAAAAGAAATGACGTTTCTCTGCCCAGTGCGGTGGCTTTTGGGGGAGGGGAGGTTATATAGAGAAGTAAAAGCGACTTAGAGTGAAGGCTTGGGATGTTCTAGGTCCGCGGGGCATCTTTTCGCCATGACAGCTTTAAGCCGCTGTTCCTGCCAACCTCCGCACTCATCCCCGTCCCCACCAGACCGCGGGCAGCCTGGCGGCTGCCAGCTCTGTGCATGCCCCTCCCACGGTGCATTTCTCCTTCATCTGCAGCTTCAGACCCCCATCTCAAGACGGTTCAGGGAGGGTTAAATGAGGGGAGGCCTGTGCTGCTCAGCCAGAAGCCTCCAAATAAAATGGCTGGGCTTGCGACCTGGGTCCAGAGCTGCCTGCGGTTTTAAAAAAAACAGGAGCTTCTCCATCTGGGCTCACAAGGCCCTCAGGCAGAGAGGGACAACCAGGAGGCAGAGAAAGCTAAGGGGGGTGGGGGTGGAATGAAAATCCGAAGGTCACAAGAATCCACCTATCGTTCGGGGTAAATACTAGCAATAGTATATCAGGAGGCATTGTAGCTGCAGATCCAAGGAAACAAGAAGCAGAGCTCTCCAGACTCATCTTTGTACCCTTGCGCTTATTCAAAGCCATCTTTATGTTCAGGCTTCCTGTCTGTTAATAGAAGGATTTCTTGTAAAGCAGAGTTGGCAGTGGGGGATGGGATCCTTGGGGGCGGCAGCTGCACATCTGCAGTGAGGTATCCAGGATTTAAGCCGAGTTCTCTCTCCTTCCCAAATTCCCCCAAGGCATCCCCTGCATAAACCTGTTAAAGCCTTCAAAAGCCCAGGCAGTAAATGTCATTGCATAATGAAAGGGCCATGAAAGCTGTTAAAGACATAATATTTTCTTGTCTAAATGCCACAGTGTTTAACACAGTTTTTCTGTTCATAACCTTTCAATACTACCCCCTTTCCTGCCTTCGTTTTGCAGAAAATCAGTCAGAGTGAGAGAAAATGTGTGCAGCTCTGTGCATGGGTCCGGCTATTTGAGGTTAATATTCAGTGACGCTCGGCCAGTAGCAAATTTATCCGGGGAAAATTTACAGGCGTAACTTGACCTGGATATGCGGCAGGATTTATGCAAACAAGTCTCCTGCTGAATATACTGGGATAGAGTTAGGAGTCGGGCATGAAATTTTACCCAAACAGAGCTGGATATGCTCGCTCTCCAGATAAAGTTAAGCCGGCCCCTGCCTCCCCTGAGCACTTCCATTGACCTGCCTTCTTGTCCAGATAAATGCTGCCTACGCCAAAAAAAAAAATGTGGGTGCAAAATGTAGGTGTTTGGCAGGGAAAAATATTCAAAGTTCGCTTTCTGTGCATCTAACTCAAAAAGATCTGTGCACAAAGCCTTTTGAGTAAGGAGTCGCCTATAATCGTGTGACCCCCTTCTTCAAGCTGAGAGGATGATAATCTCGACGATCCTTTCCCTGTTTATAGACGTAAAAATAATGATCAGCAAACAAGCTGTAGGCGAGACCGCCTTTATTGGGCCAGCGTAATACATTTGTGGCTTATCTTTCGCGAGCGGTGTTCCCTTTGTTGGGTCCGTGCAGGATGAGCTGCAGTGGGCTAGGCCTGACTGGTGGACATAAGACATTCCCACTCCCTGTGAATCTCAGGGGGACACACGTTGGTAGGTAGAAACAGCCCCTAAGCACCTCCTACCAAGCTTACAGGCCCTTTTCCCTTTCCCTTCCCTTCCCTTCTTGTGGTTTTCTGTTTTGGTTAGGATTTCTTCTCTTGTTTTTTTCCCAGCTTTTAGGAAAGTTCATGTGGCTGGCCATGAGTCCAGCATTAGAGAGTTGGCGTAGAGGTGGGGCCTCTTGGGATGAGGAAGGCCACAGTTCTGTGTTCATGGGGCAGAGGCCGTTTTCGGCATCCACCACCACGGTTGAAATAAGACTGTGGAATACGCAAGTAACTGACGTGGCTACCACACGTGGCTTTTATAGAGAAATCGCTGGGGACTTGGCTCTGTATTGCAGGGTGGGTGCAAGAGCCAAAATGTGGGGGATTATCAGATTTGCCCTAACTGGTGGGACAGCATCTGGACTGCATGAGTTACTTCTAGAAGGTGGCGCTGGAGCAATTGTTTCAAGGCACAAGAAGAATTACGACATTGTCAACACATGTCCGTATTAGTTTCAGCCTTCTCTAGTACTTTTTTTTGGCTGATCTTTGTTCTCTTTTGAAGGCTGTTTTTTTTTTTTTTTCCTTTATGGCTTTCTCGTCAATCTCCACAATACAAACAATCCATAAAGTGCATAATTGTGGTACACACACATATATATACACATTCACAGGTTGCATGTGCTGCACATTTATGTTGTATTGTGCTGTGTTGTTGTTGTTGTTGTGCTGAGGTTTTTTGTATTGTGTGTCATTTGTTATCCTGGCCCTCAGAGACTGCCACCAGGTTGTGCTTGGAGTTGTACAATCTGTCATTATGCAGTGAGGGTGGAACAGAATAAACAAACTGAATGGCCTTATTACGTATTATAATAACAATTATTAGAGGAGAACTGCAGATGGCATAACTTGCTCAGTTTGTCACACCTTAGTTAAGAAACTGGAATTCATTCACCAGACATACTTTCTGCTCCCTTGTCAATGCACCTTTCACTGACTCGGGTTCAGTTAATTTTGGAAAGACAGCAGTGTTAGCCCTCAGCATAGCAAACGTCCCACCTCAGTGCAGAAGTGAGAAAAGCCTCTGCCAACCAAGCAGGGTCTAAATGCCAGGCTTCTGTGAATCAGGTAGTAAAGGCAGAGCACACACACACACACACACACTCTCACTTCCTAGGATAGGTCCAAGGAGTGAATATCTCAGAGGAAGTCTGTCTCCCATCAGCTCCCTGTCTGCTCATCTTGCACCACTGTGCAGCTGCCATAAAAAAAAAAATAAAATTAAGCAGCAAGTGATTTAGATAGTATTGGCAGTCAGGGAATGGGGGAAAAAAGGAGCAGGCATGTCCTGTAATGATGGCAGTTGCAGCAGTACTTATGATAATTTCAGCCTAAGCATCTGCCATCTCATCCCGGACCCCGGGGGACCGGGCTGCTCTCGGGATCTGGCCTGCATTACAGAGCTGTCACCTATAGGTCAGCAGTTCAGATCAGGCTCAGGGCAGTAGGGACCGGGAAGACAGACCATGTGAAATGAATTGATGGTCTCAGTCTGGTTCCTGGGGCTGCAGCGGAAACACGTGGCCGTCCCTGCCAGATTCCTGCAAATTCTGCCGCACACCTCGCCGTTGATTTGTAACGGAGACACGGCGAGAGAGAAACAGAAGCCAAGGAAAGTGGCTGAACTGGCACACGCTCATGGGCAGCACCACCATCGTCGTCGGCTTCAGCTTTAAAATTTGGTTCTCGTTCAGTCGTGTCTCTCCATCAGGGGTGGGTGGGCAAAGCTTTTTATGCAGGATCACCTGGGTCTCTTCTGCATCACTCGGGAGGGGAGGAACAGTGTCAGGAAGGACAGTACCATTTATACTCCCAGGATAACTTTCGGAGATCTCTGCATGGCTCCAAGTGTGTGCGAACATGGGTGCACGGAGATCTACTGTAGGAATTTTATAACTTGCATGAATCTGACCTGTGCAGATTATAAAATATGCTTACGTCTACCCCCAACATATGCACGTATGTTTCAGTAATATGAATATTTGCAATGCACTGAAAGTGCATGCTTTTTTTTTTTTTTTTACCTATTTTCTAAACATACGCATGTATATTTTATGCATGAAAAAAAATAAAACTTGGTGTAAAACCTTGATTTATACATGGAAGTCGGTATATTTAAAAACATGCGCATAATTGAAATCACCAGTTTGCCGATACCTCCACCAGTTCACCCAGTCCTTCTCCAGGTCTTCTTCACCCTGAACTCTCCCCAGTCCACCCAACCAACAGCAGACAACTGAGGAGTTTGATATCAGTTGCGCGAGATAATTAGCAGGCGTAAAATTGTGCAAATAAGTTGCCTAATTAGTCTTATAAAATAGGAACTTACACGCGTTCCTCTTGTCCTCACCCCAGAACGCCCCTAGATGGCACCTATTTTGCACAGGTAAATGTGCGCACTAAACCCAAAATCCGTGCACGCTTTTCATACTTACAAAACAGTGTGTACGCAAATACAAGCCTCTTACGCATGTACCTACTAATTTCACGCGCGTAACGCCTTTGAAAATTAACTTGTAAGATTTTTGCAGAACTTTAGCAGTTTTCCTCTTAGATGTAGCCTGAGGGTGTAATATATAAAGTACTGAGGCCAGCCCCCCCCCCCCCAGCCAAACCCCAAGATCACCCGCATACTGACCCTGTACCCTCCCCAGCCAAATTTCAGGATTCTTTCCTCCCACTCTCTGACCTCAGCCAGAACCCAGGGTCCCACCTCCCTCCCTCCTCCAGCTCAGGCCTCTGCCACCGCAGGCTTTTGCCGTGTGACGGCAGCTCCCCCCCCCCTTCTATTGCCTGCACGGTGACCACCGGCCGCCTCTCTTTCCTCCCCATGCGGGCAGCAGCACCTGGCAGAGAGAGCAGGGAAACGAGGAGGCCGCAGCCTTGCAACTGTCCCTGTTCACTTCGGACCTTTGACGTTGGCAGGGTGCCGGCCGGAAAACCTATTTATGCAGTTAAATAAATTTCAGTGCTGAGTGGGCTGGATCACAGCATCCCATGGGCCCTAGTTTGCCCACTGCTATTCCACCATGAGCCCTGTATTTGCCCTCTACTTTTCTAAAGTACAGAGGCCTGAAATATTGA
Organism: Rhinatrema bivittatum; assembly: GCF_901001135.1. NCBI lineage: Eukaryota > Metazoa > Chordata > Amphibia > Gymnophiona > Rhinatrematidae > Rhinatrema > Rhinatrema bivittatum. Next base: position 9,143,653 of record NC_042628.1, read on the forward strand.
AATATTGTCTGTCTACCTTACAGCCTCCTCTGATTGTAGCTGTCATAGAGGCCAATGTACTAAAATGTGTTTCCAAAAGCTGTTAATGTTCATTAATTAGCTCATGTTAATGACATGCAAATCACTTATGTGTTAAGTTTCTTGCACTTATTACGTTAACATTGACTTTAATGCAAAATACCTTAACTACAGTTTCTCAAGGTGCAGATAAGCTTCTTACGGAAATGACTGTGCATGCATGTTTTAACATGCATTATTTTACTATGCATTCGTAGCTAATGAGCTGATTTACATAGTTATTCAGCTTGCTAAATAATGTTAATAATGTTAAAAGTGCTGCTAACGTGTTAAGGTAACAGCGCTTTTAACGCACATTATCACAGCCCCCTCGGCTGAGGGCAGAGAGGGAGTAGCAAGCCTGGGCAAGGGGGTGCCTCAGAGAAGTTGGGTGCCTGAAGCAGCCGCCATTCCCCGCGGGTTGGGCCCTCGGGTGCGGGCAAACCGCCAGGACTTACCAGGCAGAAGCAGGGAACGGGCCAGGCAAACGACGGTGTCACAGAGCAAACTCTGCGAGGACCTATTGGACCAGCGAAAGGTTTATCAGGCTCCGTCTAGGACGCGCCCAATGCTGGTCCAGTCTGGGGAGCCTCTGGAGGACAGACGCCGTCCCACTTCTGTTTAGCTTGAAGATTCCTGCAGAGCCAGAGTCCCCTGTGCCTTGAACACCAGGGGTTCGATTCCTGCTGCCCCTTGACACCCGTTAAAGTGACCACAAGCATCAGACAGGTTTAGTACATCAGACATCACGATACCTGTCATGCAGTCCTTCCTGAGGAGGGGGGGTGTTCAGCTAGATCCCACCTGCAGTGGAAGCGTCGTTTTGTTAATCGCACCCCCACGGGAGCAGATTCTACGCTGGTCCGTGAGAGCTAAGATTGTTCTTGCGGAGAGGAAATTCAGCCTTTTCATTGGAATGTTCTGCACTTAAGTGCAACCCTTACCATGCAATCCAGAGAGGGGCGGATTGGCCTATCGGGGGGATCGGGCATCCCCCCGGTGGGCCGATCGCCCCCCCGGTGGGCCGATCGCTCCGGTCACGTGGTCTGCCGTGCGCGGCCGTGACGGAGCCGCGCTCGGCAGACCACGTGATGTGTCCTGGGCGGCGAATACCCGGGCCGGTCCGACATGGTGAATCCGCTGCTGATCCAGATACAGACTTCTTTCTCCTGATCCTCTTACGCTTTTCTGCCCCTTTTGGGAGTGAATTTTCACACATAAAAACCCGGTTGCATTAAATAGGCCCTGCCGGGCGATCCTTCGCAAAGTAAAGGAAACCTGGGGAGATGCATCATCCGCACCTGCCTGCCCGGGACCTGATGTCAGCAGACGAGCCAGGGCGGGGGCTGCAGTGAAACTCCAGAAGGGGCACTTGTGTTCCTTGGGCTTCTGTGTCGTCCGTTGCATTCGGGTCGGCATTAGCACAAGGTTACCTGCCCCACTACGTGCACCAAACAGGTCTGACGTCCACTAAACCGTGGCGCGCGCTGAAACCTGTTACTGCCCAGGAAGCTGAATTAACCCACCGTGGCAGCAAGAGAAGGTCTCTTTGTCGGCCGTACAATTGCCGTGCCAGACGAACCCCCACTCCCGCCTATGTGCACATCCAGCAGGACTACAGCCTTTACTTGTTTCTTTCCAGACCGAGAGCCGGATTTCAATATTCAAAAAATAAAATAAAATGCCAAAACTCCAGCAACCCTCTGAGGCCTTAGCGAGCGGGCACGCTGGAAATCATTCGGCCTGTGCATTTTTTTAAACAGGGCAAGTTTCGTAAAGGCAAACGTTTGTCACAGGGCAAACATTTGTGCGGGAAAAAAAAAAAAAGATCACGCGAAAAGAATCCTGCATGGGTCCAGGGAGGTTATTGCCTAAGCATTTCATCTGAGGCCGGGGATCTTTGATGACGGTGCCTCCCTCTGTCCTGTTATAAGCATCAGTAGGGCCACAAGATGGAGAAGTGAAAGCAAGGCAAAACCCGGACCCTGACCTCTGTCTCCTCTCTTGCTTCCATTTGATTTATTATTTTCTGTCCCATGGAATTGCTTAAATTAGCACTATCAATACTAATTGAACGAGCTCCCTGGGTTTTCATCTAACGACTGCTTCGCAAATTGTTTTCAGAGCCCAGGCAGCAAAATAAGTGCTGAGCACAACTCGGCCCTTGTGTGTCGCAGGTCAGGCAGGTTGGGCTGGGATTTCCCCCAGCAGGAGTAGGGCCAGACTCGGGCCTGTTCCAGCCCCCTCCCCTGCAGGTTCTGGTGGCTGGCAGGACTCAGCTGGAACTGGATAGGCTGAGTCTAGGAGCGTGGCTGGAGCTAGGACACGACACAGGCTGGGAGCTGGAACACAATACAGGCTGGGAGCCGGAGCAAGGTACGGACTGAGAGCTAGAGCAAGGTGCAGGCTGGGAGCTGGAACAAGGTACGGACTGAGAGCTAGAGCAAGGTGCAGGCTGGGAGCTGGAACAAGGTACGGACTGAGAGCTAGAGCAAGGTGCAGGCTGGGAGCTGGAACAAGGTACGGACTGAGAGCTAGAGCAAGGTGCAGGCTGGGAGCTGGAGCAAGGTACGGACTGAGAGCTAGAGCAAGGTGCAGGCTGGGAGCTGGAACAAGGTACGGACTGAGAGCTAGAGCAAGGTGCAGGCTGGGAGCTGGAGCAAGGTGCAGGCTGGGAGCTGGAGCAAGGTGCAGGCTGGGAGCTGGAACAAGGTGCAGGCTGGGAGCTGGAACAAGGTACGGACTGAGAGCTGGAACAAGGTGCAGGCTGGGAGCTGGAACAAGGTCCGTGCTGGGAGCTGGAACACAATACAGAGTACAGACTGGGAGCTGGAACAAGGTGCAGGCTGGAGCCGAGGGAAGGCAGGAGTGTAATCGGACATGGCTGAAGCCACAGACTGGAATCAAGGGCAGGCTGGGAGCTGGAGCAAGGTGCAGGCTGGGAGCTGGAGCAAGGTGCAGGCTGGGAGCTGGAACAAGGTGCAGGCTGGGAGCTGGAGCAAGGTGCAGGCTGGGAGCTGGAACAAGGTGCAGGCTGGGAGCTGGAACAAGGTAAGTGCTGGGAGCTGGAACAAGGTGCAGGCTGGGAGCTGGAACAAGGTACGTGCTGGGAGCTGGAACAAGGTGCAGGCTGGAGCCGAGGGAAGGCAGGAGTGTAATCGGACATGGCTGAAGCCACAGACTGGAATCAAGGGCAGGCTGGGACCAGAGGACAAGGGCAAAGCCTGAAACAAAAGACAAGGTTTGGAAAACAGACAAGGGACTGAACAGGACTTGGCAGGACAAGGATTGGACAGGACAAGACAAGACAAGGACAGCACTAGAAAAGGCAACAATAAACAAGAAGGCCCAAACAGAACACAAGGCTGGGTAGGCGAACCTAAGCTGCAAGGCAGAACAGGGAGGCCCAGAAGGCTATTGAACAAGACAGGACGGCCCAAGAAGCCACAGAGCAAGGCAAGGAGGCCTGGAAGGCCACAGAGCAAGGCAGGAAGCCTAGATAGGCCACAAGGCAGGAAAGCAAGGCAAGGAAGCATGGATAGCCAGGTCTAGGAGCCGAGGTGCGGCCAAATTATGCTGATCCTCTGGGTATACAGCACATCTTGGGATGAGGGAAATGAGATAATGTGATATGGGGTATTAAAGTACATAACAATATAATACAAGGCTGAGTAGGATCAGCTGCAATAAATAACCAAAAGGAGGGATATTACGACCTGAGCTTATGGCGGAATTCCTATGATGCTGCAGACCTACAGTAAGGAGGATCTGTGAATTAATAAACTGTAAGGAGAAGGTAATACCTGACGCGTTGATTGTTAGTGTAGACAGTCGAGGAAAGTCAACAGCCCTCGGCTGTCTCTTGGGGGTACTTAGTGGAATGCAGCAGCTGGCAACAGGTTGCTACCGCTTCAGGGAGGAGAGCGGTCCCTGCCGCTACGCTGGCACCTTGCGCTGCTGCTGCTGCTTCTCTTGACACAGGGCTCCTCCATCTTTGCTGGTGGTTTGTCACGCTGGGCTGCCCTGTCGGCTCATCCCCCCATAAGGGCCAGCACGTTTTTAACAGATGTGGCTCTTTTTCCACCCTCCAGGAGTACTGCCCCGCATTGTAAAGAGCAATACACTTATTGCCTGGGCTCAGTTGCCACTGAGGGGCAGTGGTGGCCGTGTGAATGAAAAATGTGGGAGAATTCCTACTCGAGCTACCGTGGATGAGAACTGGATAGCAGGGCACTGGAGAAAGAGGTTCCAGGGGTGCGGAAGAGGTTGGTGATATTGCACTGTAAGAAGGTCTGCTAACCCTGCAAACGTTGTTGTCAGGCTGGGATTAGGACTAGGTGGTGTTTTTGGGTTGCTTTTGGTGAATTTCGATTTATCTATTCATGGAGGGGGGGGGTTGTTTCTGTAGGTTATAATTATAGAATGCTATTTAGATAGGGGCTCGATTTTAAAAGCATTGCTTGCGCTAAAATGCCCATATAACCCGCCTATGTGGGCTGCGCATGAGCAACGCAGATTTTAGAAGTTGCGATTTGTCTGCATATATATATGTGCACGCGAGAGCAAAAAAATGAGGGGGCGGGAAAGGGGCGTGGCCACCATTTATGCACACAACTCCGTATTTTAAGACCCTATGCATCAGCTCGTTAGCCGCATAACTTTACTGCTGCTCCTGATGAGGACCGAGTCTGCAGATCTAGTGTTTTGGGCTTACACAACAGGTTGAGAGGTCCGGATCAACTGGGAGGCATACAGGACGAGGAAGCAGAGGAGGCTGGGTGACCTCAAGATTGACCAAACTGGAGAAACTGAGAATGTGCCTGGCGGCAGCATGCTTTGAAATCCACTTACATACGCACATTACAGCCCGCAAAGTCCTCTGGGAGATACGTGAAGCAGATTTGCTCAAGTAACTTCTTAAAAGTAGGAACATACCTATGTGCGGTAGGTGTATTTTTAATCCTATGTGCTCAAGTGCACGCATGATTTATAATTCCAGTGTATCTCCGCTCGCAGGCACCTGCGCTCATTTTTAAGTTTTTACGAGCACAGAATGGTTTCGTTGAGAAATGGATGTAAATCAAATGAAGAAGTCTGGGCTGGAGAGCAGCGCATGGGGGGGGGGGGGGGGGGCGTTATTATACAGTTGCGGAGGATTTTTGCCTCTTTGTGGCTGTAATACCTGAACCCAATTCTTTGTGCTCGTATAACAGATTTATCAGTCTGGGCTCCTGGCTTCGTAGGTAGAGCTGGGGCCGATAAAGACACCCGATACCTACTCCACACTACAGACAAGGCTGAGCTGCTTACATAGCCAGAGAGCTTCCTAAAACATTTCCAGACCCCCAAACGTCATATCTAATGATACGCAGTCAGGAATCCTCTCAGTCATGCCCTTGCTGTCTTATCCGAGGCCTTCTATCGGTTTTTTTATTGCGTTGTCTTCCCGTCTCTCTTGACTAGATGGTAAGCTCCAAGGAGCAGGAACTGTCTGTTAAATGTCTCTGTACAGCACTGTGTATGCCTGGTATGCACCATCCAAATCACAATGTTGATGCCCCTCTAATATTGCAATGCAGGGCTGGGAGGGACTAGCAGTGTTATAGAGAGATTGCCTCTAATCCTACATGTGGATGTGAGTTGAGGAGGAGCAGAGAGAGAATGAAAACATGCACCTAAGGAGGAGCACATCCTAAAATTCAAAGTGATGTGATTAGGGCCAGATTCTATCCATACAGGGAATTTACCCACTAGAAACGATGACATTGGCCACCCTGATTTAACTCATTCAATGCCTTTCTCATGTGGGAGTTGAGGGACGGGCAAGCAGGTTGCAATGGGGCCCTCAGTATGTCTGTCCCCCACTTCACCGCCCTTTTATTGATTTTAACGTTTGATTTTTTTCTCTAATCCTTAATGCCTGCTTTTATATTTTTTTGGGATTTTTTTAATTTTTAATTTAGATTTATATTCCTCCTTTCAGCCAGTTCCAAGTGGATTATTTGATATTTATTTAATATTGAATAAAAACTTATATTCCATGTATTCTCTCAATGTTCAAACGCGGGTTACAATAAGCACTCATAAAATTCAACACAGACAACAATAACAAAAATTTAAAAATCATTAAAAATAAAAGCAACACTTCACATTAATTAAAACTGCAATTAAATTGACAATGTGATTGTGCCCCACCATTACCCACTCCAAAAGTTTTCCAAAATACGTCCAGGTAGTGTAGGTATTGTTTAGTTTTGTGCACTTGTTTCAGTGCCAAAATAAAAATTTAGCTTTTTTTTTGGATTTAAGACAAAGCACCTCTGGCCTAAAGAGGGGGCAAAGTGTCCAACTTGATCTCTTGTTCGCAAAGTAATTAATTTGTTAGCCCAGCACCTGAGGATAGGGGTAGTGCAGAACATTTCCATGGATATAACTTTACATGGAGATGAGATGAAAACAAATGGGCCCCGACTGTCAGCAAGAAGCAGGGCCTCGAAATAGGGGATTGACTGGTTATTTATTTATATTTTCAAGGTAATTAGTCGCATTATCAAAAAATAAAATTGCTCATTGCAACTTACAGTACATAATTTGTCTTGTTTTAAACTCTGTTGTACATTACTTTGGAAGACTTCATTGTAAAACCTGGAAAACGATTTATAAATTTTATAAATAAATAAAATAATGTCAGGTATGTGAGAGCTGGACTATGATGCATTGCCCAAATCTCAAGACAATGGCATACACTGAAATTTATTGAGAAAAATGTGTAACACTTCTCGCCAGGGGTCTTGCACTAATGAAATATTAGCTATGCAAATGAAGACAAAGCATAAGAGAGAGGGAGAGAGAGATTGAAAGAGCAAGGAAATCATTAGCAGAAAAAGCATTCTCTCTAGAGCATTGGTTCTGCGTATCCCGAGGAAAGCCCTTCATATGCATCCAGAATACCCAGCTGTCGCCTTCTTTTTAAAAGCCATTCTTGAGAGTCGAGCAGCCCCATGAGTGGTATACAGGGGTGCTGTGATAAAGGTGATTATAATGAGTTTAAGACCTGATGGAAAGTCAAAGCAGATAGGAGGGGACTGTAGATCTGCATTTTCAGACAGGCTACTGTAAATGTAACTTCTTAATTTTATTTATTTTGCTAGTCACCACAAGGAGATTTACACTAAAATACAGTAAACTGTTACATACAATAAACCTCATATCCATACCTGTACAATCCCGCATCCATTACAAAGTCTTAACGTTAATACACACCTCCCTCCATTCCAACAACGCCGGTCTGGTAGGGGTAGCACTTCAACCATACAAGCCACAGAGACCACTAAGATCTCAAGACAAAGGATTAATAGCCGTGCCATCATTACAGAATACGCAGCTAACAAAAATAAGAGACTGTGTCTTCTCCAGAGCTGGCCCTATACTATGGAACACTCTACGACTGACTCCAGAAACAAAGACATTCAAACGTGACATGAAAAGATGATTATTTCCAAACGCCTATAACATAACTTAACATTTTCTGGACTCAGTACATGGACAAATTCATTAAGAACCTAACTACTGAACTAAATACGTCATCACTTTCCAACCCCTGCCAAATAAATAAAACTGAAACTTACTCTATATACCACCAACCTTATATCCCTCCGGTACCTTGAGTTAAAAGTGCTAGCTCATCCCTGCATATCTGTTCACCCCTGATTACATCAATCAACGTATGTGACTGTCTTTAAATCTATGATATATGATCACGTCAAGTCAAAATATTTGTATTATGTATGTCATGTTGTAAACCGTTGTGATCTTCATTTGGAACGATGGTATATAAAATGGCTAAATAAAATAAATAAATATACCATAAATGCAGATAATCAACCAATAAATACATTAAAAATGTAAAATGATGAATTTTGTGGTCTTGAAGCAGGATATTGTTTCTTATTTTAATTGTTTTTTTTATTTAATACTTGATGCTATGCCCTATTTACTGTTAAGCTGTGATTATGCTTGTTTGTGTTAATGAAACTGATAGATAAAGAATTAAAAAAACAAAACATTAAACCATGGACATACTGTATACTACCATCTCTATTCGTTTATATCCTGGACTTTTATTACTCAGATTCTCCTTTTCTTGTTATCCTGTTGAGCTCATGCAGGGCCTTCCATAATTATAGCCAGCAGCAGCTCTGGTTTACGACAGCTCTTTCGGGACCTAAGGTCAGTGGATGTTCTGCAACCTGCGAGTGATCAAATTCGCCATCTATGCCAGAGGCAATTGCCAGAGGCAATAATAACCAGATGACCGGCTGTAGGGGTGAAGGTGGGCTGGAAATAAATGAGTGTCTTGGGAGCAACCAAGAAGGCAGAAAGTACCAAACCACTAAGGACACATGTGGCTGATTGGATGACCACACTGGAGCAGGATGTAGGCCAGTCTCTCATCGGGAAGTAAGAAAATGTTTCTGATGTTTACAAACAGAGGGTAGAGAGGAACAGGGAGAAGGCTCTTCTCACCAGCTCCAGAGCAAACGAATAGTGAACATGCCTGTACCTCAGTAACCTTCATTAAAAAAAACCCAAAAAAACCCCCAAAAAACAGAAGCATCTCTGATATTTCCAAGAAGGAAAGAAAGCTGGTGGGAAGCGGAGCGAGATGGGTTATCCCCAGAGATCTTGCCATCCATCCTCCTTGCTAGGGGTTTAACGTGAAACGGGTGAGAGAGGAACCAGTGCTAGCAATGGCTGCAGTGAGTTTTGGTGAAGAAGCGCGAGATCGTGCGGTGGAACCTGAAAACGGCTTTGGAAGCCTCTGTCTTAAGGCAGCCGCCTTGCTGCAACGCTGCCGCTCAAAGCTTCATCGATTTACAATGTGCACAGAAGCTGCAGGATCCGATAGAGTCCTATCTGCTCAGTCACCGCTGGCAGGCATTCCCTGCAGAGCTACATCTTTCTGTTCATTTCAAATGGACCTTGACAGCACTTTTCACTCAAAGCTAACCAAGGATATTCCTATGAAATCCATCTGCATAGCCGCAGATGCTGAAAAAGAAAAAAAAAATAATAATCTGTCGCTTGCTTTCTTTGCTCTATCGCCTCCTGCTGGCAGATTTCAGTTACAACGACTTCAGTGCACTTTGTAATTATCGAGGCATTGAACAGCCCCACTCCCTTAATCCCAATCACCCCAAAACGGAGTCTCAGTAGCATACAGGACTGTGAGTCTAAGGCTGTGTCCCCTGAAAGAGTGAGTAAGAAATGCTGGTTTGGGTGATCCCTTAATCTCCAGGGACGAACCTGTGATATCTGGAGCGTTTGGTGCAAGGCAACATGATTGGCGGAAGTGAGGTGCCTGCCTGGTGGCTCGGTTGTAGTGGTGTGCGCTGCCATGCGGAGGGTCTCCACTTCAGTTCTGGAATTGGACCTTTCAGAACCAGGCTTAGGCACACCGCGGTCCAGAGCAGAAACTAGGGTGTGGCCTCGGTGCCCAGCAGCTCTGAAGCTCTCGGTGACATCACTCAGCTTCACAAAGGGGGTCGGCTGAGGATGCTGCGGAGGTAGCTTTCGCAGTCCCTGGGGCCGAGGGAGTTCTGGCCATCACTGAGGGCGATGCCTTGCGGCTGGATTTTGAGCTCATGAAACAGTGGGTGCTCCTCAAGCTCCAGAGCCTCGCTGCCATGTGTATAATGTAATAAACTGTGTATAAAATCCCAGGTAGCTGTGCAGGAAATCCAGAGTGAATATGCATGAGATAGTGCGTGCAGCTCTATCTTAAGCACACGCGTTGAGCATATCCTGAAAACCAGACTGGCCAGGTGTGTCCTGAGGGCTGGGCTGAGATCCGTTGCTCTAGAACAAGGCATCGTTGAGGAAACCAAATCAGGGAAGGCTGCAGTTTAGTTCTGTTGATGCCTGTGCTGGAATAGATTGAAGACAGGTTGCTGACGGGACACTTCTGTTGAGCTTTGCAGACTTAAATATATCTGATGATTTTTTTTTTAAAGGATTTTAGAGACCCTGAACAAAATTTCTTTGGATGTGCCCTGCATATGGATATTAAAAAGGCTGTGGTAGATATCTATATCTAGCACAAAACAAGTTGGTACCATTTTGTTACTTCAGCTGGAAACAATAGGGCCTTATGGCCCAAAAGACAAGTAAAATGGTGGAAGACGACATCCAAATGTGGACTGGACCTCTGAGGTGAATATGACGTTCATTAGAGATGATGAGGCGTCGAAGAAGAAAGTAAAAAATGCCCTGAGACTTGAGAGCCTCAAGGTTGTGAACTTTCCTGAAGTAACAGGACTTTCTGGTTTGGACTTGTTAAAAAAAAACAAACCCATCTGCTTAAAAATCTCTATATGCAAGCTCTCCCTCCACGACCAAGGGCGTCCTTTCTACTGGGTAAAGCTCAGGTTTTAGGGATATTCCCAGTGACTCTCTGAGGAAGCTCCTCCCCTGTCAGTAATGTTATCCTCTTGGGAGCAGGATTAGTTTATATTTTGGATGTTACCCAAGAGACAAAGGAGAAAAACAACTCTTGGCCCTGAGACAGAAGGAGGGTTGCTCTGGGTGCAAGCTTGGTCTTGTGGCATCCTGCTAAGTGCAGACTTGAATTATTCTCAGAATCCTGATCAGCTTTTGTCCTTTATACAGAAGAATTTTGTACCACCTGACTCTTTGAAAGGTGAATTACAGTAGCTTAGTGCTGGAGTTCTGCTTTGTTGTTCATGCCTTTTTTTTTTTCTGTAACGATGATCTTTTGGTAACCTTGGTTCCCTAGTTCTCTCATTCTTTAAGCTGAGAGCTTAATCAGGACTGTAGATGTTAGTGTGACTCTCTGTTGGTTTTTACTTTCTTTCTCATTTCTATATTCTTAAGGGTGTGGCCATTTTTATTAGGGTCAGAGTTGAAAAATGTTCCAGATCCCAGGCGTATGCATGGTTTGCCCTCACCCATTCCAAACTGCACGTATGTTCTATGTGACATCTGTTATCTGATGTTTGTGCTGCAGCTGGGATTTTGTGCACTCGGTGATGGCCATGAGAAAACCACTTCCTGCTGGCCATGTGAGAGAGACTGAGACCCAGGAAGAAATCTGTTGCCTGGCACCATCTCCGGGACCTTTTACCACCTGGACTACATCCCTCCCGCTGCCTGTCGCATCCCCTGGAGCTGCCACATGATCTCCCCCCCCCCCCCCCCCCCCACTCCCACTGATGTTACCAGGGGTGACGGTACCAGGGCCCGGGCGGACGCCGCAGGCATGTGAACCAGGCGCGCAGTCTCTCTCACACGCACAAGGAGCTCCTTTGTGCGTTCCTTGGTGTGTGTCCTTTGTGCACTCGCCTTATTTCCTTATCTTCCCTCAATAGCTTGCCTTTACGATGGCTGAGGCTACTATCATACATGGAGCTGTATCATCAATTCTTGTCATCTCCAGCCAAGGAAAAGATAGAAGTTTTGGCTTATTGTAACCACAGTAGATTTATCTGAATAAGATCACACGGTGACTCTGGTTCTTGTTTTATCCACTTTATCTGTCCTGTTGGTGAATGCACAATCGATCTCTAAGAAATTGCCAATCCTTTCTTACCTACTAAAGGAGAGATCTCCTGACTGCCTGTCTTATTGAAACCTAGCTAACCGAGTTGGACACTGTTTTATTAAACACTGTTTCACAACCGCAGAGTCTCAGACAGGGTGGTGGACTCTTGATCACCTTTAAGCAACCTTTATATTTATCGTCTGTAACTATTGATATTGCTTCCCCTTACAAGGTGCCATTATTGGCATTGCTACTCTTAAATATCTGCTTGACTTTTTCTCCATCTGGACTGCTCTCCTTTAGTTGAACTATTAATGAGTGCAAATATCAATTTAAGTTCTACTACTGTGCTTGGGGATTTTAATCTGCACTTTGACCAATGCTCTTTGTCAGTATCTTGTGAGGCATTCCTAGACATTATTACTGCCTTAGGATGAGAACAGTTTGTTCACCACCTTACTCAGAAACATGGTCACATTTTGGACCTCATTTTTTGCAAACCCTTCCTTTTTCTCACATGGTTCTCCAAATATTTCATTTAAGATTATACCTTGGTCCGATCATTGTTTGCTGTCCTTTACTGATGCTGTTCTCCCCAGTGATAGAGTAACTTGCATTGACATGGGAACATTGAAATTGATCAAAAAGGGCCTGTTTTCTTCCTATCTTGCTGATTTGAATGTTAACAATTTGTCCTCAGTGGTCCACACTTGCCACTTGGCTTTGCAGAATGTTGCCAATGAGTTAGCCCCACTCAAACCATTCTGTCAGCAGTGTTGAAAGACTGCACTCTGGTTTATTTCCACCTTAAAGGATGCAAAATGTACTTTACATTGATGTGAATGCCACTGGTGGAACTATCCAACTTTACCCCATCTGGAAGACAACCAAACTTGTCTGCCCACCTATATACGTCCATGACAAATGAGGCTATAAGAGCCTTTAGGATTTGGTCCTCAGGCAATAGGCCACATGAGCTTTTCCAGACAGTGAAGCTAACATCTCATAGTCACGCTGCAGAGAGAAATGGTAGGCAGATTTCCAACCACTGTCAGGATTTTGCAGTCGTTTTTCCTAATGAATTAGCTGACATCTGTAGTAGATTCACCTCTGGAACCAAAGAGCTCGTCTGTGTGACCAGAGTGAATGGGATAAAAATGGGACCAGTTCTCAGTAATAACAAAGGACGAGATCATTCAAACTATCACCAAAATGAATGTGTCTTCTTGTTCTTTAAATCCACGTGCATTATTAAAAGCCATCCGCGATGCCATTAGTAATTAATACATTACTAAATTGTGAGCCTTTCATTGCTTGAGGCTCATTATCCACCACCCTGAAACTAATATCTGTTCACCCAATTCTGAAGCAGCCCTCTGCCAACTAACATCTCATTTCATCCCTACCGTTTCTTTCCAAAATCATCAAAACGATGGTATTAAATCAGTTGACTCATTTTGTAGCTGACTATTCGATTCTCAATCAAAATCAGTAATTATTTTAGTATAGAACCCCCCTCCCCCTCACATTATTTAGCTTGGACACTAAATATTAGATTTCAGCAGTGCAGTAAATTAAATTATGCTATGATTCTTCTCAATATCTCTGCTGCCTTGGATACCACAGTGGCAGTGCCATGATTAGGATGGTACAAGGGTATCTGACGCACCTGACAGTAAAGGATGCCCCTGGGCTAGGGGCAAGGATGGCAGCAGCTTTGCCTGATAGAAAAGGGCAGGAGAGCAGCTGAGCATTTTCAGCCAGAGTGTGAAGGGTAGGCAGCAGCTATGGCGGAAGCAGGCATTGGTTGGGGCACCTCGGAATAGCCTTATTCAGGATGTGGGCAAAAGGTAAGGGGAGTGGCAAACAGCTCGTCATAAGTTATGTCTGGAGGCTGATGTAGGCTTGGGCTGGCCCCTTTCACATGACCCAGGTGATGTACACCCTTAAGTCCTTCAAGGATGCCATGGATTCCGAATTTGGCCAAGACCGCCCTAGTCAAGCCCATCCCTGTATTCAGCCTCCTGGAGCAGATGCCGCAGAGCTTCTGGCAGGAGTAGGAAACGGCAGAGGAGGTGCTGATGCAAGCAGAGTGCTTGCAGCTGGAATTCCAAAATTGGCTCAACCCCTCACTTGGCTGGATTGTCCTGTTGGTCACCCTGTGTGCTCCACGGGTCAGAAAGAGAATCTCCCTCCAGTCCAATGCTCCGTCTTACTGGAAGGAGAACTTGGTGGTTAGGCTACGTTCATGCGAGTAGAAAAGGCAGAGGGACAGTATGGGAGAAAGAGGGGGGCTACCCTTGCGGTGCTGGCAGTATCAGCAGCATCCCACTGACTGCACCTCCACTATCTCTGAGCCATCACCCCCTTCCCTGCTCCAACACTCCTGGCACAGGGTATAGATTCAGCAATTGATAAGAGAGGCTTCCGTTAACACCTCTCAGAGAGGACCCCCTAGAGATAACATGTTTTACAGGTGGGACATTAAATTTGAATAAATGGTCACGCAGTACCTTGGCGAGCCCATCTAGATCACAGCCACAGACTGCTTGGCATATGGGGCACACAAGACCATGGTCTGGCAAGACCCTGCCAAGATTGCCCACTCTTCCCTTTCCAGTGTGTCTCAAAATGAGTGGCGGGAGATGTTGCGAGTCCACACCATTCATGACTGGCACCAGAGCTGGTGGGACAATTGGTCTCCCTAAATATACACTAAATTCAAATGGCCCAACTTTTGGGGAGGGTTCACGCCCATTGAACCAATGCCCACACCTTTTGCCCTCAGTGCCTTGGCTTGTTGCTGTCACAGTTGCTGCTGGCTTGCCCCTCTCGGTGCCTTGTAATGTTGTTGCCACAGCTGCTGCTGCTGCCCTGTGCCTCTCTCAGTGCTTTGGGATGTCAGTTCCTCTGTTGGCGCTGCCCTGGCCCTCGCTCGCTGTGCTGGGATGCTGTCACCTCTACTGCTACCTGCCTTCAAGTTTCCATAAAGCCTGGAATGGAAAACCACAATGTTATAGTCAAAAATAGCTTTGCTTTTCCCATTGGCTTTAATGAAAATTATAAACATGACACAAGCAAAATAAAATGATATAAAGACATGGATGGGAAAGAAGAGGACATAATGACACAAAACATTTTTTGCATCCACAGTGCTACTGCTCCAAGATAGTTTATTTCCTTGCATTCCTGGCATAATCTTTACCTTTCCTATCATATGGGTATGCTCAGAGAGGGTACCCAGAAGTATGCATGGCGCTCGTTTTTACAGAGGCAAACAAATTATGAGCCTCACACTAGTGCTGCTATGTGCTAATCTATTTGTCAAGTGGCACTGGCACTTCACCCCCTCACCCATGTCCTTCTTTAATGCTGTATCAAGTTTGGACATGTACATCTCAGCTCTGCTTGTTGCTGGTCTCAATGCATCGCTCACCATAACCTCTCATAAGTTGACAACTGCTCATCGCGCATGCTACTTACCATTTGATAGGTAGAGTTAGATCCCTGCCCGCAGGCACCCCACCGAATTTTGGCCAAAATCAAACTGACAGTTTTTGCATGGTGAGGACACAGACAGATGGACCTGGATGGACACAGGTAGACAGATGGACATATGACCTGGCCATAAAGCATTCTGTTTCTTTTTTCCTTCAGAAAATGAACACCTAAAAATGGTAGTTCCCTAGAAACTAAGGCCTTTTACCTCCCAAAACCTGTTGCTATCTGGATTTTGTCCTATGATCCTTATATAGAGAACGTTAAAATGTATCCTTCGTATATTAGTATACAAAAAGGCACAGTCTTATATGGCTATATACAGTGTGTCTTTTGCAGCACACTGAAAAAATCCCTTGGAATATCCAATTTAAAAAGTTTTAAGTTGATGTAAGTAGTTGTGTTAAAAAATCAAGATTTCCAGTTGTCCAAAGTTTATGTTGCAGCTACAATAACAGATCTTCCAGCCCAGAATTCTGCAAAGTGAGTCAAACTTTCCAAACCTTTGACTTACCAGAAACATTGCACTCTTACATTATGTAATGAAGGGTTCATGATGTATTGGAAAAACTGAGCCCTGTAGCAACCTCCAGTGAGATGCACTCTCCTTTGTAAAAAAAAAAAAACCCAAAACCATAAAAACCCACTCCTGAATCCCCAAATCAAAACACCATCACCCCTCCCCACCTAAAACTCCCCAGGTGTTTATTTCATGTGTCCATTGACTTAACTAAACCCGGTCATTGACTCCTTGGGCCTGCCTCCTCCCCAATATCATTTCGTGCATGTCCTCAGCGAATGTGGACTACATTTCCGATAATGCTCCTTTTGTAATCACTCCCGCTACTTATTTATTTATTTATTTATTTATTTATAGCTTTTATATACCGAGGTTCAATTAACAGGATTAATTATCACATCGGTTTACATTACAACCAGCAAAAAAACAACATAAACATACTTAAACCATGATGCAGGGATACATTGGGTTCTCCTGAATGAAGGGAAAAAATCACTATGCCTCCCAAAACCAAATTTGCTTTTCAAACATTGACCTCATCATTTTTAATTCATTAGAAGTAATATATTCAGAAATAAAAATATGCCACAGATGCTTTGATTCTTCTTAAATGTCCACAGTCTATTAGGGAAAATAGCAGTTTTCCTTGCTAGAGACTACTGTGGTTACAAAATGCAAAATTAAGCTGCTTGGCAATTGTACCACATCGTGGGAACTTTGACACCCATGCCATTTGGTTCATGAAGCTTTTTCGAGTTATTGTGACAGCAGAAGGCAGGATGCGAGACAACGATTACTGGGAACCATGATTCATATCCTTTCCTCAGGAATCTCTGTACACTTATTGTACCTGAGAGATCAAAGAGGCTTAGGAATTCAGGCACCTGAATAACAGGCTCTGGGAGCCATAGCAGAGCCCTTATCTGATTTACTTCTGAAAAAAAAAAATCTGTTTTCAGAGGAAAACATTAAACACTTAGGTCACATTTTATAGCTGAAAATGTTTATTCATTCTGCAGGCAGCCAACCAGGAATACAAGAAACACAGGGTAGATAGAAGATGTATATGTAGGAGAGACTTGATGTAGGTTACATCTAGTAGTGCTATAGAAATGATTAGCACTAGCAGTAGAGTATAAACTGAGGTGAGGCTGTATCTCACTAAGGTGAGATGATACAGTGCTAAGGTGTGTTCATGGACGGCATTGGATGTAGTTTTGCGCAAGTCCAATATGTTTAGGAGAAGTGAGATAATGTAGAGGGTAAGATGATATATGAGTAAGCTTTACAGATATGGCACCGGGGAGCATGCACAATGTAAGACTAGTGTAATGGGTAACTATGTAGTGTACATCGTTACAGCCCTTGTGATACTGAGTCAGATCGCTACAGTAAACAGATTTTCGAGTTCACCAAATTATAGGAATAATATAGGCAGCTAAACATATAAAAAGCGTGTTTGCAGTCTGGAAGGACATTGGCAAACTGTGATGCCATTGTGAATAAATATATTGGAGATAAGCACAGCAAACAAGCCCTGGCAAAGGCAGGCTGTGCAAGTCACAGCTGGTCTAAGATATTTTTGTTGCAGCCAGAAACTTCTTTTGCTATGCGTGTGTATATATGGTAAACAAGGACTTCCACCCAGCACTAAAGGGGCCCTCCTTCCAAGACCTGGGCGTGCTTGCACCCCCCCCCCCCCCTCCCCTCACCCCCAACGCCAACGCTTCGTGAAAATTTGGTGGCAATTAGGGCTCCAGACAAAAGAGCCCTTCCAGGGACACCCCCACACTCCACCCCACTCGCCATAAACCTGCTGTTCCTGCTAATAAAGCTAACAGATTCAAAGAGGCGAAACATATTGCACCAGCCGGGAGCAAGGCCCTGGGCGTCCTGCGTGGGTTGCTTGCTGCCGAGGAGCCGGGAGCTGCAGCTGGAGCCGTGATCGGAGCAGGAGGGGCAGCCCTAATGGAGGCCACCTTCCGTGGGAGCCACTCGGAGGGACACGGATGGAAAGACGGGAGACAGCGTTTTCTGCTACCCCTGCCTGTGCCAGTGCTCCTTACCTACAGGTAGCTGCCAGCTGAAGGGACTGAGAGGAAGTATCTATCCAACAGCCCGTGCAGGGCTTGAACACCTTCAGTCTGAGGGTAAGGAGCACCAATGATTGCATCAGAAAATACCCAGTGAATCCTCCCCACCCGAGGAATCTGAAGGTGAGCAGAGCTCCAGGGACCCCGGGTCTGCTGGAGCTGGAGTGCGCTGCTGCATTTGCCACTGACGGTCTGGAATAAGATTTAAAAGGGTAGTGAATTGCCAAAAAGGTGGAAACAGGTGGAAAGCAGGACTGCATTCCCATGTAACAGGAGGACTTCAGTCATTAGCCTTGCACGTTTCTCCGGTCGCTTCATTTTGAAAGCGCTGGATTTCTGTAATGTTTCCCCTATCGGATATCAGCAATGCAGCGTTAAAGACCATCCTAGCACCCCTAAGCCTAGAAATAAGTGTTCGTTCATATGCATAAACCGGGTCACATATAGTCATCGGTCTCTGATCACCAAATGCTTTTTTATGGTATTTCTTTTTGCAAATAAAATAAGGAAAATTCGCTTCCCTCAAAAACGTCCTTTTTCACGTGTATTTGGAGGAATACCTTCGGGGGCAACCCATAAGCCGAGATAAGGTTATGTTTCGAACAGTTTCTGTGTCAGGGGTACACTCTGCAGGGGATGCCACGTTTCGTGGCATCAGGAAATTGAGTTGTTTCATGCTGAGAACCTTTTGGATATCATCCAGACCTGCTTGTGGCTCTTGAGGACTGGAGCTGATGCACAGACCCTGAGAACCTAAAAGGGCAGGTGAGGGGGGAGCCTGGAGAACGCTGTATATAAAAATAACTCGGGAAGATCTTATCATCCTGCATAGAGACCGGTTTTCGCATCAAGAATGGGGAGAAGGTGACCCAGGGCTTAATTTGTGGGGGAAGGCTCCACTAATTCTTTTCAGATTTCAGGGGGGTTCTGCTAGAGTCCCCTCCCCTGCAAGCCCCATGCAGGGAAAAGGGAGAGGGGTGAGCTCCGGTGGGCAAAACACTGGTAGGGGCTGGGAACGGAGGGTGTCTGGCCAAGGGTGTGGGACTGTGAGAGAGAGAGAGTGGTTGTGTTTGGAGGACAGAGTTTACAGGAGCCCGGGCCCCACTTCTCCTCCATCCCCCCCTCCCCACTCCACAGGTCCACTTCCTTTTTGTCAACAGATGAAACCCGGATGTAAGCTACGGCTGCCATACCAGTCCTGTAGTGACAGCTCGCAGCTGCACCCCAGAAATAACCAGTTTATTCCTGATCCTCTGCACCAGCAGGGAAGATTGCTTTTATAGTTAAAGAGGAATAAACCAGCTCGATAGACAATAGTGTGCTTAATCTATATAGGATTGCTAAATATCCCTTGCCTTTTGTGCCTGGGCATCCCCTGTCTAAACACATTGCAGACTTACAGGCCCATACAGTAAAGCCCGCTGGAGAGCGGGTGAATGCCCGCTCTCCCGGCGCGCGCACCAGCCACTCGCCAGTGCACGCGATTCAGTATTTAAATTAGGCCCGGCGGTAAAAACGGGGAAAAGGAGGCGCTAGGGACACTAGCGCATCCCTAGCGCCTCCTTTTTGACAGGAGCGGCGGCTGTCAGCGGGTTTGACAGCCGATGCTCAATTTTGCTGGCGTCGGTTCTCGAGCCCGCTGACAGCCACGGGCTCGGAAACCGGACGCCGGCAAAATTGAGCGTCCGGTTTTCGGCCCGACAGCCGCGGGCCGAATTCAAAAATTTTTATTTTTTTTTACTCTTCGGGACCTCCGACTTAATATCGCCACGATATTAAGTCGGAGTAAAAACTGCTTTTCTGTGCACTTTTCTGTGCACCGGTGCCGGCTTGGCTGCCCATTTTACTTTCTGAATCGCACGCGAACACCTAATAGGGCCCTCAACACGCCGCGGCTATTAGGTGCCGCGGGTTGGACGCGAGTTTTTCACCCCTTACTGAATAAGGGGTAAGGGAAAACGCCCGTCCAAGAGCAGGCGGAGTGCACTGTACTGTATCGGCCTGATAGGTAAGCGCCGTTTCAGGAGCAGAGCAACTCCCATCACATGGACGGGAGAGGGGGAAGGGAGTGATGGGACACGGTGGGGCTGATAGATGACAAAGCTGCTACTTCCAAAGCCTAATGATCTGTAAGTCGGTGTTTTGTGTGTCCTTTAGGCTGAATAAATCACTCCATGTGTGTATGGGGGGGGACTATGGTGAATTTTTATCCTGAGGCCTGTTATGCATAAGAAAGCAATGCATGTCGGGTGTTTTCTGTCACTTCTTTTCAAAACCTTAACTACTAATGGGGAAAATCCGGTAAGAAAACCTTCTTCTAGTAATTGCAAGTTTAAAACACGCAGGGACCACCTATCTCCGCCAGAGAAAAGTAAAAAGGGTTTTGTTCTCTTTCTGTAAATTGTGCAAGCTCCCTCCCTGGCTCACGTGACCCCTCCTTTTCGGTGACAAAAGCGGGCGCGACTTTTCTTTTACGCGCAGACCGTTGGATCGCTTTGGCTGTGAGCTCGCCGCCTTCAAGGGAAGTGGAGCGAAGTCGCTTCTGGCTGCAACTGAATCTCCGGGGAAGGGGAGAGAGAAGGGCGTCCCCACCACGTCCCGTGGCACCGGCATCTCACCCCCAGAGCAGGTGTCCCGACCTCCAATTCGGTTTCACAGAAGCCCCTCCCCCCACCCCCCTTCTAAGCCGCTCCACGATCCGGATTCGGCCTGGAACCCACGCATCCTGCCCGGGAGCGAGCAATGGGGCTGGGAGGGCGCCGCGCTGTCAAACATTAACTCCCCGCCGGTATTAATAAGACGGCTGGAGGCAGACCCGGCCTTTATGTATTTACTGGAAGGAAACGTGCAAAGTTCATTTGTTGGAAACTGGTTAAACTTTGCCCACGGGACGGAAGGGGAGCGGGCTGTGGCTCGCGGTTAAACTTTGCCCTTTCCGGGCGTGAAAAAATCATTGCTAGGACAGTGGGAAGGAGGCCGCTGGCTGCTCTACTTTTAAACAAGGGTTGTTGTTTTTTGTTTTTTTAATCTTGGCATAATTTAGTCTCTGAGCTTTATGGGCCCGATTCCTTCTTCGTGAGCGAAAAGCCTGGGGAATGAGCCCCTGCCCGTGTCTGAGGGGGGTTGTAGCAGCAGTGTAAAGACCCCTGAGGCAGAACCCGCTCTTCATTTTAAGGGTTAGGGCAGCCCCAGCCGCAGGCGGGCCCGATTGTCAGGATTATGCATGGAGAACAGGCCTGGCTCTTGAGGAGCAGAGTGCAGGGTATGTAAAGCTTCCCTTACTCGCAGCAGAAGGAACAGCTCCAGCAGCACCGCCCCTCATCCCCTAGGAGGCGGAGAACTCCCCTGGGAATTAGAAACGGTAGGAACACTCGGGGCAAACCGCACGTCCCCTTATGCCGCCAAGGAGAATAGTGATGGCAGGTCTGGCTTGCAGGTTCCTGCGGTCTGCCTTGGACATGGCCACCTTGCTTCAGGCGTTCTCAAGTAAAGAGAGGGTGGTGGTATAAATATATATATATATATATATATATATCTATCTATATATATATATAACTATATATAGTTATATATATATATATATATATATATATATATATATATATATATATAAATATTTGTAGAAATGCCATCTCTGTCTCTGAGGGATAACCTTCTGCTCCACTACTGACTTATCCTTCAGAGGCAAAGTAAAAAAATAAAAATAAATCACCGTCCAGCCCAGTCCTAACAAACGAATTGGATGTCACTATAGAGCTGGCAGTGAGGTGGGAGCTCCCAGTCCCAGGCCAAAGAATGGGGAGTGTATTATATATACACATATCATATACTGTCTCTCTCTCTCACACACACACACATATCATATACTGTCTCTCTCTCTCACACACACACACATATCATATACTGTCTCTCTCTCTCTCACACACATACACACATATCATATACTGTCTCTCTCTCTCACACACACACACATACACACACATATCATATACTGTCTCTCTCTCTCACACACACACACACACACACATATCATATACTGTCTCTCTCTCTCACACACCCACACCATATCATATACTGTCTCTCTCTCACACACCCACACACACATATCATATACTATCTCTCTCTCTCTCACACACACACACATCATATACTGTCTCTCTCTCTCACACACACACACACACACACATATCATACTGTCTCTCTCTCTCTCACACACACACACACACATACACACATATCATATACTGTCTCTCTCTCTCTCACACACACACATATCATATACTGTCTCTCTAACACACACACACATATCATATACTGTCTCTCTCTCACACACCCACACACACTATCATATACTGTCTCTCTCTCTCTCACACACACACACACATATCATATACTGTCTCTCTCTCACACACCCACACACACATATCATATACTATCTCTCTCTCTCTCACACACCACACATCATATACTGTCTCTCTCTCTCACACACACACACATACACACACATATCATATACTGTCTCTCTCTCTCTCACACACACACACATACACACATATCATATACTGTCTCTCTCTCTCTCACACACACACATATCATATACTGTCTCTCACACACACACACATCATATACTGTCTCTCTCTCACACACACACACACACATATCATATACTGTCTCTCTCTCTCTCTCACAGACACACACACACACACATCATATACTGTCTGTCTCTCTCTCTCTCACACACACACACATATCATATACTGTCTCTCTCTCACACACACCCACACACACATATCATATACTATCTCTCTCTCTCTCACACACACACATATCATATACTGTCTCTCTCTCTCACACACACACACACATACACACACACACACACATATCATATACTGTCTCTCTCTCACACCACACACATCATATACGGTCTCTCTCTCTCTCTCTCACACACACACACCAAACTATATGGTGTATCATGTGGTAACAGTATTGATAACCAGCATTATTCAGCAGGTACAAGCCTTCCCAGAGACGAGAAGGGGGAATTCCTGTATAAACACAGAACATATTCCATGTCAGAAAGGAAGAAAGCACCGCAGCAGTTTTGTAAATGGAAACTCTTGGGCGAAGTAGCTCAATCAAGGCTTATTTTATCTGGCCATTCCCAATAACATCGCATATGTACACGTGGCAGAAACCTGAAATAGAAACAGAAAAATAAGAGAATCCCTGGCAGGATTTAAACCTACATTGCTTGCTCAAAGCTCCGGTCCTTTTTTAAGGTTTGCAAGCGGACAGTGGCCCTGAATCCGGCCGCTGTACGGGGCTCCGAGCAGTGGAACCTGCTGAATCCAGCCGCTGTACACGGCTCCGCGCATGGCCTGAATCGGCCGCTGTACGGGCTCCGCAAAGTGGCCCTGAATCCGGCCGCTGTACGCGGCTCCGCGCGGTGGCCCTGAATCCGGCCGCTGTACGCGGCTCCGCGCAGTGGCCCTGAATCCGGCCGCTGTACGCGGCTCCGCGCAGTGGCCCTGAATCCGGCCGCTGTACGCGGCTCCGCAGTGGCCCTGAATCCGGCCCTGTACGGCTCTGCGCAGTGGCCCTGAATCCGGCCGCTGTAACGGGGCTCCGCGCGGTGGCCCTGAATCCGGCCGCTGTACGGGCTCCGCGCGGTGGCCCTGAATCCGGCCGCTGTACGGGGCCCGCGGTGGCCCTGAATCCGGCCGCTGTACGGGGCTCCGCTCGGTGGCCCTGAATCCGGCCGCTGAACGGGGCTCGCTCAGTGGCCTGAATCCGGCCGCTGACGGGGCTCCGCAAAGTGGCCCTGAATCCGGCCGCTGTACGCGGCTCCGCTCGGTGGCCCTGAATCCGGCCGCTGTACGCGGCTCCGCGCGGTGGCCCTGAATCCGGCCGCTGTACGCGGCTCCGCGCGGTGGCCCTGAATCCGGCCGCTGTACGCGGCTCCGCGCGGTGGCCCTGAATTCCGGCCGCTGTACGCGGCTCGCGCGTTGGCCCTGAATCCGGGCCGCTGTACGCGGCTTCGCGCCAGTTGCCTGTCACCCTGTGCTCTGATACTGCTACCTCGGCTTCCTTTAGTTCGGTCCGACAGGGGAGAGATAACACTTTCTCCTCTTAATCAGATATGCAATGTGGAAAAGCGATGTTATTTAATTGAGACAAACAATTTTCTCTTCCAGTGTCCTGGATCTCTGTCGCCCAGTATCTTTTTTTAATTGTTATGGTGACGTCTCCATCATCTCCCTTTTCTTGGGATGAAATCCTTCTCTCCTCCTCCCAGCTGTATGTATACTTTATTTAAAGACGCCAGAAAAACCCCCTCTAGATTGGTTCAGCACTGGGAATTTATTTATTCTTGTGCAAAGAGGTTTTCAAATGCCCGCAAATGTACATAAAATGAGCTCTGCTAGTGTTTTTACCTGCGATGTCCGCATTTTCGCTTTAATGTTTTCTGTTTTAATGGTGGCTACCGAAAAAAAAAAAATGACTTAACCGAAAAAAAAATCTCTCTTAAAAAAAACAAAAAAAAAACAAAAAAACCCAAACAACTCTTTTTTTAACACAGCAGGACTTTCTGGCCAAGGGGAGCTCATTCACACGGGTGGGAAAAAAAACCCCCCTTACCTATCTCATCAATACGGATATTTTAAGGGCTTTTTTAAAGGATGAAACTCGCAGGGATTAGGCGAGCCAAGGCTTGGCCCTACCCCCTCAGACTGGCCACTCTCCCTGTAAGTGACCCCCCCTCCCCTCCCAAGCCAGCTCGTCCCAAGCTCTTGCATTTATGGCAGTGGGAACAGCTTTAACCCCTTGGCTCTCTCAGATTTCACATCTAAACTTGACGTGATTTAAGTTATCCAAGGTCCGCCCCCCCTCCCCCTCCCTCACGCCCACCCGTTATTTAAAGCCCATAGAGCAGCAGGCACTGGAAATAAAAAGTGAGAAGAGAGCAGGCCAGGGGATCCTCTTGTGCGCTGTGCATCCGAGGGCTGGCCTATTGCATACGAAGGTCTATTAATTCAACGATATCACTTTACCGAGATAATGGCCAACTTTGCATCGCTGCCGCAGCCTTGTTCTGGGAAATCTTAAAAAAAAGAGGCGCTCTCTGGTCCTGGAGTCTCTTCCAAGGTCCGCCCCCCGCCCCCCCCCCCCCCCTTGCTCTCTGTGCTGAAAATACACTCAAAACGTCTAAGGCGGCTCTGAGCCTGCGGCCCGTCGGAAATCTCACCCATTGCATGTTCAGTTCTTAAAATATCAAACAGCAGCAGCTCTGCGCGTCCAAGCTTTTTCAAGTTGTGCTCGCTTTGGGGTGGCTGCAGCTCACGCCATTGTGTTGTGTTTTGTTTTTTTATTATTATTGTTGTTGTTTTGAATACTGCATTTTATTTGTTGCGCATTGGAGGTGGCTTGCTGCTTGAAAACGCGTTAGGCAGTCTTGGCGGGAGAGATGGTATAATAAAACGGTTTCGGTAAATTCATCCATTCTCTTTTTTTTTTTTTTTTCCTTATTCGCCCGGTTCCTTCTCCTCGCCCACCCCCCCTCCCCCTCCCCCTCCCTCCCTTCAGGATTGGTCCTGACGTTAAAGGCTAAAAGCCTCGGCAGCTGTAGGAAAACCGTTTTGTTGCAGGATTTTTTACACACCCTGTCTCCATCTCCCCGAAAGCTTTGCCGAGTCGCTGCCGCCGCTTATTCCATAAAATCCGTGACCTTTAAATGAGAGAATTAAGAGTCGCTGAAGAAGCTGACCCGACATTTTAAAACAATCCTCCAGTCTGTCCGTTTTCCGTTTCTTCGTGAACCGTTTTAATCAAGACGCGATAGCGGAATGGTTAACGCGAGATGCCCGTGTGCGGGTTTTTGGTTTTGTTTTTTTTATCCCTTTGCATTTTTAATATTCTTTCCTAATACAGATTTGCTTCCCCCCCCTCCCCCCATTTCAATCTCTTTATCTCGGCCCCAGCAGCTTTTCTTCCGACCTATGCAGATATGGACGCGCTAATTTTTCATTCCTGCGTCCCTCGGTAGCCAGGCAGGGGGGGGGGGGGGGGGAGGGGAGCTGCCTTTAATCATCTGCTATTTGCAAGGAATAGGAATTCTTTGTCATTAATCTTAGGTTTCCGGGAGGGGAGGGGGCACGAAAAGACGTGAATCTCCATCCCCCCAACAATTTCAGCCCGGTCACCTCATTCGGGATATTTGCAACGTGAGAGAGAGAGAACGGAGCACGCGCGCCTCGGACGAACCCTGTAAATCTTGCACCGAGCCATCCAGGCACTCAACAGCTGGGTTTCCTTTTTTTTTTGTGTGCAAATTACTCGCTGGCCGCTTGCACCGACTTGGCTGCGTGTGGAGAAGGGAGGGGGGCGAGGGTCCGTGCAGTCCAGCTGTGGCCTCACCTCTGGTGGTAAAACGTGAAACCGCGATGCTCTCGTCCCGGATAGACGGGCATCCATCATTTCCCAAGCCATAAAGCGCTCTTCTTGCTGGCAGGCCGGCTTCTCCTCTCCTTGGCATATTTGCGGCCACCTGCGGACATGGGATGTTTGTGCCTGTTCTGTGATTTGAACTGCTTTTATTTTATGGAAGGGCACTTTGCGCTATAAGTCACACAATCCATTTTCTTTCCTTCTTTACACAGAGGGTGGAAACCTTGGGGATGCTTCTTAGTGGGAGGCAATAAATCATTCCAGCTGGCAGGAAAGCGCAGCAAAGAAACGGTCCCATAAAATGTGCCTGGCGTTAACCGGAGCCCACGGCAGCCTGCGGTCAGCAGTTAGAGGCGCAGCTCCGCGCCAGGCCCGGGCACGGCACAGACGAGCGGGGAGGCCGCACGGACGAGGTCCCGGGGGCGTTCACAAGAGCGGAGAGAGAGAGAGAGAACTGACCGAGCAGGGGAAACTGTTTGAACTGGCTCGCTTCCATTTTTAGCAACAGGTCTGTTTTCGGAGGGAGGGGGGGTGGGGGGGGGGAATGAGCGTGGTTTCAGCAGATAGCAATTTTCAACCTTAACATGGAAATTAAAAAAAAAAAAAAAATACCAGGCAATGAATGAGCCCTGTGCTAGTACCCGAGCCTGACAGGGACCTCGCCAGATCCGGATCCCCTAAAGGGAGGAGACCAGCGCCGCTCTCACCTACCGAAAACACATCTGCGCTGCGCGTCTGAAAGTGGACGTGGGTATATGCACGCGCAGCAGAGTAAAAACTCACTCTGGAATCAAGAACTGGCAAACAACAGCAACCCTGGCATGAGCCGGTCCGGGCTTGTTAAGGAAATAAATGGGGGGGGGGGGGGGGAGGGAATATAAAAATTAATTGGGAACAACATTCTAAGCTTCTGCAAAATAAATCTTGCTTTTTTTTTTCCGGCTGCAGTTTCATGCAACACTGGTAGCTAAATACAGTAAGAGCCTTCTCCCTCCGCCTCTCGCCTTTTTTTTTTTTTGCGCAATCCTACATTTATCTTTTTCAGGGACAGATCTGCCACGTGTTCTGCAATTGCCTGCCAGGGCTAAACGAGAAAAAAAAAATACATTTGTGAACAACTGCTCTCCTGGCAAATCAAGCCGTTAGTGTAAGGAGCAGCCTCCTCCTCTCCTCCCTTTTGCTATCAGGATTCCGGGCTTCTGGTCAAGGACACTTTGATTCCCCCAAGAGGGCTGAGGCACAAAAAAAAAAAAAAAAAGAAAAAAACAAGCAAAGGAGATGGCTAGGGCACAGGCAGTGCTATATAAGCTTTCTTCGTCCGGGACTGAGGAAAAAAAGAAAGATTTATGTCTGGAAAATCTATCGCCCTGTTCAGACAACGTGCGCAATTCATCTGCAGCCCAAAACCCACATTTATTTTTCAGCTCCCTCCCCCTCTCCCCCCCCCCCCACGGAAAACTCAAATGCGGAACAAGACATTGAAAACGACAAAAAAAAAAAAAAAAAAAAAGGTTTGCATCCAAGTTATTGAAAATCCATTTTCTTAATTAAAGAAAAACGAACGACAACCTCCAGTCCAAAGTGAATTGTTTTCTGCGGCTTTGCATTGATTTACCGCTGCCAGCTTCGGGTGCCCAGAATTTGCTATCACATTCGCGCTTATATGGGGGGGGGGGGGGGGAGAATAAATAAGGGAGCGTTTTAAAGAAAGGAACGCTCCTCCGTGCCGCGAATCTGCTCCTTCCCCTAGCCACGCTCGGCCCATAGCAGACAGGACCCATTTTAAGTTTCCCACCCGCTCTGCTTTCCAGCTCCAAGGAGGAGTCCTCGGATCGTAGGCATCGCCTGCGCTCAATGCACGGAAAATATGCGCAGCGTTTGGGGGTCGGTAACCCCCGCGCGTCTTCTTTAGCGAGAGGCGACTGAAATTACGTTTGAGCGGCTAAGGGCGCACGATCAGGTCCCTGCGAAGGCAGGGGACACCCCGGCTCCAGGGCACCGTGAAGGTTGAAGTGTCCTCTGAGAAGGGGCCCGCTGAGAACTGGGTTTTCACGTGAGAGAGAGAGAGAGCGGATTCTTTATTTGCGCGGCAGCTGCAACGCAATCCGCTGAGCACAAAGCAGTAAAATGGAGGTGAAGGGCATGGAAGCGGCGCCCGAGCCCCGATTGCGCGCCTCCAATCCCAGCAGGCTCGCTCCTTGCACGGCTACTTTTTGCCTTTTGCTGCTGTAAACAAATAAAAATAAATAAAACCCAAGTAAGAAGCGCAGGGGGGGTTCGGCTTTGTGGATCCCCAGCGGGGAAAAGGCCAGGGTTTCACCGAGAGGCGCGCTAGGGAGAGCGCCGATTCGGAGCGAAGCCGAAAGAGTCACGCGGCCTCGGTAAGAGCCGCCAGGGACACCCGGTTTCCACCCCCCCCCCCCAGCGGAGCTCCCGGCTCCTGCCCTCCACCCCGCCGCCAAGATGGCTCCCAGCTGCCGAGGGCAGGGAGCGCGGCCGGAGAGGAGCCAGCCAAGGCCATGGGATCTGCTCCCCACCCCTCCGGTTCCGATCCAGGATTGCAGGAGAGAGCTCTTCCTGCCCAAAAGCTTTCGGGCTTTGCTTGGCGGAGGGGGGGAGGGGAGACATTGCAGCAGTAATGAAACGCGGACTGCCCTTCGCCCCCGAGGAAGAACCGCACTTAACAAAAAAACAAGGCAGGCGCCATTGGCAAACGAAAGACGAGCAGGCAGAATTGTTATCAGAAGCTAAATGATTTATTGCATACATACCCCAGCAGCAACATTACAGCGTCTTGCAGCATCCGGCTGTGAAAACATTAAACATTTATAAAGCATGCCCTCAAAAAAAAAAAAACACAACACAAAAAAGCAGCCGCACGAAACGAGTCAAGCCGGCCTTGGGTCTAGGGAAGGAAAAAAAACAAGGTTAGCGCTCAGCAACCCGAGAGAGAGGGTTTGGCAGATCTCACTCGGCCGTCAGTGTGGGTCGTGTAACCCTTACAATTCAAGAGTTTGCAAAACAAAAAACAAAAATATTTTTTTTTTCAAGGAATAAAGAAATGGGTTGTTGTTTTTTTTCTTTTGCTAAAAAAAAAAAAAAAAAAAAGCAAGCTAAGCTCAGAGGGAGGCTGTCACTCATTACTGCTCCAGTGATCCTGTTCAGGCAGCCATAAGCCCTGCGCTTGCATTTACTCCCCCCCCCCCCCCAAAAAAAAAAAACACAACCTTCCCTCCCCACCCCCACCTTTTCCCGTTGATCCTTTGGCTAATTTGGGATCAATCCACGGCCGACGCGTCCGGCTGAATTTGCCATCCTTTCGCTCAGGGTGTCGGTCATATTCAGATGAGGTGATCTGCCTATAACGCACAGGCATTGCTTTTCCCCTTGCCTCATTACTATTTTACGGCTCTCTCTCTCGCTTTTTTTTTTTCTCTTCTCTCTCCTGATCTTCTCCTTGTAAAAAGGGGAGCCGTGAAACCGGCTGGGCAGGGTTCGGCTAGGGGCAACTTGAAACTGCTTTCAAAGCCTCGATTTTTATATCATATATTAAATACTCAGAAATTAAATAGAGATCGCGGGTACATATATATATATATATATATATATATAAAGAATATAAGGAATAGCGCTCAGAAACGAAGGTTTTAGGTAGATGTGGATGCTCAGCGAGTTTTGTAAAAGCAAAAGCTTGAACTGGGCACAATGGATAACATCCCTGCTCTGCAAAAGAAATAACTGCTAGCTGGTGCGTTTTCTGCTGACTCGCCTCCAGCACGGGAGGGGAATTAAATGCAAAAAAAAAAGAGCCGAGCTGACTGCCAGCAGCCCAGGGAGCCCCCGCGGACGCCTTTAAACTCCCCGGTCCCAAGCCTGCGCTGTTTCGCTGGCGATGGGAGGGAACGTCCTCTAAAAAGTAAAATGGTCTTGGATCGTAGACCCGAGGAGTTTAAAAAGCTCGACTTTTGCCAGCTAGGGTGGATTCCCTTAGCGAGGAGCCAGCTTTCTTCCTGCTAAGCCTTGAGCTCTCCTGGTAAGAGGGGGGGGGGGCACATGTCACCATTTTATTGCTTTCGGTGGTGATGTTGTTTCAAGGGGTTTGTGTACAATGCAGATGCAATTAAACGCCACTGGTTTTCTTCCCTTTTTCTCTGCCACAAGTCCTGTAATTGTATTACATGTGCGTCATTTGTCTCGTGAATTCCCCAACCCAGGTTACCCACTGCGCTGCTTTTGTAAAGGGCCCTGTGAAACTAAAGTTTTATGAAAGTCACCTTTCATTGTATTCCGGACGAGCTCTTTGGCAGGGAGATTGCTTTAAAGGTGATTTACACTTTGCAGGATATTACAATCTGTAGAAAAACATGAAATAAATTAAAAAAAAAAAACAACCACAACAACACTCGGACTGCATGATCAAGTATCCCTGCTTTGTCCCACGCTTCAGTCCTTATAGTCTTCCCACAGAAGTCTGGTGGATGCTTTTTCAATGAGCTAAAGCTTTGAAAAAAAAAAAATCCTTTCCCAACCCCCAGCCAGAACCTGGGAAAAGTACACGTTGCCGATCTCAACTCACTTTCCCATTGAACTGCAACTTGAAATGATTTCAGAGCAGGCCTGAGCAAAGAAAGCACCCAAAGTGGTGTTAACATAAAAAAAAAAAAAAAATACCCCTCCAGTCTTCCCTGATCCCGTAGGGCCCCATTCATGAACCAGAAAATCTCCTTCTCACGACGAATCCCAAAAAAAAAAAAAAAAAAAGGAACTTGACAGCATTTTGTTCACTAAATAGAGCGAAGTGAAAAGAAGAGAATTACACGTACAATCATCTTCCCCTGTTCGGATCAGTCAGCCCAGACGAGACGGGGGGGGGGGGGGGGAACGGACGGGCGCCCTTGAAACGGTCTGTAAAAATTCTCACCGCAGGTTTCGATCATTCAGCCCTTCTGAAGAGCCTTGAAACCGCCACCGCGCTCGGCCCATAATTGGTTTTATAGGCATGGCAGAGGGCCAAGCTGTTTACATGCGCGTGAGTGACGTGGCCGGCGCCCAATCGGAGGTTTACTATGAGGGGCCCGATTGGGCAGCTGGAAAGGAGGCGGGCCCAGGAGGGGAACAATGCTTGTTTCATTGCTAAAGAGTTTTCTGAGATCCAGAGAGAGAGAGAGAGAGAGAGAGGAACTTGAAAAAAAAAAAAAGAGAGGGGGGAGGGGGTGTATAATGTACCTTTTCCCGACCCTGTACTGTATATGGAGATCTGGGGCTCGCTGAATCGCTGCCGCCTGCATTCTGTTGAAAACCCGGGACTCCTTGCTAAAGAAAGCTGGATTTTAAAGGAGGGCACGGCGACCGCTGTCTGGGCTCCTGTTTATTCCGGGGTGGAGGTGTTTCCGAGGCAGACCTATGGCTTGAGGGAGCCGGTGGGCAAAAGGAAAGCAAAGGCGAGCAGAAGTGCTGCTTCGGCTCGGCTCGCGCCTCCCAGGTCCGCCGCATCGCGCGAAGGCTGGAGCATGTTAAGGACGAGGAGCCCTTAAGCACCCGCCACTTTGTACGCAGTCTGCAAGGTAGGGCGATGCGAGAGTGGATTCCCCTCTCTTATTATGGAGAGGGGGAAAGTTCCTAATGTATCCACCTTCATGAGTAGGGTCCGATGCCCCTTTCCCCCCTCTCTCAAACTCCTTAGCATTCAGTCGCCAGCCTCGCTCTGCTCGGTCACGTATTGCGCTCCCTTCCTTCGTTCCTGCTAACTAAATAAAAATACAGAAGAAATGCGATTATACAGAGCACAGTGGAGTCTTTTTTTGCTGCTCCTGCAGGCTTAGGGGAAGGTAGGAGAGAAGGGAGGAGGAGAGAGAGAGACATTTTATGATGTTATAGGCTGTTTTTAATTAAAAGCAGGAATTCAGCCATTTTAACTGCATTTGGAAAGGAAAAAAAAAAAAGTAAAGGCAAACCATGAAAACGAAAAGCAGTTGTTTTCCATTCTCTCCTTTAAAAAATGCATTTTTTTTTTTTAATTTCCCTTTCAAGCAGTTCTGTTTTCGGAGATCTGGCGCTTTGTTTAGGACGGCAAGCGAGTAAGCAAAGTACCTTCTGTGGCTGCTTTAAATAAATAACAGCCGAGAAAGAAAGGTGGACGCAGGGAAGCAGCTGAAAAATAAGAAAGTCTGCAGTGGAAAACTGGAAAAGAGACAGCACCGGGCGATTTAATGCGGGGTTGGTTTGCTGCCGACCAGTATAAGGATGGAATTAGGGAAGATTATTTAGGGGGAAAAAATAAATAAAAACTCAACAGAAAAACTACTACCCCCCACCCCCACACGTTGGAAAAGAGAAGAAACCCATTGGGGCAAAATAAAAGCGAAGAGCGAGCCCTTGGCCACTCAAACCTAAAAGCATTAGTTGTCGGCCACTTATTTCTTTGGATTGGTTTGGCCACATTGAGGGGGCACGGAGTTTGCTCCGTAAAATGGGTCTCGCGAATTTTATTCCTCAGCCGTTCACCTTTGTTGTCATTGTGAGGGGCTGAAGAAGTTAAAGGCAGGGTTTTTGGGGTTTGTTTGTTTTTTTTCCCTTTATTTATTTTTATGTGGAGGGATCGGAATTATTTCCTAGAAAAAGCGAGGAGAGCCCTGCAAGTGACGTTACCCAGTGATAGGTTTGCTTTTCAGTATTTCTGGGGAAAAAAAAAAAAAAAAAAGTGCCACCCGATTGCTAAATTATATCTGCACAGTGTCAGAGCAAAGTTAAAAAGAGAGCCGTGAAGCCGCCAGCCAGTTAAAGCGAATAATAATAATAATAATAATAATACAGCGAGGAATAAGCCACATCTGGACAGGTTTCAGGGGTAGGGGCATTTGCACCCAGGCAGGCGAAGGAAAAGCCCAAGAGAGACCGAGCTGAGCCGGAGGCAGAGCCAGGATTTCTGGAAAATACGTGGCCAGGCTGCTTCAAGTCATCTGTTCTGGGGGTTTGGTTTTGTTTTTTTTTAAACCAAAATAGGTTTCACAGGAGGAAGGGAACGCTGGTGCGTTTCTTTCATTAAACTGCCCCTCTGCAGCCTCCTTGTGAAAAACGAAACATTGAAACGAAGTCCACGTTCGGCAATTGCCCCCTGAAAGATTTGAAGAGGTGAGGGGGACCCTTTGCATGTAAGGAATTCGATCCCCGACCACCCCCCCCCCCCTAAAAGATCAACGTAGCCCGATTTTGAAACATCCCCTTGCTTGCAGCCACCCTCGCTGTTGTAATATTATTATTTTTATTTTTATTTTTTGCTTTTCGTTGTTTCGTCGGAGGACAGCCATCTTTTTCAAGAGCTCTTTCTGCTTTCCCGTTTTTCTAGGCATGGAAAATGCCGCTACGGACTCGCCGTGCCGCCGGACGACGCCATGGGACCGTGTGAAAATCCGGGTTTAAAGCCAATCTGAGCTGGGGGGGGAGGGGGGGGAGTAGCAGAAACGGGAAGTTTGGAAGCGGACGATGGATGGCAGAGACTTCGGACATCCCCGGTCTGTCCACGTTCCGCCGCCTTTGCTGTCCGGGATGGCCCTGGAAACGCACCGGGTGGGAGCCGCCACGGCGGCCGGGCGCCTCGCTCCCTCCTCCGGCCACTTGACCGCAGGGCTCGCGGCGCCTCTCCCTCCTGGAAAATACCTCTCGTCGGCTATCAACATCCACGCGCATCCTGGTAAGGCTTTTTTTTTTCCCCCCTCATTTCCTTTTCTTATATTTACGCCGTCTACCGCTTTGGGATTTCCAGTACTTGTTGTAAAGGAACTAACGCTGTGTTATAACGCTGAAACCAGGACTGAGGAGAAAAGAAAGTCAGCTGCCCCCGAAGTTAGAGGTGGAACCGAATAATACAACACCCCCCCCCCCCTCCAAAAAAACCAAAAACAAAACAGCAAATGCTCTGAGTTAAGGAAAGGGCTTTTTGCAGAAATAGGCTTTTCCGTTTACAATTTCTTTCCTGCGGATTTCATGTAATCTAGAGGGCTCAACGTTACTTTTCGGTTTTACGGCTCCTTTTTCCTTAACTTTTCAAAGGGGGAAGGGGAGAGGCTTCGATAGTTATTGATATCTGGCTTGGGATTTGCAGTTGCTGTGACTCTGGGCAGAGCCCGGGCTTTTCCCGGGCTCGGTCTCCCCTCTCCCCCTTGACTGTGCTGTTGTGAAGTTTTTTTGGGGGTTTTTTTTTTTCTTACTTTCTTGGAATATTTAAGCCGCTCGCCCCGGCTCTGGGAAGTTTGCAAAGTTTGCCACCTGGCTTGGCAGGGCTATAAAAAGTGAGTGACCTCTGCTGCTTGTATCAAACCGAAGAGGGGGTGGCAGTGCTGAGCCTCGGGGACAAGTGACAGCAGATCCTGTAGGACTTTGGGGATTGCATTTATAATCCAAGGATGTCCAGAACATGGAAAAACTCTGCCTGGCCTTCCATGCCCCCCCCCCCTCCCCCAGTAAAATGTCCTTGCATCGCAGGCAGTTCTAACCAGCAGCGGTAGGGGGAGGTGCACTAAATCCCCCCCCCCCCCAAATGATCCATTGACGAGGCCAAACCTTGAGGGGGTCATATTCGGTGGCACTGGAGCTGGGTGGGCACATCAGCACCCTCCTCCCCCTACCCACCATGGAGCTGTACCACGCGACCATGGCCGGTTTGCTTTTAGGCTCCCGGTTCTAGTGTATAAACAGAGCTGAAGGGTATTTTTTTCCCCCTAACGGAGGGTCACCTCAGTTTACAGCTGATTGGCCCCCCCTCGCTTTCGGGATGCTTGGTGGGGAATGCGTGGAACAGCCTCCCAGTGGAAGTGGTTGAGACGAGGGGCAGAAGTCAAGACCGCATGGGATAAGCCCGTGGTAGGGATCGCAGAGGGGCCCATGGCTCGTTTTCTCTGTTTAAATATCCGCACTGCGCGGCTGCTCCACAGAGCTCGGCTTTGAACATTGTCGCTTAGTGTGCGATTATATAAGATCCTGCTTGGGCGGCTTTCAGAATATTTTTAATAAACCTACTGAAAAGGGGGTCCCTCCCATTTCCTTACAAACTAGAAATGTTTGCTTTTTGGCTTTTAACAAATGACCTAAATAGTTAGGGAAAGCTCCCTCCCTTGATGTCTACCAGTTGTTTGCAATCATTAGTGGCCTGACTCCCCCCCCAGTCAAATGTTGGGTGTGGAGGGCTGACTTAACGTTTGCTTTGGACTCATTTTGCAATACTGACTCTGCTAACCTTCACCCACATCGAACAAATGACTATGAATTCACAAACCTGATTGCCAACATTTGCTAAAGAAGGAAACTACGTGAAGCAATGTAAAGACAGATCGGGGCAGGGATTGTAAACAGTGCAAAATGCAAAGGCAGGCAAACTGGACCATATGGCAACACCCCGAGGTTTGTTTTTTTTCCCCTTAAGTTAAAAAACAATTTCCTTTTTTTTTTTTTTTAATTCCTAAAATGGCAGCTCTGATTTCCCTCCCTCACAATTTGACTTAATATAAATGCAATGGGGTTAGCGCGTCTGCCTGCCTTTGCTTTTCGCTTGAATTCAAGTTGACTGTAAGGCAGGTTTGCTGCAGAGGGTACGAGAGCCGATGCTGTGGGGGAGGGGAGACTCTGCAGAGCATTCCCTCGCCTGACAGCTCCTTTGGTCTTATTCCTCGGTTTCCTACCCCCCCTCTCCTTCCTGGGCTGCGAGGCTCTGATCGGGCTTTACTGCAGAAGTGTCTCGGAGGTTTAGTAAGGAGGAGGGGCTCTTTAAACGGCGAATTTCTGCACATACGGGGGGGGGGGGGGGGGAAAGGTGACTTGGACGATTTCATGCCGGCTTGATTTCCTGGGATCCGAGGTTTAGCTTAGCCCGTGTTTGAATGGAGGCAGCTCCTGAAGCAAATGCTTCACCCTGAAACGGTCGTTGCAAAACCTTTTCATTTTGTATTCTGTGCTCCCAGGTCGTGTCGGTGTAGGTGAATAATATGGGCTGCCAATGTTTGGGCTTTTCAGGTAATGCCCTGAGCTATTCGCTGGCTAGAAACCCTCACATAACGCTATCTACGTCTGGAGTAACCTTGGGAGACAGACGCGCTCCTTCATTTGGGTTTCATAGTACAAAGCTAAGCCCTTCCCCCTCCTGTTTTGTGTCCGGGGACTCCCCCCCCCCCGAGCTGACCTAGGCTACCCTTTCTGAAGCCACCGCGCGGTCTCCTTCCCCGGATAAACCCTGGGAAGGCTCTGCCTGGGAGCTTGCTAGCACTTCTTGTGTTGTCAGTGGCGAGGGCCGTCTGCACATTACAGCATATTTGGGAGGAGGGTGTTTGATTTCTTATATTTAATGCGTTAAGATCCTGCGCGATAGGTACCTAGTCTTATCGAACAATTGAATAATCCTCGCCCTATCCGCAAAGAAAAGCGCGTTCTCTCTCTCCCCTACCCTTCTTTATTTAACAAGGCACTTTCCCCAAGATTGGCCACAATATAAAGTGGTAATTCACAGCTAGGGTCAATACCGCTCAAAAGAAAGGTACAATTAGCAGTTTGAGCTTCTATTACACCGTGAGCAGTTGGCATACAAAGATTTTGATGACTTTTAACAATTTAAGCTTAAATGGTTATTGCTTCCTGACTATTTCAAATGTTAGTGGATTATCGGAGGGAAAATAGCGTGGGAGGAAGGTGCCAAGATGAATGCAATTAACTATTTTAAAGCAGAAGTACTAGCAAAGGACCTGTATTGTTGCACTTGTTTAGACAATCCCGAGGAAGCAGGGATAAGCATCAGCAATCACAAATCTTTAAGGTTAGGCTGAAGGTGAGGTCTTTGCAGAATTTCACCATTTGTTGACTACCTATGCCAAGCAATTCAGATAAACCCTTCTACTCCACAGGCCCAGTTGAAAATGAACCAATATTTTTTTTAACCCTGGCTGTTTCTTCTTCCTCCTTTGGGTTTCTAACTCAATGGAAGTCAGATTGAGCTGGGCTACCAGGGAATTTGTCCTTTTTTTTTTTTTTATAATCACCCACTCCCTTTCTAATACCGCTCAGCCCAGCAATTGCAGGGACAGTTCTGTGCCGCGGGGGGGGGGTCACAAGCTGCAGCTCTCTCCAGAGCCCTGCTAATCTGGACCCTGGGGCTGACCACCAGATACTGACCTTCAGTGGAGGCTCCATGGCATCTCCAGAGCTAGGAACTGACCTCCTGCATGGCAGGGCACAGTGCGTCCTTCTGAACAAACACAAATACATGCTGAAGCTAGAAGCCTACAGTCTATCCTGCAGAAAATAAGAGAGCATGAAATCTCCCTGTCCCTCCGTCTGCAGAAGTAATTCTCAGGCTGGCCTCTTCTTTAATTTGATGAGGTCTCTCCCTATGCCGGATTATTGTGAAGGATATATATTCAATAGGTGATCATTTATTTATGTAGGGCATTGGAAATCACCCATGAGTGAGTATGTGTGTGTGTGGTTGTATATAAATATGATACAAAGGAATAAAATGTGTGATCTATATGGTTTTATTTAACTCTTATCTGCATCATCTATAAAACATTTTATAAAGCTGGAACAGTTCAGGTACTGTGACCAACATGGTGAATACAATTCAAAGACTGACCTGTTTTGTCACACAGATTGGGGTGGGAGGGGGTGAGATCTATTTAACACATTCCTTCTTTCTGGCTTGGGCTACCATAGTGAATCTTAAATCCTGGCAAGGCTGGGCTGGACCTTTCAAGAGAAGCTTGTACAGGCGTCAGAATGAAACATGTAAAGTACCAGTACAGAAACCAAAGGTGGATAGGATAGAGGTTTTAAGAACCGGCGTGCACAATAAAATGTGGAAAGGAACATAAAAATGAAATAGTTTACGACAAACTTGAGGAGAGATCTAAAATATAATAACCAAATGAAAACAAGAAATCAAGAAAAAGGCAAGCTGATATTTTGCAATTATTTATTAATAATAATTCCAGCATGTATATAGTGCCTTTAATTCAGGGTGCTTTACATCAAATTAATAAATCCCTTCCCCAGAGAGCTTACAGTCTGCGGGTGGTCAGCAACCCTTACGATCATCACACTTGACAATGATTTTTTTTAATTAAATTCAAAGTTATTATGAGTGATATGCTTGGTTTCTGTATCTGTCTGTCATTCCTGGCAGTACTGCTGTCCCAGACTATATGAGATTCACTATATATTATTCACCGTACCTCGTTAAACTTTACCTGCAAAGATTTGTGAACTCTGCGATTAGCTCAGTTTTATATACATATTTAAAATGGTCTCTGTCGTTGTGAAGGCTGTATAGAGAGAGCATGAGCTTTGTCTGGGGCCGCAGCTGTAGACTCTCTCTCTGTACTGCGTTGTTTTTTTTCCCCAGCTGCTTTGGAGAGATTGTGCGAGCTGAGCTAACTTCATTTGGATCTCGGTACCTGCTCAGCTCTGGGTCTCAGCTGAGCGTGCATGGGTGCACTCCATTAGTTTGTGGTGTCTCTAGACCGATGAGACGCGACTATTGTGATGAACCCTCGCTTAGGAAGTGTTTGAATCGGACCTGCCCTGGCCACAAATATCCCCCAAGGTGAAGACACTAAACTTTCCCATTTGCCCATGCCAACTTATTCATACATTTCAAAGTACTTTTATACTGCTCCATGCATTCTATTTCATTTATTTGCAGACTGCAGAGATATTCGGTTGTGTGCACAAAATAGGTGAAAACTGTGGTTTAAAACTATCAATTAACACCTCTCGGTGGCTGCAAAACTACCTAAGTACTGGCTGTTAACATCCATTGAAATTCTCTGTGCATTCCCTTTACTCCTCACATTCCAGAGCCAGGTACTAAGAGATTGCAAAATCTAAATTCAACAAACTAGAAACCCAGTGACAAACCATGGGCTAATCCTCCACTCCGTGTGGTGTGTGTGTGTGTGTGTGGTGTGTGTGTGTGTGTGTGTGTGTGTTGTGTGTGTGTGTGTGTGTGTGTGTGTGTGTGTGTGTGTGTGTGTGTGTGTGTGTGTGTGTGTGTGTGTGTGCGAAACACGTTCAGTTGTACACAGCTGCAATTGCTCGTTTGTGCTCTATGGTGGCCCAGTGGAAGCAACATTAACAAGCGAAGTGCCCATGTTCCTTTAACTCCCCACAGGACTGTGTGTGCACAGAGGTACATGGACTATTGTAATCCTATTCCATGGTAGTACTATTAAAAATGGGTCCTAAACATCACCGTTAAGCAAGCTGAGGGCAAAACCCAACAGGTTCCTGCTAGAGCTGTGGAGCACTGAGAAAAAAGGTGAACAAGCATGTGAGGCATTTTTTTTTCAGTTTTTTTTTAATTTTCTAAATCAAGTATGTCCCAGTGCCTTTGTTTCTGCTTTAAACATGTTGTGCAGGTGTGCTGCCTGAGTTCATGCTTAATAAACTTGGGTTGCTACAGAGTGGCGCTCTGGAATCTCTTTTCCAAGCAGGATCCCACAAAAATGCTTACAGGCTGATCTGATAAAGCCGCGCGGAAAACGGGTGCTCAGTTGAGCGCCAGCTTTCCTGGGCGCGCGATCGAATATTAAATGAGGGGTCGCGCTGCCAAGGAGGCGCAAGGGACAAATGTGCACCCCTAGCGCCTGCTTGGTAGCGGGTGCCCAGGAAAGGTGGGTTGTCAGCGGGTTAGGAAACGGACGCTCAATTTTATGAGCGTCCATTTTCTTAACCTGTGCACGGCTAGGTAAAGCATCTCTCTTTTTTTCCTAACCTGACTGCTGGCACACTTTTTTTTTTTTTAACCTTTTGGTTCGTTCAACAATATTGCCACAATATTAAGTTGGAGGATGTATAGAAAAGCAGTATTTTCAGCTTTTCTGTACACTTTTTTGGGCTGCTCAGAAATTAATGCCTGCTCTGGGCAGGCATTAATTTCTGAGCAGCCCAAAAAAGCATTTTGGACGCTCTAATCCCCTTATGGAATAAGGGGGGAGGGGCGCGCGTCCAAAACCCACGGGCAACCGCGAGTTAAACAGTGCGCTCAGCTTAGCGCGCTGTATCGGATCGGCCTGCTAGGGTGTGATTTCTAACCGTAAAATGTTCCTGGTGCCCCTGCCGGCTTGTGTGGTGACTTTAGTTTTGGGAACCTGATCCCTCATTGTTTGAGAAAGAGGGCTGGAAAGAGATTCAACAATCTGAGTGCCTGGGTTCAGTGCAATCAAAATGGAATTTCAAAGTTTGGCTCTGGAAAAGTTTAAAAGGCAAATGGGGGACACATTATAGATTCTCAGGTGCAGGTCTACAAAACGTCCAGGCTCCTGTTTATTACATTCATGACAGCACACACCAAACATGAACTGCGTTTTCAGACTCCCTGTCAGTCCATTAGGGGACATTTTTGCCTTCATTTCCCTTTTCCAAATAAACTCATTTTACAAAGTCTTTATCTGCCCTTTTTGGATATGAATTGCCCTGCTTACTGTAGGAATGGAACAAAAGACTAAGCCTTAGCGACGTGGATTTTTTTGCTTTTCCACATTTGAAAATAGGATGTCAAAATTGGAGGAGAGAGTAAGTAACCGTACTCTTGACTGGATGCTTGTTTGATTTTATCGCCATTAATTAGAGCAGCGCAGCATCGGACACAGAGTTCACCCTCTGTTGGCCCTAGGTAAATGCAGTTTCCAGCCTTTCTCATTCAAGTCCTGCTCCTTTACACTGGAGTAGATCAGTGCTGTTGCTACTCCTTTGACAGTGAATAAAGAGCCCCACACCCTCCTGTTTCCTGGTTTTTAATTTCAGCACCTGCATTGCAGTTAATTTGGTCTCCCCCTCCCCCCCCCCCCCCTTTTAAGGGAGAAAGGGAAGGTTGATGTCTTGAAATAGCCAGGATTGGACATGTTCTGGGCTGCACTGGAGAAAGGCTTTAAACCGTGCATCTAGGGTTATCGGGAAGAAGAGTGCTTTGTCCTCTTTTGTGCACTACTTCTGTACCAGTTGCAGTTTTAATAGTCGGCTGAAAATATC
This sequence comes from Rhinatrema bivittatum, assembly GCF_901001135.1. NCBI lineage: Eukaryota > Metazoa > Chordata > Amphibia > Gymnophiona > Rhinatrematidae > Rhinatrema > Rhinatrema bivittatum. The sequence goes on from NC_042628.1 coordinate 9,184,838, forward strand.
ACTTTTGTTGTGCCTGTGAGGAGCTGGCATTTGGTGGGAGTGAGCTCAGAAGTGGGGTAATTATAATGGAATCTCAATATTCTCTTCAGCTGTCAAAAGTTATCATTGTATCTGTTGCAGAGCGCTGTCCACTTAATATTGTTGCGTGGTGGTGTTTGATTTTTGGTATGAGAACTGGGTTGTAGACCAGGGCTGTAATCATAGAAAGACGATGACACAAAAAGACAATAGAGCCTATCTTGTCTGCCCATCCACCCAACTGTTCAGCTCTGCAATCCCTACCACTCGATCAGAGATCCCTCTGTGCTTGTCTCATGCTTTCTCGAATTCAGATATTGTCCTCATCTCCAACCGCCTTCACTGGTTGCATGCATCCACTACCCTTTGTATAAAGAAATATTTCCTTAGAATTCTCATCCCATGATCCCTTATTCCAGAGCCTCATTCCCATTGAAAGAAGCCAGGCTCCTCTGCATTGATACCGCTGAGGTATTTAAATGTCTGTACAATTTTTCCCTTAGCTCACTTTTCCGCTAGAGTATTCATGTTTAGATCTTGGTCTGACCACAGATGCTTTACAATGAAGACTTCTGACCATTTTTTGGCATCACCCTCTGGCTTGAATCCATTCTGCTTATATACTTTTGAAGGTGCGGTCTCCAGCACTGAACCCAGTATTCCAAATGAGATCTCACCAGGGACAATATCACCTCCCCTTTTTCTGCTGACCATTACTCTTCCTATGCATCCAAGCATCCTTCTGGCTTTTGCCGTCAACCTCATTCACTTGTATGACCACCTTGATATCATGAGATACTATCACCACCAGGTCCTGATCTTGATTTGTGCATAGAAGTTTTTCTCCCCCCTACAGTTTCCTTGGGTTTTTGCAGCCCAAATGCACGACCCTGCACTGTTTAGCATTAGACATCTTAGGTACCAGATTCTAGACCATTCCTCAAGCTTCAGTGGAGTCTTCCTCATGTTTTCCACACCTTGCTGGCTGTCAGTCCTGTTGCAGATTTTGGTATCACCTGCAAAACATTATGTAAGCTTTAGTTTAGTTTAATAATTTATTATACCACCTTTCCTGTAAATTGAAAGCAGTTTTCAAATATATAAATGACATAAGCAACTATGAAATAGATTATTTTAAATATTTTATTATTAATGTAACTAAATAGTAAATAAATCATACCATAAAACTGTCTAGATCAAATAGGGTACAGTCATATCATCTAACCATAAGATTAAATAGAAGCCTACTCAAAGAGCCATGTCTTTAAAAGCTGTTTGAAATGTAACACAATGTAGTGTCTATAGTCAAGGCATTCCACAGGAAATTACCTTGGTTACTAAAAGCCGCGTGTCTCGTACCCTCTCACCTAATTCTCGTAGGACCAGGTATGTGTTGCAGATCATGCGTTGCTGCCTGCAGTTCTCTAGACAGACACTAGGCTACTAAAAGATTGACCAGATAGCTAGGGAAGCCCCTATAGCTGGCCTTAAAGACCAAACAAAGAATTTTAAATTTCCCCAAGAGATTGTCTCTTCTTGCCCTTTTAACTGAGATTGTTAAATGTCCTGTATTGCAGCCCTACTGGGGCCATGACCGAACCAAGAGGATTAAACTCCCTGTTTTAATAACAACAATGCTAAATGTAAATAAACTATTTTGTATGTATTTGTAAATTGCCGAAGGTAGTTTTCTGGTTGGGTATCGAAAAAACGTAAGCAAAGAAATATTTCTTACTGAATTTCTCTAGCATATCTTAGTTTTAGTTCTGCAATTTCCACATCTAATTATAGCTGGTGGTCTCAGTCTCAGCCTTGTTTAATATGTCATCAAATAATAAAACAGAAATAAAAGTAGCAAACTTAAAGCTTCAGAAAAGTAAGAGAGCAAACATTGCAGATGGTCTAAGTTGTGACATAGAAGGAGAGGAAGTTTCCTGCTTATACCCCTGGTTCAACCTTTTACTCTGCAAAATGTAATTCTCGCTACAAATAGGAGGCATCTCTGTTGTAAAATTCCTCTTCCCCCAGTGCAGAAACACTGGAGCCCTGAGATTAGCAGTACAGACACATTGGCTGGGGCAGAAAGGCTGAGGCCAGCTATCTTAGGAGCTTGGTGGCAGTGAATTTCTGGCTTATAGGAGCTGGCCAGTGGAAGATCCTGTTTGCCCTTTAAGTTAGCACCTCAGTACTAACAAAAAATGAGGAGCTGTGGAAGAGACACTGAAAGCAAACTATGAAAATGATAAAGAACTGTGATTTTTAATCAGTGGAACTCCATTGCGTGCAAAGCCAATGATGTGAACAAAAGCCCTCCCATAGAGTACCCTCAAAACTACATCAGTGAATTCTGTTGGTCACTCTTCCTACCCCAGACAAAAATATTTCTCCTTCCACCCTGCCATCTCTTTCTGGCTCTGGGTCTGACGGGAATCCTTGTATGCAGGATTGTACTGAAACGAACCTTGGAACTGGTTGGATAGAGTCAAACTATAATGCACAGATTTGTTAGAGAACGGTGAGGAGACCTGAAGCAAAGTTCATTGAGCATTCCTGGTTTCTAAGGCCTTAACACAAACACAGACATTCAAATGCACACTTGGCTCCTTCCCAGCCGTTTCTGTTTGGGGCCAGTGTATTGTCGTAGCAAGGGTGGAGCAGAGTTGAATGGTAGGTTATGGTCAGTTGGATGCACAAAGGCTGCTGGTGGAGTCTTGTTGGACGGGTTCCACTGTTTTAGTTACCGTCACTCACAGAGCTGCACTGATTTCTATTTGCTTATTTTAAAGGAGCCAGTGAAATCCTTCTTGGTTTTTCACTTGCCCAGGCAGGGAGCTAGGCAATTCTACTTCTTGAGAGCTGCAGCTGAAGCTGACTTTTTTTTTTTTGATGACCAAAGTGAGCAAGCTGAGGCTGGTTTGATTCCTCAGTCAACTTTCTGCTTCTTGAACCAAGATGGCAAGGGGCAGTTTTCACAGTGGAGGGAATCTGTCATCAAACAACAAGAGCGATACCTAGCGCTCGGGCTCCTGGAAGGATATGTGCTCTGTAGCCCCACGCTAACGTTTTTCACTGTCATGACTGAGCTATACTGGGGGGGGGGGGGGGGGGGGGGGAGAATTCTGGATAGCTGGGAATGAAGGCTTATGGTGCTGTAGTACCAGTAGTGGTCAATTCTGACTGACCTGGGAGCCCAAATGAGCAAGAGAAAACTGCTGGGCTAATATGAAAACAAAAGTAGGCAACTTTACCAGGTCCTTGCAAATAGACTGAATGAACATCCTATCTGTGGCTTTGAGGACAAACCCCTGACAATCTTATGTTCCATTGCCTAATGCTCTTGGACTTTCTTTTTCAAAGGATTTCTCCATGGCTTTCTTCCAAAAAGAAGTAAGTTAGAGATGCAGTGTGACTTGAATACAGCAGCACGCATCAAAAACAACTGACCTTTCCCACAAAAGGTCGGAGAGTGACCTCACTGGTTTTAGTGGTTGTATGGATTATTATAAAGCTTGATGCTAAGATATGGTAGGGGGGCCCTGGATATTGTGTATGGGACTTCTAAGAACCAAAGAGGAAGACCAGGCCTGGCATAGCCCACTAGTGGAGGTGGTGGGGCCAGCATTGTAACCGAATGTAAAGATGCTCGAGACACAGATACATAAAAGGCAATGGAAGAGCCAGGGCTGGGAGGATGGGCTTCATATGTTCCTTTATTCAAGATGATAGAGAAGGGTGGGGGGGGGGGGGGGGTTATTTATCTGCCATCATTTGCTATGCTGCCGTGTCCCATGTCTCCTCATGGCCTGGAGGAAGTGTAACCCATTCTATAGATTATCTACTGTGCAGGCAACCACTACCATGCTTAGGGAAGTGAAGGTCTGGCTGGGTATCTGTGAGATTCTCATGCTGGGCTTAAAAAGAATAAAATGCAACCACTAGAGAAAATAAAAAGGAACTGCACGTCGACCACGTAGCAGACGTGAGGGGTGCATTCACACAGCGCATGCTGCTTTCGACATGCCTGGTACATGCATGTGAAGCTAATAGGCAGGATCACCTCTTTATGAAAAATGCCTAAAGAAGGTTGCGCTCTTCAAGTGGAGTTTTTATTTATTTTTGTCGCTCAGTTGCCTGAATGTGTCTTGCGTTTTGGGAGGTCTGCTCTTTCTCTGTGCATGTTCTGACAGGCTTCCCTTTTCACGGCAAGATTTCAAGGGGTGGCTGTGGGTGTGGGATTGCATTCTTCTCCCAGGTGCAGCCTGCCTCGGCTGCTCTAATGCGCTGTCTTGTCTTTGCCCTCTCGCTCACCTTGTTGTTCCTTTCCAGACTTACAGTCAAACCCATGAATGTGTGAGTGATGGGGAAGGGGCATATTTGTCCTATAGGGGGGGGCAGTGCGAGGGCTGATACCTTCTTCCCATGCAAGGTGGCCTATGCTCTCTCCTTAGAAGAAGAGGCATTTTGCATCTCCTGCTAGTTATGGACGTCAATGAGTTGCAAGAGAAAGTGAATTAAGTTTTCAGAGGCAATTTTGTAGCCTTTTTTTTTTTTAAACAGAAACTCTACATATCACATAGAATGCAGTCAACAGAAACAAACAGATGCCTGAAGATTTGTGAAAAAAAAAACTTTGCATTGATTCCTTTCAAAATTAATTTCGTGTTTTGCTATTAAAAAAAAGTTAAGATTACATTTTCAAAGCTCCAAAGTATAGCTACAATAGAAGTCTGATCTGTAAAAGGACTTTTTTAGTGCATCTAATAGTAATCGTTAAACAAAAGACCTGTGCACAGCATTTCCACTGTTGATTTGTAGTTGTTGCTATATATTATCTGCATGTATATGTTCTGGTTCTGTGGTTTTGCTGGACTCAGTTATTTAAGACAGTGCATTTGAGCAACGATGCCCGCCTCGCTGCCGTCCCCTTGCTCATGGGGCAATTCCTTGTACATATTTCAAACTGAAGCAACCCAAGGATTTGCAGGGTTGATTCCCTTGTCCACTCCTCTCGCCCCCACACAGGCACCTTTGCAGCTCCTTCCGGGACTAATGGAATAGTACAGTGCTCCAGCTCGCTTACCTCGTGTACTCTGTGAGACCCATTCATATCAGCTGTAAGAGCTGCCTTTTTCTGAGAACATTAAAACCACAGCTGATGGGGGCAGGGGGGTGTCCTACAGTGCTCTTGACCCGATTCACTAAGGCTTTTCCTGATTCTGTGTTTGTGGGGAAAAAGACCATGAATGGATCAGGTCCCATAGCAACACCCACTAAATAGTTACTTTTCAGCCAAACAAATAGTTTGGGTAATAAACGTGGTATTTGTTGATGGATGCCTGAGGTTTTGATATGAGTGACACGGAGCCTGCTAAATATGCCATGAAGGGCACTGCTCCACTCCCCCAATGGGATGGCGTGCCCGGCTTCCACTCCAGAAGCAAAGCAGCTAATTGCAATTGTCTAAATTTGGTGTGCCTTTGTCATGCCTTGTATTTGCACAAGGTAATAAAGGCGCCTTAGTGGTTGATGCTTTCATTATGATTGATCATGCAAAGGCAAACACTGCATTAGAAGAGAAGCGAGACAAAAAATAAATTTAGCATGACCAAACATATTTATACAGGCCAAGCAGAAGGCACAAATATTTACACTTCAGCCGTCATCTGCCCTTAAAGCCAGGAATCCGTACAATGTACATTACATCAGCAAATAGATACCGGGATGTAATACATTCAGTATTCATGTGCCAAAGCATATGAAATTTTATTTTTTTATAAAAATGACTGCACTGCCAGATGCGTGCAGAGTTTACTTATACACATTGTCTTCTGTCTTTTCTGTTAGGATCCAATGTGGTGAATACCTAAAGGCCAGCACAAGCATTAATGGGCGTTAAACATGTGTTAATGCACAATATCGTTATTTACTTGAATAATTTAAGTCAGTGCATTAGCTCGTTGATCTTACTGCAGACTAATGCAAAACTTAATGAGCTGTGTCACATGCAAATTCATGCAAAGCATCTCATTAATATTAAAGTGGGCTAACATGAATCACATAAACTAATGTGATTTGTGTTTAACCCACCAGCTAATGCTAAAAACATAACTAGGCCTCTGGAGGTGTAGTTAGGTTGTAGGGTTACCCTTGACAGGCTTAACAGGAGCCCCTGCTGAGGCTCTTATCTTCCCCCGCCCCCTCTCCAACACATCAAGATGAAGGCCCCTCTGGGCTGAAGTTTCTGCTCCATCTCTCCCTCCCCCACAACTACCTTTGGATGTCTTCAAAAGTGAAGTTGGGTGCCAAGCTCTGCAATAGAGCCCAGTGATCTCCTGTGCTTCTTTGCCCATTGGGCACCATTTTAGAACTCACTGCCAGCAGCCAACTTTACCTTCGAAGGCATGCAAAGGGGTGGAGCACATGATGGGATGGTTTGGGGGTGCAGCCAGCCAGCCACTGTGTTTGGGGAGGGAAGGTGGGTGGATGGGTGTATCGCCAGTATATGCAAATTACCAGCCACAGTAAATCCCGCTCTTTAATGCCTAACCCTTTAGTACATGGTGCCTTCTTTGGCAGAGAACGCTATATTAAAATCCATCGATTTTAACACATTGGCTCCTTAGGGAGTTAATACAAAAACAGTAACATATGGCCAAGCAGGTAGCAGCTACAAATGAACTCTTTACTAAATAAACACAGGCTAAGGTTGCAGATCTGAAATCTTATTTGCATATTATTTAACAAAATAACAAGGAACATGATAGTCAATAGTGACGTCATAATAACAGTGAATGGATTTGGAGCTCTGTGTTATTTCTATTGTTATTGCTTAACTACTTTTTATTTTTGTTAACAGAGCATAAAGTTATATGATATGTTCTTGAAATGTGTGTTTATCCTAGACTCCGTTTAATTAATTGAAAATTCTAACTGGATGTCATTGCTTGGTCTAGCCTAGAGATACTTGTACAACAATCACATTTTATTCATTACGTCTAACAGTTTTGACAGGTCTATTAGCACTAGAACTGAGGGAGACCAGTGGTGTGTTAAGTAGCTTTTTAAGGTCTCCTCCAGTCCTGGTTTACTATGATTCTATGCCACACCCCATTGCTGACACTTTGACCTGTTGGACTCCCTTCTATCAAGCCGGGCTCTACTAGAGCACCTGGCTGGCGTAGACTTCACTTAGCTCAAGTACCTGCTCCTCCATCTGTCCGTGTGCTGTGTTGTGCTGCTGAGATTCTCTTTGCAGTGCAATCCATTTCGAGTCCAAGCTTGTTAATTATAAACCAATTTTGCAGTGGAGCATGAAAGGTCGTGCTTCCATGGACTGTCTGGGCTGGATCAGCATTGTCTCATCTCCTGGTATTCACTTGGAACATCATGAGCCTTTCAGCAGGCGTTCAGTTAAGTGGGCAGCTTCTGTTGTGGTCTGTGGTTTAATTTTTGACAGGTATCTGCAGCCTGTGTTTGGAGATTTATCACATTACTAATCTAGAGAGTTTCTCTCTACTGATGGAGCTGGGGCATGAAGGGGAGGCAGTGCACCCCCAAAATAATGCCTCCCCCCTCCTTTTTTTTTGACATCCCAGTTTGACCTGGCACTTCTAACCCGGTCAGACTTCTGCTCCTGCCACCGGCATGGATGTCTCTTCCATCCTGTGGGCAACATGGTTGAAACATCTACTGCTTGAACCATGGCGTACTCTGTACCTATGGAGCTCTGCACAATTCAGACATCAGCATTTTGAACTGCTCTGGGCTTCGTTGATACTTTATAAAACAGGTGATGTTTTAACCATACTACTGCCCATGGGAGGGAGAGGTTGCTGTGCCAGTTGCAGAAGTGGCAGGAGGGCTGAGGAAGAAGAAGTAAATAGGTCTGTACCAATGTTCTTGGAGAGTGCGGACGCCCATAAGCATGGGTGACGAGGTGAGGGATTCCTTTAGCATGCAGTTTCTGTATCGGTAGCAGTCTAGCATATTCTATTTTTCCAGCAGGAGGTGTACTCCCCGGGTCTGTAGTAATGCTTGTAGTGCTACCTTTTCATAGGTAGGATTACTGCTGTTTGATTCGTGGGAAATTAATGCTGTTTTAATACGACAGGTCTGCTACGTACGTTCCGAGTGCCTTTTTTTTTTTTTTTTGCAGGGTTTTACATTACTTCACAAAGTGTCTGTTACCGGAGGGATTCTGTTATGCTTTTGCTGAAGTGACACCGGAAATTTCAATATAGTTTTTTGTTACGGTGAAGTGTAAGGGGGAAAACATCCTAGCTCTGCTCTGCAGCCATTGTTGGGAGAACTTTTGTGGATGTTTGAGATGTTAATTATTAATTGTTTAATTGATTAAACGATAAGCAAAGTCTTACTGTTAGTCAATTAAATGGGAATATTTCTGCCAGGAACTGGGGACCCACAAACCTGCCAAAGTCAGCCTGGGTTTTGCATGGGCACGTCAGGGAAGAGGTGGGGGGCATGCAAGATCATTGGTGGGTGGGAGAGAAGAGAGCATTGGCAGATCAAGTGATATGGTCCCTCCTCCTGCAGGCTCCCCCCAGGTGTATGTTTAAACAGTTAACTTTTTAAAATGAGACTTGCATCACTAATGGATGCAGAGTGTTGTACAGAAATGGAGGTTGTTGCACGGTTTATATTCAGATTCTGTCCCATCCTGCGCAGGCTCCAGACTTGACGCTTGTATAGAAGAATTGACGAGTGATGCTATTGGCCATCAAATTATTTTAATGGTAGTTTCACTGGGTGAGTGAAAGTGGCCAAGGCTTTCTTTACTGCACGGAAGGTCACTGGAACTTTTCTTATGGTGTCGTTTGTAGGCAATTTAAAGGTAGGTGCCATGTGGCTCACCCAAATACCCCACTGTGAAGGTATTTGTGCAGGAGCAGTTCCTAGGCAGTCCAGGGAAGAAATTTCACAGGACAGCAAACATTTCTAAAAAAGATGGTGGGCAGAAGAGAGAGAAAAAGAGGATAAAATCAGATGGATAATATCCCTTATCTGACGGGGATGTGCATTCATTTCAAACAAATACCAAAAACGCAACAAACTGGGCCATTTTCAGTTTGCTCTCCTATTGTTGCCAGCCGCACTGAAGGGAGGTGCCTAAGTAATGCCACCATGGCACCGTCCTCCAGGCAGACAGCGCCATTTTTAAATTACCAGAGGATCCAGGCGAGAGTCAGTGGGCATTACTTTCACCCTTTTTGAAGAGCATCCAAGAAGGGGGGGGGGGGGGGGTGGTAAATGGGGACCAGGCTGGCGCTTTTAAATGGGGGGTTGGGAAGGAGAGGGACTGAGCCCCTGCCCTGGCCACAGTGCAAGGCCAGCGGTGGGCAGCCCTGGTGCTAGTCTGGTTCTAGTTTTTGGCTCGGGTGGCAGGGGTCCAGAGATGCCCAGCTCGGGCTGCCAGAAGCCCATAGTTATTTTGTTTTGATTTTTCATGTTTTTAATGGGGGGGGGGGGGTGAACCAACACCCCTCCCCCCAAAAAACCAAACTGAAAAAACAAACCAAAATGCAAAAATGTGCTCTGCACAACCCTGTTATCTGAGGCTAGCTCCCTCTGTCTCCTATAACAAACATATGCAGAGTTGTGTAGTCGTATAAGTACAGATCTGGGAACTAAGAGCTGGAAATGGCAAGCAGTGATCTCATTCCCCATAGCACGAGGCTTGGAGAGAGACCTTTGTCTGATGCAGGGAATAAAAAGGGGCCACTGCTTCTCAGCATTTCTCTTTTGCTTTGCTTTGGCGCTCGCCCGTGCCTGAAATGTCCAATGACATTCACAGGCCCAATCATGTACAATTTTCATTATGAATCTTTTTTTTTTTTTTTCTAAAGGCAGCTAAGGAGTTTATCTTTCAGCCCCCAAGGAGGAAAATTGTTGAGAGAGAATCAGGAGAGTAGCATCAGAAAATATGTGTTGATGGAAGGAGCGATAGGTGCGTGGAACAGCTTCCCGGAGAAGGTAGTGGAGGCAAAACCAGTCACAGAATTAAAAAAAAAAAAGGCCAGGATAAGCACAGAAGATCCCTAATGATAAAGATAGGAGGGAAGGCAGAGATCAGCTGGGGTCTATAGCATTGCACCAGGAAGTAAAGTGAGCAGATTGGCTGGGCATTTCCGTCCTTATCTGACAAGATAATGAGATTGGTGGGCCCTGGGTAGTTGGTGTCAGGACATGAGATAGGTGTTGGGCTCTTGTCACTCAGAAGTGACAGTGGCAGATATGTTATCCTGGTGCCTCTGCTGCTCTGCTTCGGGGCTGATTCATGAATCATTGCTCAAGCCCTGGTTTCTGGTTTTTTCCAGCTCTCAGCAGGTTGCCGTTTAAACCTTCTGCGTCTGTTTGGTCTTCCCACTTCCTCTTAATGCAGCTTGTCAACTTTTGAAAACCTTGTTTGTGAAAGCTGCTCAGGATAATGTGGTTAAACAAACAGTAAAAAAAAAAAAAAATAAAGAACCTTACCAGGCTATAGGGGTCCAACGTTTGTGCTTACAGAAGGGAGAAAAGCCAAGGACCTGTCTTACATAATTTCTTGCACAACTCTCAACCCCTCAGGCTTCCGCTGATCCTTGTAGTGCTGCAGCCTGGAGGAGGAAGAGAAAGCTGCAGAGCAAGCAAGTGTTTGTCCACTATTGCAAGCAAAGGTGCCAGCTCTGCTTGAGCACCTCCATTGTTGAGTAAACTCCTTCACTTGAGCATGGGTAAGAGTTATTGGTGTGGAGTTTAGCACCCACAATCGCTGAAAAGTGGGCCTCGCTGGTGGGAATGAGAGATGGGCAGTAGTGTAGTGGAGCCCTGGCTTGAGTCTGTCTCTCTAAGGCGCGCAGGGTTCTCGTGCACAAAATTATTCCTGAATGCTAAATGAAATGTTTTGGGTTGATGATGCTCTTTCCATACTGAGAAAAGTTCACATATGAAGAAAAAAATCCAGCACTTGGAATCTGGAACAGCTGATTAACGCTTGGGAAGAAACTGATCCTCCTGCCATGCCCAAAAAAAGTGGTGCCCTTCCGGGCCAGAGCGAGGTCCTGATGGCAGGGTGGACACTGCAAGTGTCCAGCCCTACTTAGCATGCTGCTAATAATAATAATAATAATACATAAAAGTGTGCCAATTATCCCTTGATTTGATCTCTTCATTGGGAAAGATTGTGCTCTTAAAATGTAATTAAATATTTGTTTTGACTGGGGACGGAAGAGTAAAGGTTGAAACTGGATGTCAGGAGACACCTAGTTTAGATGCTGATGCAATATTTTGGCCACGCTTTGGAAAATGAAGTTCCTACTCCTGTGGTGAGCTTGTAGAATACTTCCTGAATCCTCCTGGCAAACCTTCCGAAGAATGGCGAATACCACAGATTGCCAGGGAAGGCTGTGCCTCCTGGTTAATGCCAGTGACCGATAGGGAGCTGCTTTGTTAAGGAACAGAACGAACCTGGTGCCTAACTCTACTTTCTTCTCCATCCTCCCCCCCCCCCCCCTTTCAGGTGAGGCCTTCCCCAGCAACTTGACTCTCTCCCTGGGTGGGTTTGTGGCCAGCGGACTAGGGACCTCCTCCACACCCCACGGAACCACTGCCCCTTTACCCTTCGACCCCTCCTGCAAGTCCCTCACCCCCACCAATCTGCAGATGATGCAGCAACTCTGGGCAGCTCATTCCCATGAAGGTAAAATAATAAAAGGAAGTGAATTCTGCTTGGTGACTGCAGGTCACTTAATTGATGAGGTTACTTTATGAGCAGTGGAAGCTGTTGGTGGATTAATATTGACAGCTTTGGCAGAAGCTGGAATAGCACTTACCCCAGGTTATAATTAACAGCAAAAGCTAAGGTGAGCCGGGCTGGTGATTCCCTGGACTGCTGCTGATCTCTGGCGTTTTGGTTTCATTAACTGAGCAGTTGCTTCATGCTTGGCTTATGACCTCATCGCTTTAAAAGGCAGAGGAGGTGCCTGCATTGGCTCTCCTAACCTGAACCATCTAGGTGTAGCCTAGCCCAGTGGCATGATGGCAGGAAGCACACACCGTGAGACTCTTTGCTTCATTTAGGAGGCCATATTGCAGCAACCTAGATTTTAGGCCAATTTTCAGCCCAACGTATTTTTTTTGACTAATTGCCCAAATCTAGATGACCAAAACGTGGCCTGCTCTCCATTCGTTTACCTGTAGGTGCCTAGCCTGGAAAATCAGCGGGAAGTTCCTAACTTGCTTCTGTTGGACCTACCCTGCCCATTTTTTTTTATGGCTTTCTAAATTTAGGTGCTAGGGCCAGCTCCATTTTCAAATGGGCCAGGTAATCACCTGCAATCCTCAAAGTTGGGCAGCTCCACCGTTTGAAAATTGACCCCTGTGGGACTGGGACTTTTGTTGCTAAGGATCTTTGATTTGCAAAGCTGTTTTTTTTTTTGTTCGAGGGAAGGGAGAAAATAATTTATTCTCCCCCCCCCCCCAGTCTTGGATTGTGTTATGGCATTATTGCTATATCCATTCATTTATTTTATTCATTCACAAGATCCCGTCGGTTTAGCCACACCCTCTGCTAGCCGCCACTCCAAATCCGTGTTGACACCCTCCAAGAAAAATGAGCCCACGAGAAATCGCGACGCTTTGTAAAAGGGGGAGGGGGGAGGGGTCATTAGATTAGGGTTTTGTAGACAGCGCCATCAGCCACTGGCTTTCTCCTCTGCTGCAGCTTCGCTTCCGCCTCAGCTTGCCCCGTTTAAAGGGTGCTTTGTGCATGGGGGTCACGGTGTTGCGTTTGATCTTGTGCTGAAAGTTTAGCGCTTGTTAAAGGGAGACTGACAGCTTTTGGCAAGGGGTGGGGCGTGCGAGGATTTGCATCTGCGCCTCCTGAACGCCACGGGTCCCGTCGCGCTTCTGATTGGAGCCTTCCTGCCGGCTTCGTACGCGGGCTGCCCACGTGATTCGACCACTGCCTGCCCTTGCACTCTAGGCCACGCCCCTTCCGCCTCCGATGCCTGTCCGCGCATGCTCGGCTGCGATCCTGCCTTGTATTCTTTCATTGTCCGCTTTCTGCATTAATGCTCTGCCTCTGCCCACCACTATTTAGTGCTTAGCAAGCTTTTGAGACTTTACAGCTACCTGATTTTTTTTCTTTCCTGTTTCAAGTTTTTCTGTTGTAAGTACAGTATATATGTGTGTGTGTGTATATATATTTTTTCTTACCCTTCCTTAAATGCTGGTCTACAGCCCTATGAAACGCACAGTGTGCTATTGATCAGGTTGAGGCAGGCGGCTGTTTTTAAAGCAGCAATTTAATGTTGCTGACAGAATTTGGCTACAGCGGAATGCTTCCCCGAGGGCATACAGCACTATAACATATAGCACTAATCAGCCTCGGGAAGAGGGAACTGCTTTAAGGTTATTTTCTGCAAACAACTGAGTTTGTACCAAGCTAATGAAAATATTGCTCCTTGCGCAGTGATGTCCCAGTCTCCTGCTGAACCTGTTAGGGAGTCCTGTGCAGCTGGTGGGGGACCCCCCCAAAGCCCAACAGCCTGGTGTGAAGGGCTAAAGTTATGGAGAAAATGACTTTCTGTTCAGTGGGTATCTTTTCCTCCGGAGGGTGCACAGTGCTGTATTAGAGCACACAAGAATTTCAGCTAACCCTGCTTCAGAGCTGGTTAGATTGCAGTGATGCTGCAATAACATCTGGAAATGACCCCTGTGTGCTGATGCGGTTGAATGCTCTCTGCAAACTCAAGCTTGGTTTGATACCGGCCTCCTCCCTGTGTGATCTTAAATCACCTTATATTCAGCTTTCCCCTCCCGACCCTTAGAACCAGGCAGCAATATAGCACTTGTGTGAATTAGATTGTCCAGCATTGTTCATAGTGATATTGTGGAAGGCAGGGATGGATGAATGAACTGCTTAGCATTAAATTCAGACCTCATCCAAATGAGGTGGTGAGGGTTTGGGGGCATGGGGAAGAGGTTTGGATAATCGGTCAAATGGTAATAAGCCTCAGATCAAATAGGGCAGAGCAGACTTCTTCACAGCACATCAAGGATAAGCATGCAGCCCATGGCCCACTTTCAACCTCCTTATCCATCCAATGAGGTGCAGAAATATGAAGATTTGCATTTTTGTAGCTGAGGGTTCAAACTGCCTTCCAATGTGTGCAATCATTTGAATCTGCAAATATTTGCATAAATCTGAACTGACCCAATCAAACCTGACTTTACCTTAACATGGTAAACAATATCTCTGCGAAAGTCCATAACTTAGTAAATACCATAAATTTGTAAATTTTTTTTCTCTCTGTTAAACTCCTATCGATTTTTCACTGCTCCCAGTTATGTATTTCCCTGTTTTATTGTAACTGCAACATTTTTCGTTCCGCACCTGTTAATGTCCTTATTGTATCTTCTTTTTACACCCCTTTGTTAATTGTAAACCGGCATGATGTGATTCCTATCGCGAATGCCGGTATAGAAAAACACTAAATAAATAAATAAATCAATCAAATACAGATTTTCCTAAATAAACAAAGTCCTATTTGAAGCTGGTGGAAGCCCAGTCCTATGTGACATTTTCTTTGGGTAGATTTGAACTGGGTTATACAGGTTTTGCAAACCTGTAATTGTAAATATTTTCCTAATGAATGGGAAGCTACCTTTTTGGAAAGGAACAGAGACAGAAAAGTGCAGATAGAATCAATTCAGCAGATTTGATTTGTATCATAGGACAGGTTTGACCCACATAACAAAGATGTTGGTCATGCCAACATGAAGGCACCTGGGCTACCACTGGGATAGGAAGGCCAGTGTGGCCTGCTGTGACACTGCTCACGGCAATAAACTAGCAGTGTGCAGACTCACAAGAAAATCACTATTAAGCCAATAGGTTTCGATCTGATAGCAAATGAAGAGTGTACCAGTATCTTTGGACTTTGGTAGAAGAACTGGTAATGTTAAGTTTTTACATATGATTATTACATTGCATCACTCCTAGTCCTGAGAAAAACTCACTTTGCGAAGTGCACAGATTAATAAGATCTGATTTACAGCACACTGAAGTTCCAAGTAATAAAATACTCCCTGTGGAGAAGTAGTATGGTGATGTTTAGCCCATAACCAGTCTCTGATCTTTGCTGGGTATTGATCTGAAAATGGGTCAAGGTTCCAGGGTATCTCATTATTGCATTCTGCATGGGGGTACCTTACATAGACAAACCAGGGTATCTTGTCCTTGCGTTCTGCATGAGGGTACCTTACATAGACAGACCAGGGTATCTCATCATTGCATTCTGCATGAGGGTACCTTACATAGACAGACCAGGGTATCTCATCATTGCATTCTGCATGGGGGTACCTTACATAGACAGACCAGGGTATCTCATCATTGCATTCTGCATG
The DNA here is from genome assembly GCF_901001135.1 of Rhinatrema bivittatum. Classification (NCBI taxonomy): domain Eukaryota; kingdom Metazoa; phylum Chordata; class Amphibia; order Gymnophiona; family Rhinatrematidae; genus Rhinatrema; species Rhinatrema bivittatum. The sequence continues at coordinate 9,200,261 of NC_042628.1, forward strand.
GGGGTACCTTACATAGACAGACCAGGGTATCTCATCATTGCATTCTGCATGGGGGTACCTTATATAGACAGACCAGGGTATCTCGTCCTTGCGTTCTGCATGGGGGTACCTTACATAGACAGACCAGGGTATCTCATCATTGCGTTCTGCATGGGGGTACCTTACATAGACAGACCAGGGTATCTCATCATTGCGTTCTGCATGGGGGTACCTTACATAGACAGACCAGGGTATCTCATCATTGCATTCTGCATGGGGGTACCTTACATAGACAGACACACAGTTTCCGCAAATATAAATTCTCTGAATGTATTCTCCTTTTCTCCCTTGAATGTAAAACTATAATTGGGCTGTTTCTGTGATATGTGAATACTGCAGTAATTTCTCACAGGCCTGTCAAATTTCATTCATTTGCAGACGTTTATTACAGTTCATCCTGGGCTGGCCCAGTAGCTGAATCTTCCAGTTTGATCATCAGGTTGGGTCTTCTGTGTCGCAGATCAGCTGGTGGTGGAGATGCTGTGGAGGCAGGGTTCAAACCTCCTGGGGGAGGTTAAGGGTGACATCTGGTGGCTCGATTTAGAGTCTGGGATTCGAGATTCACTAAAGAGCTAGGAACAGTCCATTAAAACAAGGGAGAAAGCTCTAGGATGTTTGAGAACGAAGGGCCGTAACACCAAAATCCATGTCCCGGTTCCATCTGAGTTGGAAGCGAAAGGAGAGGCTACCAAGTCAAAAGAATAGTTATCCTTAATAACTGATTACAGCCTATATTTGAGTTGTCGTCTCCAAGGCTATCACACGTCTTGTTGGTAAATAGAAACATAGAAACACGTTGGCAGAAAAAGACTGCATGGACCATCCGCCCAATTAATTTAGCATTATAATTCTCATCATTTCCTTAGAGATTCCCTGTATTTATCCTGTGCTTTCCTGTTTTTGTCTCTTATTGCCTCCTCAGGGAGGCTGTTCCATGCATCCATCACCCTCTGTAAAAAAAAATAAAATAAATAAAAATATGTTCTAAGATTACTCCTGAGTCTGCTCCCGTTCAACCTCACTCCATGACCCTCTTGTTCTGGAGCCTCCTTTCTGTTGAAAAAGGCTCACCTCCTGTGCATGGAAACCTTTGAGATATTTGAATGTCTCTATCATATCTCTCCTGTCTCGCCTTTCCTCTAGGGTGTGCATGTTTAGATCTTTAAGTCTAACCTCATTAGCTTTAGAACGAAGACCGCTGACCATTTTAGTAGTCCCCCTCTGGACCAACATATATTTATATGTGCAGCCTTTTTATATATTTTTCATTAAGACATTCCTGGCAAAATTCTTTTTTATATATGCCAACTTTTTGGAACTTTTTAAAATTTTGAGCTTTGATGAAAAGAGAGAGACATCTTTCTCTCCTACTGGAACACACTGGAGGAAGTCAGAAAATCAGTAATTAATTTTAAAAAAATGAGGAAATCTCTCTCTTGAACAGAAGTTGGCACCTCTGCTTTTTCTGTGGGCTTTGCATATTTTAGAATCCGTATGTACGTTTGTCTCATGTTCAGCTGAAATAGTAACTGGGGATATGGAGATGTGTGACCTTTTTAGGACTAACAAAAGTTCTAACATGCTCCCAGATTATTGTTCTGTGTGATATCTTGAGCTGGGAAGTCCATTATTACCTTGGTAGGAAGCTACTTTAGCAGCATTTCCAAGGAAGAGTTCAAGATTGGGCAGCACCCCTTGGGGTTTCTGTGGTTTCCATACCTGTTGGCTGACGAGATCCTGAGTTTCCCAGTAGTGATGGTGCGGTCTCAGGGGGCCCTGATATCTCTTGCATCTTCCACTCCCCCCTTCTCTGGTGCCTCTAAAACACTCACTAATTATATGGAAGGTTCTATCACAGTACATCCTCCCAGAAGTATTCTATGCTTTGACACAAGAAACAGGAAAAAAAAATACCCACAACTTGGATAAATAAAATTATTAAGGGATTAGGTTAGCCAAGACTGTCCCAGGTAACCAGCAGGAAATGTACCATGGAGCAATCACATTAAACAATACATAGAAACATAGCTACTGTTCAGTCAATGATATATAACTTTAGCGGTGTGCATGGAAAATATTTTAGGCTCGTTAAATTTTTTTTTTTTTTTAATTAATTTTGTTCATTTTGATGCCCAAATTCATTTTTCGCTTGTTGTGCTGTTTCATTCGTTTCCATTAAAGTCAGTGGTGGAAGTACCGTAATTCATCCTATTTTGGAATATAACATTAGCATTTTTTATCCAAGTTTAATGAAACTTGCAGGCAGGCACCAGCAGTAGCAGGAATAGCACTTCACAACAGTAGCACCACAAGAGCAACAAAGGGCATCAACAGCAATGACTTGTATAACCCAAAGCACCAGCAATGACACAAGCATTCTGTGGCACAGAGTGAGGAGTATGGCAGCAAACACAGTGATATGATCACAAGCAAAATCCTGAACCAAGTGTGAGGCAGGGCGGGAGGAGCAGGCTGAGCAGTAACAATTGCCCAATAACAACAACTTAGTGCAACAGTTGCACCTATAAGAATTGTGCAGTGTTACATTGTCTCTCTTCTACCACAGAGAAAGCTGGAGGCTGCCTTAAGTCAATGCAGTGCACATGCTGCAAGATACACAGACAGTTTATCTGTATCTTTCCTGCAACTACTGGCACAGTGTCAGCTATAGTGGTAATCTTACCCTGATGAGACACACTGTAACCTTCTCCCAGAGATTCTAGACTTTTTTTTGCTACTGGGTAGCACTCCAAATCACAGCTAGGCACTGTGTCAATATGGGAACCTTAACAGTGCACTTTGCTTTCTTCTGTAAACTATTTTTTTCTAATTACTTCTTCCCTCTTAATTTTTGAAGCAAGGAGCTTCAGAATCTTTGACTTCTCTCTCTAAGATCCAACGGAGGAATGACTGAACAAAGTGCTGATTACCCAAAGTGTTCTTAGTTTCATTTTCACCTAAAGAAATGAAGTCAATCCATGCAGTGGCCAACTGGGATAGGTAGTTGAAAAAATGCTGAAACATCATCCTTCCTTGTCCTATTCCTTACCAGTTCAATTCAGTCTCACTTCAAGTTAAAAAAAAAAAAAAAAAAAAAAAAGCATCGCTTTGCTTTCTTCCATAGATTTTAATGAGACCAAATGAATGAGCTGAAAATGATTTGGATTTTACAGGGGGCAGTGCCCTTTTGATTTTGTTGATTCAAACTGAAAATGACTCATTCATCATGTTTTTCACTTTTGTATCATCTGAATGCACATCCCTGTGTGACTCGTTTTTGTGAACTCTTAAAGGGAGCACTAGAGGCAGATACTCTAGTTAATTGACCTTTTTTATAACTATAAAAGATCAACTCTAGTACTCCTTCATTGCACCATGAACTTTAAGGCTTTCTTGTGATACCATAAAAAGATACAAGGGTATCTGGTGCACTGTGGGGGCAGATAAGCAGGGTAATTTTCTGTAGTAGGTAACCTATGTGCAGGCTGTATAGTGACAGCAGGTCTACATCTATTCTAGAAAAAAATCCTTCTGACTCAGAGGATTCAAATGTACAAAATGCTTCTGCGGGTGCAATTACAATTATACCCAGTCTTCACCTCACCAGCTGCTCAGTCCCTAGGTGAGAAGGCTTTTCCTAGCCAGGTTATAAGGATTTTCTTAGTTTTTCCCCCTGGCGCATTACCCAGCGCACTCAGCCTGCAGTGAGAGCTTGGGCCTGGAGTAACATTCAGTGGTGGCTTGTGAATACTTTCAACTGTGTCTCAGTCTTGATTACTGCTTCTGCTATGCTGTTCCCAATACATTGTTGATGTTCATGAGATCAGTTAGAAAAAGAGCCAAGCCTTATCTTGCTGTGGGCTCACCAGGCAATGAGGGCTGAGCATAGGTAGCAGCAGGCAATTCTGACGAACAGAAATCCCATCCGAGGTCTTGGCTACCTTTATGCTAACCTGACTTACTGAGCAAACACTGCCGCTCTCTATGGAACTCTTGCTGTGGTCCCTAGCTCTCGCTGGCTTTTGGCTTCCATTTGGAGTAATGCAACATAGTTTGGTCTAATCAAGTCTCAGTTTCCACTGATCCTTGTAAATCAGACCATGAGGCTGAAAGGCAATAGCACTTCAAGGATATCAGCCTAACTTTAAGGAGAGTACGGGAATTGTAGTCCATTACAATGACTAGCCCCAATACAGGTCTATGCGAAAATTTGTAATTCTGTAGGGTTTCATAATGCTTACAAATCCATTTACAGATTAGAAGCAGATTTAAGGGCTGTCACAAAGCTATGCAATGGCAAAGGATTATTATTGATTTAATAAAAACCTTTCATAACATTTCTTTTGCTGAAACAAAAAACTTTATAGCATCTTTGTTGTTCTAGCCCTGTGATTCTAGTTACATTGTGAGACTGAGAAAAGACCATAAGAACATAATATATGCCCAGTATCCTGTTTCCAATAGTGGCCAATCCAGGTCACAAGTACCTGGCAGGATCACGAAGGGTAGGTAAGATTCCCCAAGTCCACCTTAATAATGGTTTATGGTCTTTTCTTCCAGGAACTTGTCCAAACCCTTTTTAAATTCAGCCTAACATATTTTATCACATCCCCTGGCAACGAAGTCCAAAGTTTTATTATACGTTGAGTAAAAAAATATTTTCTCCTATTTGTCTTAAATGTATTACATAGTAACTTTTTTGCATGTCTCCTAGTCTTTGTACTTTTTGAAAGAGTAAACAACTGTTTTGCATCTACCCATTCCACTCCACTCATTTTATGGACTTCTATCATATCTCCCCTCAGCTGTTTCTTCTTTAAGTTGAAAAGTCCTAATCTCTTTAGCCTTTCCTCACAGGAATTGTTCCATCCCCTTTATCATTTTGGTCACCCTGCTCTGTACATTTTCTAATTCTGCTATATATTTTTGGGATTTAGTGACTAGAATTGCATATAATATTCAAGGTGTGGTCGCACCATGGACTAATACAAAGGCATTATGATATTATCTGTTTTATTTTCCATTTCTTTCTTAATAATTCCTAGCATTCTATTGCTTTCTTGACACTGCCACACACTGAGCAGAGGATTTCAATATGTTATCCAGTATGATGCCTAGATCCTTTTCCTGGGTGGTGACTCTCAATGTGGAACCTTGCATTGTGTAGATATAATTTTGGTTGCTCTCCCCTATATGCATCACTTTGCACTTGTCCACATTTAAATGTCATCTTCCATTTGGATGTCCAATCTTCCATTCTCAAAAGGACCTCTTGCAATTTCTCACAGTTTTCTTGTGAGTTAATGACTGTGAATAATTTTGTATCATTAGCAAATTTAATACACTTCACTCATTGTTCCCATCTCTAGGTCATTTATAAATACGTTAAAAAGCAGTGGTCCCAGAAGACATCTCTGGGACACTCGCCTATTCACCTTTCTCCATTGAAAAAATCGACCATTTAGCCTTTCAGTTTTATTTCTTTTTAACTAGTTCTCAAGCCACAATAGAACATTATCTTCTATTCCATGACATCCTAATTTCCTCATGAGGGACTGGTTTTTATGAAAATCCAGACACACTGGCTCACCTATAGCTATATGTTTATTCAACCTTTTTCTAATGTTGGGTCAGATCTGTTAAAGAGTCCCATTTTAGGTCTATGGGAAAAATGCTTGGTACATCTACCCTTAATGAAGACGAGCTATTTAAGTACATTTTGTGTCTGTGCATTTGATTAGGAGCCTTCATCAAATTTCTCTGAATGCTGGAATTTGTATGGTTCATGGCAGAGTATTCCAATTTACGTTTTCCTCCTCTTTCTTGCCCCCCCTAGGCCTTCCACCTTGCCCCTGGTTGACCAACAGTCTTAATCAGTTCTGTTTTTTTTTACCCCACTGTATGCATGGCATTGTAGCTCTGATTGTCCCTTTGATAAATCACAACTAGAAATCATTGCATGCATTGGGGCAAAAACTGGGACTGGATCATACCTGTTTGGTTGACTTGGGATGAGTTGGGAAGCCTAACCTCACCCCACGTGCTTTGGATTGCTTGAACAGTTGCCTGGATACCTGCAAGGAACTGGAGAAAGCAGGGGAGATGGGAAGAGTTTTTAATGACACCTTGGCCAGTCTTGTCCTGTTCTGATTCCACCATGCCGTGTATTTAATTTTATTTTACAAAGTAGCAAAGTCTTCTGAGCAGAGACAAAGGGATGGATTGTCCACTGTTCTCTTGTTTTTGCTTCTGCTGCCATAGCTGTCCTTGTTAAATATTTGTAGCAACTTAATCGTCCCACCCCCCAGAGAGTAGCTGAAAGGTGAATTAACCCAACCTTTGGCCTTTCACTCAGTCAGTATATCCCCCAGCCCTAAGTTCTGTTCATTTATTAGCTGATCTTACCAAATGCCCTAGTTAGATTAGGAGAGAGTGCATTGCAACCCATCTTCCGAAGGAAGAGGGCCTCTGATATTCCACTAAGAGTAAGTAGGCTTAAATTGTTCTGAGGCTGGTGCCCGACTTGCTCACATGGGAGTTGTAGAGCAGCAGAGCCTGTGTGGTAGACGCTGGGCTAGATTGAATTTCTGTGGAAAAAAATGCTTTTTAAATTGGCAGACCAGTGTAAGCCTACATGTTATAAGTGCACAAATCATTCAGAGGCCCCTGAGCATTAGGTGTATGTCCCAGGCATCTCGAGCTCCAAGCCGGACACCGGTGACGGGGAAGAGTCTGGAAAATGATTACTCACCCATGTGTGATGGAAGCCTGTACCACCTATGGATGGCAGCTGGTCTCTGCTATCCAAAGGTAGGTAATACCAATGGCTTTTTTTTTTTTTTGTGTGTGTGTGTACGGTCTCCGGATGGCAGGTTATCTGAGCGACTGTCAGTGACTTTCAAAACTCTACAGCACGGTGTAGCATGTTACTTCCTGGATTCTCCTGCTGTCCCAGTGATCTCTATAGGAGCGCTGCTATTGGTTCAGTGGGTGGGGGTTTAGGGCTGAAGTAAAATATTTACTCACCTCAATCAGAATGCAAAAAGACCTCGCAATCCAATCCGGTCCATTACGGCTGAAGCCCGATCAGGGGAAAACTCGAGTGGCTGGGGGAAAAAAAAACCAAACCCTTGCCCTCTCTTGAGGATTCCCTTGTCCGGCAGTCAAGGTGTAATCTTGCCAAACACCTTATCTCATATCACCTGCTGATGTTTACAGAAGGACTGCAACCAAAAACCTGAAGTTTAGTTTGCCATCTACCTAATTTGTGCTGGAAACCTGCCTAAGGCAGATCTTCACTCTGTGCCACCTGTGTTTTTAGGTAAATCCATTTGCTTGGGAAGTTTTGCTGGTGGCCACTTGCACTCCCCATAGGTGATTTATTATCTTGAATTGCAGCTCGATTTCCTAGATTGCTTTGGGCCGGGGGTGGGGGAGGAGGTGCAAGGGCTGCAGGGAATAAATCTGGTCTCTTGCTCTAGCAACCCCATTGCAAACCCTGCACTTTTCTCTCAGAAGGAAACGGCCTTGCTCATTCGAGCAGGGGGTGATGCAAGACATTTTCTGTGCCAAATCTTTTTGTTTTATTTCGTTATGTGTGTGAAGTGATATTTATGCGCACAAAATTGATTTTATATGTGAAAATAGTTTTTTTTTTGTATGCAGAGAAACAAAATAAAACAAATGCATTTCCCTAGTTTCGAGTAGGTTGTGCTACCAAATGGGGTTTCAGCACTTTTCATCATTTCCGAGGGGGGGTCAGTGGCTGGGGAATGGATGGTTGTGTTTGTTTTTAAATATTTATGCTACAAAAACTGAGGTCGGTTTCAAAAGATTTCTCTGACTAAATTTGGAAGTTACCCAGATAAGCCTTTGATTTAAATGCCCCCTCCCCCACTAGCAGGTTAATTTTGCTGGACAAATCGTTCCCGGCACAGCATTTACCTGCATACAGCGAGGCGGCTCTGGACGCATTCCCGGGCCACGCAGTTAAACTTAGCCCGTCAGCACGGGCTGAACGGAGTCTGGCAACCGACAGGATAAATCGCTGTTCTCAAGTTAGTCGGGTGACTTAATCTGGCACCGTTACCTGGATAAATCTGGTAGAGTTAACCACGGGTAACTTACCTGCTCGGTGGTCTTTGTATTTGTAAGCTTTTGAGAGCTTGGTAACAGTATTGTTCGATGTAAACTGTTAGGGGAGGGATCTAAAGCTCCCAGCAGTGAAGAAGATATAAAATGTTGTTCCAGGAAGTCTTGTTAATTGCTCTGAAGTTCATGTTTCTCTTCCTTAATTTTTTTTCAGGATATTCCCACTTGCCAAATGGTCTGTACTCTTCGTATATTCCCCTGAGTCACCTGGAGCCCCCTGGCAACGGAGGCTCCCTCTTGGCACAGCTCGGTCAGCACAATCTCTTCGAATCTCAGAAAGGTCAGTACATGGGTGTTTTAATAGATTTCTTTTTTTTATAAGTGCGAGCGGTTAAAAACCCCAGTGGGAGCAGGAATCCTTCTCAGCCTTTCTCTTTCTTTGGAGCTTTGCAAAATGTGGGTCAATCTGTAATGTGAATGTCCGGGATGCAAAGTATTTTTCTGAAAGCTGAAGAAGAGGAACTGCAGGGTGACAAAAGGAAGGAGGGAAAGGTGGGTGTGAGAGGAAGCTTAAAATTCTACAGAACTCCAAAGCTGGTTTCTGCACATTCGGTGATGGGAAATACAGCGACCAGGAATCTAGACATTCAGAGTTTGAACTCCCTTGGATTTCTCCACTTAGCCTTCATACAGCAGGCGAGTTCCAAGCAAAACCCAAATTTGAAGGTACAAAGTCTCTGATTTACTGAAGCCAATTTTCCAAGTGAGTCCTGCACTGAGGTGGTGGTTAAACGTTTTCTCAGGGACCTTCAGCCAGTGGGGTTTTCAAGATATCCACCACAAATGTATATGAAATATATGTTTGCATGCACTACCTGCATTGTATACAAATATTTCACCCATATTCATAGTGGATATTATGAAAACCTGACTGCAGAGGGTCCCCAGAGATAGGATTGGTAACCACTCCTCTATATAATGCAGGCCAAGATAGATAATATCTTTAGAAAGATGACATCAGAAAAAGACCTTACGGACTATCTAGTCTGCCCAACTAATTTAGCCTTACAATTCCCATCCCTCCCTCAGAGATCCCCTGCATTTATCCCATTCTTTCTTGAATTCAGATTCCAGTTTTGTATCCACCATCTTCATTGGGAAGCTGTTCCATGCATCCACTACACTGTCTGTAAAGAAATATTCACTAGGAACACTCCTAGTCTATTCTATCCCTTTTCAACCTCATCGCATGACCCCTTGTTCTAGAGCCTCATTTCTGGTGAAAGAGGCTCACCGTCTCTGCATGGAAACCTTTGAGATATTTAAATGTCTTTATCATATCTCCCTCAACTCACCTTTCCTCTAGACTATACAAGTTTGGATCTTTGTCTATCCCCATACACTTTAGAACAAAGATCACACTGACCATTTCAGCAGCCGCCCTCTGGACCAACTCCATCCTGTTTATATCATTTGGAAGGTGCGGTCTCCAGAATTCCAAATGAGGTCTCACCGGGGACCTATACAGGGGCAATATCACCTCCCTTTTTCTTACCATTTCTCTCCCTATGCAGTCAAGCATCTTTCTGGCTTTTGCCATCACTTTATGCACCTGTTTGGCCACCTTAAGGTCATCAGATACAATCACCCCCAGGTCCCACAGTTCTTTCATGCTTAGAAGAATTTCACCTCCAGTACTGCACCTCTTCTTTGGGTTTTTGCATTCTACATGCATTACTCTGCATTTCTTTTAGCATAAAATCTTAGCTACCAGACTCTAGACCAGGGGTGGGCAAGTCCGGTCCTCGAGGGCTGCAAACCAGTCGGGTTTTCAGGATATCCCTAATGAATATGCATGAGAGAGCTTTGCATACAACTGAGGCAGTGTGTATGCAGGTCTCTCTCATGCATATTCATTAAGGATATCCTGAAAACCCAACTGGTTTGCAGCCCTCGAGGACCGGAATTGCCCACCCCTGCTCTAGACTATTCCTTGAGTTTCACTAGATCCCTCCTCATGTTTTCAGTGGTTTCCTGGCTGTCTACCCTGTTGCAGATTTTGGTATTATTGGTAAAAAAAGACAAATCTTTCCTGAAAATCCTTCAGCTAAGTTGTTCACAAAAATCTTGAAAAGAACCGGTCCACGGACCGCTCCCTGTAATGTGCCTCTTCTCAGAGTATACTCCATTTACCACTACCACTTCTTCACTCCCACTCAGCCAGTTTCTAACCCAGTCACTCACTCTAGGTTCCAGGCCAAGGGGGCTCAATTTATTGTTAAGTATCCTGTGCAGACCTGGGTCAAAGGCCGTACTGAAATCCAAGTGCATCTCATCTAGCAATCTAACTCTCTGGTCACCTGATCAAAGAAATTGATCTAAATTTTCTGACAAGATCTAACTCTAGTAAAACCTCGCTGCTTTGGATCTTGCAGCCCATTCAATTCCATAGCTGCACTGTCCTCTGTTTTAGCAGTGTTTCCATTAATTTGTTCACTGCTGAGGTCAGACTAACTGCTCTGTATTTCCCAGCCTCCTCCTTATTTCCACGTTTATGAAAAGGAGCCACACCTGCCCTGTTTCTTGTCCTGCTGTGGTTGTAGCTCTGTACAGTTTGCATCTGACAACCTTCTTACATCCAGTGAAGGACAGGTTTACCAATAGGCAGAGTAGGGGTAGTCGCCCCTGTGGGACAACTGCCTTGCTGTGCATCATCATCTGCGGGCCATGCTGCCTCGTGAGGGAGGGCGGTTGACTATCCGTATGCCAAAGGGCAGCCGTAGGTATAAATCCGCTGCTGCATGTGAAGAGGTACTGCTTGGGACTGGGTGGGAGATTGGAGTAAAACTCTAATGTTCCTATTGGACTGAGTTTTACTGTTCTATTGCTGTTTCATATGGTCTGTTAAACCTGTTCTTTCGTTTTAATAAAAATTTTACAAATTAAAATTAAAAAAAACTCTAATGTTCCTGGTGGTGGAATCGGAAGACAGTAGCGAATGACGACCTCTGCCTGCCTACGCCACACCCTTGAGTTTAGTGATCTCGCCTGAGCCCACATCCCAAGCTGCACGGTTGGCGCACTTGTCCGGTAGAATCTCCAGAATGAAGCCGAGAGACTGGCTTTGAACTGCTCTCTTGCACCTAGCAAGTGCACTCTTTGCAGCTTGAGATTGAGTGCAAATGAAACTAAAGAACTTTGACTTCAGTTCTTAAGAATACGCTCCTCCTAATCCATCACCATTTACGGTGTTGTAGCCTTATTAAGGTCACTGTAATTTCTACTGCTGCCTGCCTGCTTTTAAGTCTGGGTTTATTTATACTCATTCTTTTTTTTTTCAGATGGGTTTTACTTATCGGGCCACGCAGGGCAGTCCACTTTGCATCCCCCTTCCTCTGTGTCCAGGACAGTGGCCAATCACACGCCAAGCTCCATTCTGCGTGAGAAGGACTTTAGTGGACACATGCATAAGAGCACTAAGGAGTCTCTGAAAGACTCAGCCAAGGAGAGACTGTGCAGGAATGATTTGTCTTTACTTTATGCTAAAAAGGACAACAAGAATAAAGAGGAGCCTAGACCCAGGAGTGTTGTAGATCTTACCCAGGAAACTAAACCAGACAATGAGAGGAAACTGGAAAGGATTGCTAAGGCTACAGAGCACCTGTCCCCCTTTCTCTCTGAACACTTCCCAAATCGAGGTGCCAGCAGTGGAGAACCAAAGTCTAAGAACCCTTTACAGACGTCTCTGTTGAGTAACTGTAATAGTGGTGGGGACTCTTTGTCAAAGGTTTTTGGTGTTGAACAAGACAAATGTACGAAGGATCCCAACAGACATGATGAGAACATGAGGCCTTCAACTCATACCCACATGGACCGAACAAAACGATGTGATTCTGTTGTAACCTCCGTTGGCACTTTGCACGTTTCCTGTAGTTGTTCTTCCCCTCACCCTTCACAGCAACCCACAAAAATGGTTTCCTCTTCCACATTCCCTCCGCAGCCTGTCCATTCCAGCATGTACACCATCTTTCCGCCAGCCAAGGAACCAGGTAGGGAGCACAAAGTCATCGCTCCAACCTTTGTGCCTTCTGTTGAGGCCTACGATGAGAGAAATGGCCCAATCCAGATTGCATCACAGGCCAGGGACAACAAAACTAAGGATGCAGGCAAATTATGCGTGCTGAACTCTCCTGGAGAGCGATCGTATGCCGATGGTTCTCGTCCCCACTTATCTCAGGACTTCTCTTGCCACAGTGATGCCAAAAGGGTGGAGGTCGTGAGGGAGAAGAGCTCAGTGATCAGATCCAATTCTTTGGCATTAAAACGACCTGTAACCTCTGAACCTTCTTTGAATCGATCTGGGCTTGGATCTCCGGAAAGCAGAGAGTTCCTGGCCTCAAAGGACTTGATGAAATCGTGCCTAGAGAATGAACCCCGTGCTTGTGATAGGGACAGGTTTCAGAGACCTGGCTCCAAAGAATCGGCCAAGGTGTACGGCACAATGGACTCTACTAGGCAACACCTAGACCATGCGCAGCTCAAGCTGCCAGAACAAAAATGGAAACCTTTTGAAATGGGCAACTTTGCCACTACTCAGATGGCAGTGCTTGCCGCTCAGCACAATCACGCAAGCCGGGTGGAGGAGGAATCCAAGAAAGCCTACTTGGACTCCACTAGTAGCCTCCAGAGGCCTTCAGGGGGGTCCAGAGGGACTGCTGAGGCCCTCCACCCCGCCTCCCACGGGGAAGGGTCCGCCATGCAGAGCCTAATCAAGTACAGTGGCAGCTTTGCAAAGGAGGCGGCCGCCAGGCAGAGCAGCGGCAAGAAGAGTCCCTTTGGAGGGCTGGGGAACATGAAGATGGACCCGACCCAGCTGAGCGCTTCAAAGATTCAGCAGCTGCTCTCCCAGCAGTGTGGAAAGCACATAAAAAGGGACCCAGAGAGGCCCGAGAGTGCCAAGTCCTTTGGACGGGACAGCATGGGCTCCCAGGGAGAAGTGGAAGTGAGGCATCCGCCCGTGGGCATAGCTGTGGCCGTGGCCCGACAAAAGGACAACAGCGGCAGCAAACTGGGAGCCAACCTAGCAGACAGAGAGCACTCACTTTCCATGAGCTGTATAAAAGGTAGAATACGATCATTTTTGTCTTTCTTTATTCACTGCTGTTATATCTTTTATGCCCTTGTTGGTTCAGGATAGCCCGTATGGAATTTACAGACTGCCGACTTATGGATTGTGTATGGTGCAAAAAAGTGCACAGGGTTACGGTAAATCGCTCGCCCGCTGCTGTTTACAAGATGGTTTCCCCTGCTTTTATTTTTCTATTTATTCCCAGTGCTGCTTGCTGACCCACTGGTGTAGATTAGCATCGTCTCCCTGCTGGCACTGGCCATGAGCCTTCATTTGCAACCTGCCTGGGATTTTCCTCATTTTGTAACAAACACCCCCCCCCCTCAAATCTCATCTAGCTCGGCCATTACAGTGATGGTCCTCGGCCAGGGGCCACAGGGCACAACTCCCTCTAGAGGCCCCGTATGAGTCTGGTCAGCGAGTGTCGCCACTGAGCTATGGCTGGTACCCTCTCTCTCGCTTCTGCCCAGCTGCCCTCCACCGCATCCCCCCAGACCCAGTCAGCCGAAGACCCACCGGGATCGCTCCTGTCCCATTCCAACACTCATGAATGTACCTAGAGATCAGCCGTGTGGCCCACCCCATTCCAACAGCCACGAATGTACCTAGAGATCAGCCGTGTGGCCCACCCCATTCCAACACCCACGAATGTAGCTAGAGATCAGCCGTGTGGCCCACCCCATTCCAACACCCACGAATGTAGCTAGAGATCAGCCGTATGGCCCACCCCATTCCAACATCCACGAATGTAGCTAGAGATCAGCCGTGTGGCCCACCCCATTCCAACACCCACGAATGTACCTAGAGATCAGCCGTGTGGCCCACCCCATTCCAACACCCACGAATGTACCTAGTGGTCAGCCGTGTGGCCCACCCCATTCCAACACCCACGAATGTACCTAGTGATCAGCCGTGTGGCCCACCCCATTCCAACACCCACGAATGTACCTAGAGGTCAGCCGGGTGGCCCACCCCAATCCAACACCCAAGAATGTACCTAGAGGTCAGCCGGGTGGCCCACCCCATTCCAACACCCACGAATGTACCTAGAGATCAGCCGGGTGGCCCACCCCATTCCAACACCCACGAATGTACCTAGAGATCAGCCGGGTGGCCCACCCCATTCCAACACCCACGAATGTACCTAGAGATCAGCCGGGTGGCCCACCCCATTCCAACACCCACGAATGTACCTAGAGATCAGCCGTGTGGCCCACCCCATTCCAACATCCACGAATGTACCTAGAGATCAGCCGTGTGGCCCACCCCATTCCAACACCCACGAATGTACCTAGAGATCAGCCGTGTGGCCCACCCCATTCCAACACCCACGAATGTACCTAGAGATCAGCCGTGTGGCCCACCCCATTCCAACACCCACGAATGTACCTAGAGATCAGCCGTGTGGCCCACCCCATTCCAACACCCACGAATGTACCTAGAGATCAGCCGTGTGGCCCACCCCATTCCAACACCCACGAATGTACCTAGAGATCAGCCGTGTGGCCCACCCCATTCCAACACCCACGAATGTACCTAGAGATCAGCCGTGTGGCCCACTCCATTCCAACACCCACGAATGTACCTAGAGATCAGCCGTGTGGCCCACCCCATTCCAACAGCCACGAATGTACCTAGAGATCAGCCCTGTGGACCACCCCATTCCAACAGCCACGAATGTACCTAGAGATCAGCCGTGTGGCTCACCCCATTCCAACAGCCACAAATGTACCTAGAGATCAGCCCACGTGTGGCCCACCCCATTCCAACAGCCACGAATGTACCTGACTACAGGAGTTTTAAAAAAAGCACTAAAAACTTGCCTTTTTGAGCGAGCTTTTGCAGGCAATTTTTGAGCTATTATTAATTTGATTTTTAAGTTTTATTTTCATGATTGTTTTAGTCATTTTAGCTGTTTAATAAGTTGTATTTGTTTTTATGAGTTTATACTTTTCCCAGTGTTAGTGTTATTTACCTTTGATATTTGAATATGTGAATGTCAAACAGTTCTAAACATATTTTGTACACCGTTGTGATGTGATTGCGAATGACGGTATAGAAAAGCTTTTAAATAAATAAATAAATAAATAAATAAATCGGGGCAGAAAGGTGGCTGGGGGAGGATGTCGTGAGCAGGGAGAAAGGGCCCAGATAAACTGTCACCTGGCTAATGAAGAAGGTGGTGGGTAAAAAGGAAAGCAGCAGACTTCCCGTGAAAGGGGGGCAGGCACGGGGGGGGGGGGGGCATCTGGGGTGCGATTCCAATTGAAACGGGCCAAGCCGAGCCTCGGCAGAAGGCGCAGGAAATGTTACCAAGCCGGACCTGACAATTTTTATAATTCTCACCGAAAGGGCAACTCCAAAACGGCAGCGGGAAGGAATTTGAAAATTGTTGAAAAGAGCTTTGCAGTTGTTGTGGTGTGAGGGATTTTATAAATTGGGGGGGGGGGGGGGGAGAGATTATGAATGCAGCTAAGATTGCTGCGGGGAGCCCCGGCTGTATTAGAGTTACCCATTTTTTGGGGGGGAAGCCAGGGCTCTACCACTGGCGCAACATAGAAACATAGAAATGACGGCAGAAGAAGACCAAACGGCCCATCCAGTCTGCCCAGCAAGCTTCACACATTTGTCCTCTCATACTTATCTGTTTCTCTTAGCTCTTGGTTCTATTTCCCTTCCACCCCCACCATTAATGTAGAGAGCAGTGATGGAGCTGCATCCAAGTGAAATATCAAGCTTGATTAGTTAGAGGTAGTAGGGGTAGTAACCGCCGCAATAAGCAAGCTACTCCCATGCTTATTTGTTTTACCCAGACTATGTTTTACAGCCCTTATTGGTTGGTTTTCTTCTCCCCTGCCGTTGAAGCAGGGAGCTATGCTGGATATGCTTGAAGTATCAGTTTATTCTTCTCCCATGCCGTTGAAGCAGAGAGCCATGCTGGATGTGCATCGAAAGTGAAGTATCAGGCACATTTGGTTTGGGGTAGTAACCGCCGTAACAAGCCAGCTACTCCCCGCTTTGTGAGTGCGAACCCTCTTTTCTTCTCCCCTGCCGTTGAAGCAGAGAGCTCTGCTGTATATGCATTGAAAGTGAAGTATCAGGCTTCACATTCGGGGCAACCGCCCCAAATGTGACAGCGCGTGACCTGCAAATATCTTATCCATCAATCCTCCTGCTGGACGTGCTTCTAATGTCCAGAGGCCGAAGTGATCGGCAGCCCCAAGGGAAGGGAACGGAGACCCGTGTCAGCTCCGTTCATTTCATTCTACGATTACTTTTAAACCTCTATAAATGGGGGGCGAGGAGAGCGGGAACGCTAAACGAAACAAGCCATGCACGACATTCGCCGGTCCAGCTTAGCGGTCTTTCACGTTCAATCCTTTTATCTAACAAATCTCATTCTGCACCCCCCTCCACCCCAGTTGGGTCTGCTTCCTTGCCCTGCCTTCTTCCAAGGGGTTGGGCCTCCCGGCTCATACAGGGAGCCGCTTGTTAAGGCAGGCGGTGACCAGAACCCCTGCCAGGCAGCATTAAGTGTAATTTACTGAGGGAGAAGCGAGAGAGGCTGCAGACAAGGCCTGAATTCTAACGGGTCCCCGGGTTCGTTGCTAGGCAGCGGAGCTGGACTGGACGCAGGGAGCAGGCGTGTCCCCCCCCCATCCCCCTGCTGCACACGTAGATGTATTTTTAAGCTCTCTCTCGTGTTGCCAAGCCCTTCCAGTAATAACATTAGCTTGCTTTACACCGAGCCGGGAACGTTTTTGAATTTACAGGTCTTTTCAGGAAGAAGAAAGCGGGCTTTAAGGTGACTAATCTGTAGTATTTGGACAGCAAAATACAAGCATTTAGGACTAGGCCTCGTTGCCAAGGGAATGGGGGCCCCGAGCCTTTCCACTGTGCATAATGGATTAGATTTCTGTATGCACCCGACGTGCCATGCACTGTATGGACAAAATGGGCATTCTCTGATCGGGACAATAAGTGGTTTGTACTGAAAGTGAATCATCTTATTAAAAAAAAAAATAAAAAAAAGTGTGTCAGCAGGACAGGGGTTTCTAAAATAAAATAGGACTATAAATACTGCTTTTAATTGATGGCAGTTTAAATAATGAATTGGTAATAACAGCACTGAAAAAGAATTGCTGTGCGCACGCTGAGCGTTTCGGGTTATGTTTTAGAGGAGGACCGGAGAGATGTTTTAGACTTGAGGGCCTGCTTTACTATATTTTCCCATTGGGGGGGGGGGGGAAATCGGGCCCTGAGCCAGATGTTTCTCCGCGTTTTCAGCGTTATCTGTAAATCGAAGTCCTGACGGGAGAGAGCAGAGGGTTCTGAGTTGAGGTTGCGAACGAGATCCGTGCAGGGGGACGGGCTGAGCCCCCAATTTTTATTTACCTTCTTGAAACGAGGCAGGGGCACCTCGACTCCATTAAGTGCCCTGCACGCCCATCCCAAGACAGACTCAATCGGTCCTTTTTTGTCACAGAATTTGGTGGCGCCGCCGTTTTTTGAAGGGAAGGGGAGAGAAATGGAATCGGCGCGGGCCTAGTTATGTCGGGCGACGCGCAGAGCGCGGACACTTTTTGGCGGCGTTCTGCCTAATCGCGGCACATTCTCGGCTCCCGTGTCCTGCTTGCCTTTACTACAGCCCACCTCTGTTTGGACCGTATTAATTGTGTACCCTGTAGGACCAGAGCAACGCAATTAGGCAGTCTAGGCTAATTTTGTTTTGCTATTTTCTAAGTTTTTTGTTTTTTTTTTTAATTAGTTTCCGTTGCTCAGCCCAAGTGACCTTTTGTAACATAGTGTGGTGCTGGCGACGCGTGTTACGATGTCTCTTTGAATGGTTAATATCCACCCCAGAGTACAATTTACAAACCTACCTTCCTGGTGCCTGATAGGAACCACTGCCTCCCTCCCTTCCAGAAAGAGTGCCTGGTCCCCTGGCTGCCTGCCATGGCCTTTTCCCTGAGAGAAGTCAGCCAGGATATCGGGGACACACTGAAAATTACAGAGGTGGCAACTTTCTTAATGAAAGTTGTTTTTTGTCTCTGATGGTATGCAGG
Organism: Rhinatrema bivittatum; assembly: GCF_901001135.1. Lineage (NCBI taxonomy): Eukaryota > Metazoa > Chordata > Amphibia > Gymnophiona > Rhinatrematidae > Rhinatrema > Rhinatrema bivittatum. The sequence continues at coordinate 9,218,585 of NC_042628.1, forward strand.
AAAAAAAAAAAAAAAGATCTCTGCATCCGAGTGCTTCAGCACAGTCCACTTTTTGGCTGGCAACGGAGAGCTGAATATTTCATTATTTTTTTTTAATCCTGTTTTAAAGGATTTCTGTAGAGTTTGTTATCCAGAGTTGTCATGATCTGTTGCATGTTAGTAATCCAACAACACTCACAGCCACTTCTGGGGTGGATGGGTCTCGCTGTGCAAATTTGGCTCCTGGCCTGCATGGATTTATTTATTTATTTACTGTGGCCCCCCCCATGTCATCTGGACAGACTGGTTTTATCTCCATTGCACTCATCAACTGGTAGCTCTGCTTTTCTCAGAGAAAGTCCACAGATGCTCTAGGGTAAGACCAGGATTGAATCTGCCTATCCTGTGACGACACAGAATCAACTGGTAACATGCTTTCTCTGTGTGAGGACTCCAGCAAATCTGGCAAAGCCATTTGGTGGTTTGGCATGTGCCAGAAGATCTCAGAGTTGTCTACTGGCTCGTTTGGTAATAGGTGTCATCCCTTGGTGTTAACCTTGTGACATTTCCCATAAAACCCAGACGTGTGATGTCGCTGCATGACATTTTAAAGCACCAGGTTACTAGATGACAGCAAATAAAAACCGATTGGCCCATTGGTCAGACCAGTTGTCCACATATTGCATCAATTAGTTTGGATGGCCACTGAAACTCCTTAAGCATGGACTCTCTCTGGGTAAATTGCTTTCCGTACCTCTGCTTACTCATGCCTGACACCTGGTTAGTTGATGCTAAGGGTAGATATTCAAAAGCCATTTAGATGGATTAACTGGAAAGTTATCCGCAGAATTTGGAGACATATCCAGAATATACCCGGGTATATTTGGTGGTGCTGCAGTTAAGTTAGCAAGATAGGTGTGTCCGGCTAACTTAATCTAGCCACTCAGTGGCTGAATATGGGCTCCTAAATGTTTAGTAGATTGACACACTGCCCAGGATAGGAGGGGAGGAGGTGTATAACACTAAAATAATATTGACATTGCACACTTCTCAACTTTACACTTAAAAATAAATTGACATTGTCCTGTGTACTGCCAGATCTGGGTTTGATTCAGGAGGGAGGGGGAGGGGGGCAGTGGGAGAAGGAGTCTTGGTCATTATGCAACTGGGACACCTAGTGGCCATTCTTAGGATGCACTTTAGCCGAGTTCCATAAGAAGCCTTGGCCAGTGGACTTTGTCTGAGGACTCTCACTGCGATGGCTGGGCTTGGTGAGGGGATGGAATAAACAGGGGGAAACAAAACAGAGAGGAACGTGTGATGGCAAAATTAAAGCTGTTTCCAGTTAGCAAAGATTGTCTTATAGTTCTGCAAAATAGCCATTTATTCATAAAGCTTCCAGTCCTGGGTTATTGTGCATGAAGGGTAATGCCACCATAGCTCAACAGGGACCAGTTTAGATTTGAGCGGGATGCCCAAAGGAGCAGGAGACATGAACCGGGCAAAACAAAGCAAAGGAACATTTTATTATTTTACGCGCTGTGCACGGGGACATTCTGCCCGGTGGGCAAAGCATTTTACTGCTTGCTAGTGCTCCATTCGGAGGGGCCGAAGATCCAGGCCAGAGCTAAGTCCTGTGCTCTCCGTTTCTTTGACCAGGAAGCTTTGCCGCTCTGGGTTTGTGTGTGTTTTTGGTTTTAGGGCTGCTGAGATTTTTCCAATATTCCCGTTTTTTTTTTTTTTTTAAAGTGAAGCAGAAAGCAGGAACATGCCAAGCAGTAAAGCCCAGCAGCCGAGGGAGTTTGTGCGTTAGCCAACTGGATGGCTCTGGATCAAAAGTGAAAGTTCCCGGGTGGGGGGGGGGGGGGGCGGGAAGAAGAGCTCTGAGATGCAGGGCCTACCTCGATGGCTTGGATCTGCTCCTCTTACTTAAAGGGAAAGAATGGACCTTGCATCCTGCTTCCGTTTTTCTTTTTGGATCACATCCAGCATGGCTGGGGGGGAGGGAGGGGGAGGGAAGCTGAAGGAAGGGTGTGAAAGGGGAAAGCAGATGACGCCGTGTCTTGTGCTCAGAGTTCCTGGCTTTACCCGTTGCCCAGGGCCGGTGCTTCCATTAATGAGTCTCAAGATTCGGGGGCTGGCAAAATGCTGTCAGCATGAGGTCCAGAGGGGCAACTGTACCAGAGCCAAAACGGGCCGGAGAAGGGAATACTGTGCTGGGTCCACTGCCGAGTTGGGGGAGGGGCGGAGGACCAAAGGTTTGCCCAGGGCTCCAGATGTGCTTGCATGGGCCCTGTCCGTGCCCTCCTATGATTCAGCGGCTGCTTAATACCAATGTGCCCAGTGTATCTCCAGTCAGGTCTGACAGCTGGACTCAGACTTAGTTATTAAAAATAAGGGGAAGAGGAACTCCTTAATCCTGAAAGTGCAGATTTCCTGGACCAGGAAAACGCGCAGCTCCATCTGTAACCCGCATCCAAATTAATGGCAGGAAGACATTTTTACACATGGATTTGTTGAAGCTTCATTTTTAAGTGCTTTTCTTTTTTTTTCTTTTTACAGTAAATGGAGAACGCCTTAACACTAATTTCCATCTGTGTCCTTTCTTAACTTAACACGCACAATTTACCAGTAAAATTACCCGAAATCTGTGTGGTCCACTGTCTTTCGTGGCTTGCAGTGAAGGAGGCAGACAGCTGGTTTCTCCTGCAAAGTGCCCAGTGTCTTCCCTGCCGCTGTGCCCTCCCTCCCAGAGGAGTCCGTGGAGGCAGTGAGGGGGACTGGGAGAAGGAATTGTTCGCATGCACACGCACACACATATATTCTGGAAGTTTTGTGTATCTTTCTGATTTTGTTAAACACACACACACACTCTCACACTCAAATACTCTCTCACACACACACACACACTCTCACACACACACACACACACACTGGAAATTTATTTAATGGTGCCATGGGAGGCTGCCTGTTCAGGAATGTACTGATAACTAGTTCTTTTTTTTTTTTTTAATCTCAAAATGTTAGTGATAGATAAAAAAATATATATATTGGGCTGCATGGCATAAAAATGTTATTGCAGTGAATATCACTGATTTTACAGGAGGTGGTGCGAGGGTGGTGATATTTTCTATTGTTATTCCCAAAGCCAAGAGTAGTGTGAATGGTGCATATTATTCTTTTGCTTTCTCTTGAAGGATCTGGCCGCTCAGAGGATGACTGTGGAGATGACAGGACCCGTCACCGGGATGATCGCCTCCTGGCAGGGCGATTGGATCGGGACCAGGAGAAATTACTCAGGTATGTGCTGGTAATGCAGCACCTTGGTATGACCATCTAACATCTTTCTCTGCACATATCTTGGGTGTTCTGTCAATTTTTATTTCTGGAGAAAACTTGGAGGGGGGGGGGGGGCAGGGCTTCAGGATCCTTTACTGGGTGGCACCATGAATTTAAAACAGTTTTGCTTTTAGATCAAGGATGTGGCATGGGGTTCAGACGGAAGGAAGGGTTTTTGGTTTTGTTTTTTTAATTTTGTCCCATTTTGTGTGCAGAAGTTACACAAAGCAGCTGCAGAGATGCTCTCTAGCTTGTAAAAGTTAAAATGCTTTCCTTGCTACTCCATTAAGAATTACTTGGGTAAAACTGCTCGAAAATTATCCGTCCTTGTGGTGTCCTTGATTTTTTTTTTTTTCTGAACTAAATCAAAAGATGATTCTGATACTATGCCATGCTCAGCTGTCTGGTTTGGTGTTAAAGGGGTGTGTGTGTGTGTGTGTGTGTGTGTGTGTGTATATATGAGAGGGGGGTGTGTGTGTGTGTGTATGAGAGGGTGTGTGTGTTTGTGTATATGAGAGGGGGTGTGTGTGTGCATATGAGAGGGTGTGTGTGTATATGAGAGGGGGTGTGTGTGTTGATGGCTTACGTGAAAAGGAAACTGAGATCACAGCTGAGTATTTTGAGGGCGGCTTCCAAAACTATTTCCATGGGTAAAAAAAAACCATAAACCAAACATTTTATTCATGGAAATGGGGAGGGCTTTGAAAATTGCCCGTGCTCAATGTGGGCAGAATTAACAGGTAATTTTTGTCTGCGTGGTTGAGAGATATTCCCGGGGGTGGGGCCAGGGCGGGGGCTATGAAACAGTGTGCGTATTTTGTATAATTAAAACTGCGCATGGGGGGGTTTACGATGGAAATATTTCCCACAGAGAAATCGGGTTCAGATTTCTCTCTTTCTGGGGGCGAGGTCAGTAATGAAAGCAAAACTGCCCCGCATAGTTTGGCATTGGTTATTGGTTTGCACCAATGCCAGCAGTTTGATTATTGCCCCTATAAATCTATCTCATTGTGGTTGGGGGGGGGGGGGGCGTTTGTTTGTTTGTTTTGCACGATAGTGTTGTGGACGCTGAACCTTCTAGAAAAATATCATCTCTTGAGCTTCCTCGGCTTCTCCTCCTTCTTGACCAGAGAAAGCAAGGAACTGGCTGACTTCACTCGGATTCATCAGGCTGGCTGTGCCACGAACGGCTTGAATTCCAACTTGATGGTGACGGGCGGGCCAGCCATGACCGGCTCGGGACGTTGGCCTGCTGATCCAGCCTCACACCTGGCAACACACCCTTGGCTTCCCAGGACTGTTAGCCCTTCCATGTGGCTAGCCAGCCATCCCTACGGTATGTGCACTGGCAAACTGGCCCCAAGTTTTTTGTTTTGTTTTTTTTTCTTTTTCAAGTGCCTTTTAATAGCAGTCAGGAAACCATACCCGAAGGTACTGTGACAGGGAGATCCTTTAGCATCTCAGGAATGGCAGTGAAGAGTGGGTATTTTTAGCTGGAACGGTGAGCTCCCGTGCTTTGTGCTGCCTTGATTCAGCCGCGGCTGTGACGTCACAGTGATTTCCCTGGCAACAAATGATGTGGCAGGCAGAAGGCTCTGTGCCTGGGCATGGACAGGCAGAAAGAGAAGCAGAATTGTTGTTGTTGTTGTTGTTGTTGTTCAGGCTCGAATGCGGTAGCACCTGACGCCGCAGTTACCCCGGGCAGCCAGAAGGGGGCTGTGCGCATTCCCGCGAGGTACAGAGTTATGAAAAGGTTGGTCTGTTCTCACACACTCTGTGCTGCCAGAAGCCAGAGAACGAGGTGGAGACCTGCGCAGGCTTGTGCCGTGTTAATAATCCCTGGCCAGAGAGAAGGGCGGGGGCAGGGAGGAAAAATCAGTATTGAGACGGGAAGAATATTTGTGTTCGTTTTGGGGGAGCCTGCATTCATTTTAGACCCGAGCACCTGCTTTCTCCCTATGGGCACTGATGATAACGTTATGTAAACTGGGTCTCTCCCAGGGTCCTGACAAATCCCACTTCTAATTCTTATCTCTGTGTGCTTTCTCGTGTCCTTTCTTTTCCCTGCTTCTCCCCGGAGGGTGACGGGCGTGGACAAATAACTAAAAGTATCAGCGTGCATTGGGATGCAAACTGACTTTGAGGAAGACGTCCCAGTGATTTGCAGTCAGATTGGCAATCCCTGTCTTACTCCTAACCCCTCCCCCGCTGGCTTCTCCCTTCCCCCTAGATGCTTGCATCCAGCTCTCCAGTAACTTTCAAAATGGCAAGCGTGACCGAGCGCCCGCTCTCCCTACGCCCGCCGATCCACCTCTCCCGTGCGCCCAATTTAACATTTAAATGGGCTGCCGCGGTAAAAGGCAGGCGCTAGGGGACATTGTGCGCCTCCGTGGCAGCGGGCACCCAGGAGGGGTGGCTGACCTTGCGGGTTAGGAAAACGGACGCTCGTTAATCGAGCCTCCCTTCTAACCTGACCGCCGGCAACCTTTTAAAAACATTTTTTTTCCCTTGCTCCTTTTTTTTCAGTTCCTCCGACTTAATACCGTCACGATATTAAGTCAGAGGAACCGAAAAAGGAACAGGAAAGCAGTATTTTCCTCTTTTCTGTCAGCTTTAGGGGGCTCCTCCAGAATGAATGCGCTGCTCCGGGGCAGGAGATAATATCTGAGGGTGAAAATGTGCGCGTCAGGCGCTCAATTTTTTTTTTTTGCCTTGCGGGGTAATAGCCTCATCGACATGAATTTACACGGGATGATCATTATTAGCTTTGCGCTAGTTAGGATGCGCGTCCGTGTGCGCCCTGTTCCCGGCACGCGCATGTGGACGCACCGATTTTATAAAATCAGCTATCCGCGTGCGCATGCTATAGCCCGATTTTATGTCGGCATACGCGTATGCGTGCAAGAGCCATCTCGCGCGCACAGGAGGGGGAAATTCTGTTAGACGCGCATGGTGACGCAGTTGGGCCTTTCCCCAGTTCCCTCCCAGCCCGCTCCAATAAAGGAGGGAACTTGCTAAAAACCCTACATACCCCTCTCCTCCCCGACCCCTAAAACCCACCTACCTACCCCTTTTTTTCATTTTGCAACTTAAAGTTGCGCGTGCCAGCGCTATTAGGCGCTGTCCCGGTCTGCGCCCGCCCCCTTTTAAAAAAACAAACAAACAAACAAACACTGTTGTGCGTGTACTGGGAGCTACGCGCATGGCCACAAGCGTTTGAAAATGCGTGCAGCCCGGCCGCTTACATATCTCCCCCGTTTCGGCGTGTGCTGGGCTTTAAAACAAATGAACCCGTTATTGCATGAGGGGTTTCGGACGCGCGTGTAAAGTCGTGCACTCGGCCGAGCGCTCCATCAGATCCATATCCAACTCCAAACAATTCAAAAAATCATTAAAAACACATTTATTTCAAATTGCATTTCATATTCCACCCACCAAATAATGCATCATATTCCCAGCTTTGGCACCTGATCTCGATTCTTTCACTTGTTTACTGATTTGTTTAAATTACCTATTTTATTTTAATTTTTAAGTAATCCTTACCTTTAGTTTTATTAGTTTTTATCTTTATTTTTATTTTGATATTTGTAAACCGTTTTTTTGATTAAACACTGTTTGTAAAGACGGTATAGAAATATTTTTAAATAAATAAATAAATAAATAAATAAAACTGCATCGGCCCGTTTGCTTTTACTAAGAGTCTAGCCAGAGGCTGCACAGAAAGAAATGTGTCCCAGTTCCCCCTTGGTAACTCGAGTGCTGGTGTTTCTCCTCCTAGGCTTGGGTCATCCTTCCTTGCATCAAGGGATGACCCCAGGATTCCCTCCTGGCATGACGAGCTCGCTCCCTTCAGCCTATCAACTCGCTAGAGACCCTCAGTCTGGGCAGCTCATAGTGATCCCCAGCGAACACCTGCCACACTTTAGTAAGTATGGGAGTCAGCTCTAAACAGGGGGAGGGCACTCTCTTATAATCTATAGCTCTTTATTTCTCTAGCAGTGGAATGCGTGTGTGTCTTTCACAAGGCAGGAGCTTTAACCATAGACAGGGTGAGCTCTTTTCAGACGGTTGTCACGTGGTGGAGGAGAAGCCCGGAGGTTGGAGCAGTGGGCTGAGAGCCAGGGTTCAGATCCCACTGCTCCTCCTCGTGACCTTACCCTCCACTGCCTCAGGTACCGGCTTAGACTGTGAGCCCTCTGGGGGCCTGGAAATTCATACTGCACCTGAATTATAACTCGCCTTCAGCTCAAGGTTGGAAAGGTGAGCAATTTAATCTTCCAGTCAGAGGCCAAAGCGAGTGGGGACTGGTAAGTTTGCAGAGAGAGATAAAATCTTACATGAAGTAACTCCATATGCTTCGACTGAGAAAAGGGTCACCTTAACCTACAGGAAATATAATTTGAAATGAAAATGCATTAAAAAAAAAAGGGTGCGGATGGTGGGGAAGGATCATCATGGATGTGAGGTGTTGGCTTGATCCTGCTTTGGAAACCCGAGTGCCGCTTCATTGGAAGAGGCGTGTTCTGGGCTCTCTGTGTTACTGAGATGCACATAAAAGGGCACATTGTCCTTCTGAATCTGGGTAAAAGCAAGACACTCAAGACAAACTGCTGCCTGAGGCGAGGGCTGAGATGGCACCCACCCCCTCTCCAAGCACAACGCAGGTCAAATCACCAAGATGGCCCTGGGAAGGGAGGGTAAGGGTCCCCTTGGAGTTTGTCCCTTTCGATGACGGGAAATGCTGTGGAAGTGGTCAGGCAGAGGTCAGAGTTCCCAGATAAGAGTGTCAGTGATAGGGTTCCCAGCTTCCTAGAAATATTATAATCTGCTTCCCAACCTACCCTAGCGTTTGCAACCTGGAATGCGGGAGCTGAGTGACTGGCGAAGTCTCTCTGTACTGTGCTCTCTCAGGGCACGTGACTGGCGAGTCTCTCTGCACTGCGCACTCTCAGGGTGCATGACTGGAGAGTCTCTGTACTGCGCACTCTCAGGGCGTGTGAATAGTGAGTCTCTCTGCACTGCACTCTCTCAGGGCGCGTGACTGGCGAGTCTCTCTGCACTGCGCACTCTCTCAGGGTGAGTGAATGGCGAGTCTCTCTGCACTGCGCACTCTCTCAGGGCTAGTGAATGGCGAGTCTCTCTGTAAAAACTATTCAAAGTATAGATTTTACAGAGAAATGTCCCAGGTCACTTCTCTTTGGAGATTCACTACCACATATGACAGGAGTTGGGTGGCACCTTGTGGGCCAACCAATTTATTGAAGCATGAGCTTTCCAGGACAGAGTCTCCTTCGTCAGATGCCTGACGTGATGTACAGAAGATGGGTACAAGGCAGGATAAAAGTAATCACATAGGGGCAGATTTTAAAAAAGTACGCGCGCGTGTACTTTTGTTCGCGCAACCGGCGCAAACAAAAGTACGCCGGATTTTAAAAGATTAAAATCCAGGGTCGGTGCGTGCAAGGCTGCGCAAAATCAGCAGCCTGTGCGCGCCAAGCCGCGCAGCCTGCCTCCGTTCCCTCCGAGGCCGTTCCGAAATCGGAGCGGCCTCAGAGGAAACTTTCTTTCCGGCGCCCCCTAACTAACCCACCCCCCAGCCCTAACTAATTCCCCCCCCAACCCTTATTTCAAAACTTACGCCTGCCCAAGGCAGGCGTAACTTGCGTGCGCCGACACGCCATGTTCCGGTCCGGGGGCTGGTCCGGAGGCCGCATCCACAACCCCCTATGATGCGCCGGCCATGACACGCCCCCGACACGCCCCCCCCCCCCCCCAGGAAAGCCCCGGGACTTACGCGCGTCCTGGGGCTTGCGCGCGCCGCCGAGCCTATGCAACATAGGCTCAACGCGCGCAGGGGGTGGAAGGGCAGCTCTTCGGGGTTTATGCGTGTATCTTACACGCGTACCCCTTTGAAAATCTGCCCCCATAGGGTCCCGGAAAATAAATGATCCCTGGTATGAATTTTCCTTTTCTTTTTTTTTTTGTTCTTAGCTGAATTGATGGAGCGGGCACCCCCTATTTGGCCTGCTATGTATTCGCCAACAAGAAGTTCCCTGCAGCATGCTCACCAGCTCCAGCTATTGTCTCACCAGCAGTTGTTGCGGCAACACGAGTTGTACATGCTCCAGCAGCAGGCAGTGCACGCCATGGAGTTGCAGAGGAGCGCCCAGCTGGTGGTGAGTAGGATGGATGGGAAAGAGCCAGAGTCTTCATCTCGTCCCGGCCAATTCACTGATCCTTAATGTTGGCGGTCTCTCTTTCCAGAATAGAGGCACTAGAGATTAACCCCAGCTAGATTCTGTGCAAGACATAAATATGTTCAGCAAAGAAATCCCACCTCCTCCATTATCAAGTGCCATCTTCGGTACGAAGGCTGGCAAACCACGGAGCGCCTGGGCTCTCTAAGGATGTGCTTTCATTTCTACATCAATAATAGAAAACCCGCGTTTTATTTCGTTTTACAAAAAACGAAACTCCATTCCGCCCGCTGAAATTCAGGATGTTTTTTCATTGACTCTTGTTTTGGAAAGTCAAAAACAAAACAAAACAATAAGAGAGCTGCCAAAACATTAAAATGACCCCCTGCTGGCCTTCCCTGTAAGCCACCCATCCCATGGGAGGTAACTTGCCAGATAGGAGCAGGAGTGCTCTCCTTCCCTGCCGGATTCTGGTTCCAAAATGACACCAGCGGGCCATGAGGATTGTAAGGGACTCTCCCTGCCCCTTTGTACCTGGCAACTTCACACAGACCTCAGAAGGACGTAAAGATTCCTCTTGCAAGAGTTGGGGGGGGGGGGGGAAATTAATTTTAATGTTTTGGCACTAGGGGGGAGCAGTTGCTTTTTGCTTGTTTCAGATTTGTTTGTTTATTTTGGTTAAACAACAAAAACTTTGCCTGCTCTGAGGTTTGCTCCTCATTTCATGCATGTTTCCAGATCTTGACCATTTTTAATCGATTTACTCCCATATAAATATAGTGGAATGATGAGTTGTGGCCAGAAAAGGGGCCAGGGGGGTGATAGCGTGCAGCTGGCCGCATTGCAGTGGTGCGTTTTCGCCTGCCGCGGTTGCAGCCACGCCGCACTCTATCGCCCCCCCTTAGCACCACTGAAAAAGGCGGTGTTATTTCCGGCACTACTGCCGGCGTTAATGTCTAAAACGTTATTGCCCGCAGAAAAGTTTTTTTACCCCACCCCTTTCCCTAATTTAAATATCACCGTTGCGACGCAGTAAAGCCACATCGCAATTTGATGAATGACCCCCCTAAATTAGCTAATTTGGCACCAGAACCCGGAGGTGATTTTCAAAAGGATTTCTATGCGTAACGCTGGGATTTACACGTGCAAATGCATTTTTGGAGATTGCTATTTTTAGGCGTGGAGCTCCTTTGAAAATTCACTCCATAGGGATGAATTGTCAAAATGCCCTCTGGGGATAGGGAAATACGTACAGGACCTGAATGTAATCCGCTTTGAAAGTCCCTGAAAAGCGAAAGAAACCAAACGGCATTTTTTACGCAGGTAAATGCACTTTTGAAAATTGCCACTTTTGCACGTTGTCCCAGAGCACAAGTGATGTGTTGCTCGCTGGAAGGATATAAGTACTGGCAGCGCAGCCATAAAACATACCTGTACTTTTTAAAAAGATGGATGAAGCTATGTCCCGTCAAATCTGGAAGGTGGATCTCACTCAGTGTAGAAGTTATCTGTCTGATATCATTTTTTTTCTTTACTTCATGAAACAGGAGCGGTTAAAAGTGAACGAAGCCCGGGCGGAGGCTGAAGACAAAGCTTCTAAAAGAAGTTTGGACAATGCTAAGCAAAGCTTGTCATCCTCTGGGGTGCAAAGAAAGTCACACGCGGTCTCTCCGGCTGCCACAACATCCTACAGCAAGGCTCTGACCCCTTCTCCTCTGTCTCCCACCTCCTCACCTGTGCCTGCCCTCAAAGCAGAGGTGGTCCATAAACTGGAGGAGCCCCCCACACAGCGGGCGTATGCCTACGCAGCAACCCCCAGCACCCACCCCTCCAGCCCACATCCTCCTGCTCCTGTCATGCCAGCAAAGGAAGAAGTTCCCGAGGATGTGGTGAAAAAAGATGTGGAAGTGCGAAAGGACGCTTCCACTCCGTTACAGGCTTTGTACCCAGGTGAAAATGCTTTTATGTCCATAGCAAAGATCTCTGGAGTACTCTCTTGTATATATATATATTTTTTTTTACGTCCTTTCTGTTTGCTTCTCTCGTTTCAATATATCTTGGCCAAATCCATGCAATGAAGAAATTCCTAGGCTAATGCAGAGTTTAAGATGCATGAGGGCATTATCAACTAGAGATGTGAAACTAATCTTGAGGCTGATTTTAAAAAGGATTTACAAGCATGGGGGGAAGGGTTTGCAAATAAAGAGGTGGAGGAGGGTGTGGAATTGGAGTGAGGAAAGTGCGCATGTAAATAAAAATGCACAGTGATACTGCGGCTCCCAAGCACCGTAACTTTCTGTGTGTGTCGGAGCTCATTAGGCGCACACCTGCAAATATTCAAAGCAGATTTAAGCGTATCAATCCACTATGAAACTTCTGGCTGAAGTCTGCAGGGAAGTGAAAAGCAGCTGCAGACTTCATTCTGGGCGGGCCATTTGACAGTGACTCTCCCCCACGTCACAACGTGACCCAGATGGATTTCAGCCTGGTTCGGGCTTGTTGGGGAAAATCGGATTTTTCAGCAGAACCACTGGGAAAATGCCTGTAACCCCTGCGTTGGTAGAACCCGGATAACAGTTCCAGAGGCCACATCTCAAATTTCAGTTTTAAGTGGAACACCGTGGTTATGCCATAAAATGTAATTTCCAGAGTTTCAAGACCCCTCACATTGCTCTTTTAAGTTCTCACTTGTAAGTCTTGGTACACGGCACTGATAATTGCAAGCGTTTAGATGATCATCAAAGTCACCTCAGTAAGACACAGAAGAGTTGTTTGGTGGTTTCCAACGTTTCTCTTTTACTGATAAGGTGCAAATGTTGGTTCAAAATTCTTTACAGCCTTGAATTGTCTTTTAAGATGCTATGCGTGCTTTTCCAATAAATTTGTGACTTCTTTAAAGTCTTGATGATAAAAGCCAATTGATAAAGTCTTTACATTTATGATTTCTTCCCTGCCAAATGAAGTGAAGAATCAAAGATGTACGTTAAGTGTTTCATCGTTTATCTCCTACCTGCTCCTCGTAGTATCAAGGGTGATACATTTCTCTCCTCCTCTCCCAGTCTTCAGTAGATCTGCATGGTCCATCTCCTTGCCTTGATGATCTCGGGTCCTTCTTGCTAGAAGGGAACCTCTCCCATTTAATACATGAGCAAAATTAGGTAAAGCTTAACGGAGTCCTGAGAGGATCTGGCATGCCAAACTTAAATTCTTAATCAAAGATTAAAGAATGGAACGAGATGGTGGAAAGAAACTCTCATCCAAAATCAAGATCTCCATGGAGGTTTGAGTTAAATCATAGCTCAGCGGTGGACATGCTGTCTCCTCCAAAGCAAGAGAGATCCACGAGGGTAAAATGGTGTCCTCTCTGTATAAACCAACAGGACAATTCCATTGCAAACATTCCACGTAGGGGAGCTGCAAATCTAGAAAGTAACTAAGCTGTCTCTCCCTACACCAAATGGTAAATTCCCTAACTAGACTGTAGTAGGAGACTAACAGGATCCCTACATGTCGTTTTATTTTGGGGGGGGGGGTTTTGTGGTGAATCTGGGGAAAATTCAAAGTTGATTCACCAAAATCTAATGGAATCCTTGGAATTTCTAAAGATGTGACACACAATCCCTGAAATCTACTTGAACTCATGAGCAAATCTGTTGAAACTTCTGGTTAGTTTGAAAATGTAAAAAAAATTGGATACAATATTCAAAAATCATAAAACAGATAATCTATCCTGCTAACATTAGCTGGATACGTTATCGGAGAGATTCAGCAGGATAAATGTCCCACTGAATATCCTTGAATAAAGTTATCCATGTACACATACCGGGATGACGTTGAAATCTAACTGGCCATGTTTAAATATCGCCAGTTAGGTTTCTCTTAACTCTGGATCTAATACTTTCCCAGGAACAGTTCTTCCAAAATTTCCCTGGAATCTCGGAAATGCTTCCTTTGGGACCCCTTCCTCTGGGCTCCCAGGTACCTGAAACCCTGAAATTCTCCAGACCTTCCCTGTGGAAGGATAAACCCTGCCAAGGGTCCTTCCACAGGGAGAGATTCCTCTGACCCTCTGCCTGGATCGCGTGCGTGCAGGGGTTTTACGCACATGACACCTCCCAATGGGAAGTGGTGCCCTACGTTAACGCACCTTGCTATACTGACCTCATACATAGGGGCGGAGTCTAGAGGGGAGACCCTCTGACTCACACTACCGGCAAGCCGACCTATTCATCCACTAATGCCGTACCATTGAAAGGCAATCGCTGCTAGTGTGGGGCAGAATTGGGCAACCCCATCGCACATATGCGTTCCTAATTCAATCATCTGAACAAAAGCGGAGCGAGTATCTCACGTTTACATCCCTCATGCTTGCTTCAGAAACGGCTGAGCAGCGTTCAGGCTGAAAACTCTAATATCAATAGGGGCGCACAGGTAGGTGGATGAGAGAGTACAGAGGGAGCTGAGAGAGAGGGACATTTTTTTTAAGTAGCTGGGATGTTTTGGGGACTGAGGCTAGAATCCCACATTGCCACTAATCCTACCAAGATCCTTATCCTCCTCCTACATAAATTTAATAGCTTGTTTTATTCTCTTTAGGCTTTTAGACTGACCATTTTAATTAAAAGTACTCCTGGCACACTTACAGTCAAGTGTACCCAGAGATACAAGGTAGGGCAGAAAAGAATATCTGTAAAAGCTGAGAGAAGCAGGGACAGCCGTCAGGATGGCAAAGGTGCAAGCAGAGGATAATATAATTAAGGCAATAAAAGCTGGGTGATAAGTCCTCCCCCCCCCCCCCCAAATATGTCAGTGATGTGCAGAGATGGGATTGTAAGACAGAAAGGAGGAAAAGAAAAGTGTGAAAAGGGTCATAAGGAAAGCGTAGAAATGCCAAACAAGTGCTTTTTGTTCAGTGTCCACTGAAGGAAGACGCTAAGATGAGCCCCAGGTAGTTGGAAGAGGTTCCCATGGTAGCAGGGCCATGGGGCACCATTTACAGAACAGGACTAATAATACCAGCTTGGTGCCCCCGCCCAAGTCACTGCTACGGTGCCCCCTCCCCCTCCGCCTCCCAATGCTTTTCCAGTCTCTGGTGGGGATGGAAGTAAACTCCCCTGGGTTCTTGGCCGAACAGCAGCCCATTCTCCACCCTACCTTCCTCCCCACCTCGCCGTTGTCCAGGTCAGGAGGCTGTTACCTCTGAAAGCGTGTAGACAAAGCGGGAGGTGATCCAGAGAAGAGCTTCCAAAAAAAATAAAGCAGGGTCTACACCAAAAACTTTTTATGAAATTTAGACTTAAGGCTTTAAATATGAATGTCAGACGAGTATAACAGAGACATTCAAATACCTCAAAAGTATAAATAATTCACAACCAGCAAACCTGTTTCGGAGTAAAGAATGCTCCAGCACAAGAGGTCATAGTACGAGGCTCCAAAGAGTAGACTTAGGAGTAAGATCAGAAAACATAGAAAGGTGATGGGTGCATGAAAAGGTCTCCTGGTGGAGACAAAAACCAGCAATGGAATTCCAGAAAGCCTGGGCTAAGCACAGATGATCTCTAGTTGTGAAGAACTACTGGCAAAGCCCACAGTTTACAGCCAGACCAGATGATCCTTATCTCATGAGTCTAATTTATTTCATGGGGGACTGAGGCATTTGACCCTTATCAGAGTATTCGAAAGTTGGGAGCAATGGTAAAACATTTCAGAATAAAGAGATGGATAATAAACTGTAGCATAAATCTTTTTGACAACAATATGTGTGCACTAAAATGTTTCTTTGTCCTTTTTACAGAGATTTCCCCAGAATATTCATTCCAGTCGCTTCCTACATCCTTTAGAAGACCTTATCCCTACCTTCTTCAGCCCACTGCAGCTGAGGATGCGGATGGATTGGCTCCGAACGTGCCACTACCCATTGAAGGGTCCGGTCACATGCAAATTTCTCCAGATGTAAAACCAATGCATTTGCCCGCTTCAGAAATGATGGAGCCTCTGGCGGCTCAAACAGGGGGAGAACTTTTGGATGAAGTGAAGGCCGAGAGAGAGCCTGAGCTGGATCAGAACCAGGAAGGAATCTGCGAGCAGAGCATGGAGACCCTGAGCGCCGCCTCCTCTGAGTCTGCGGAGAGCTGTAATATTTTATTGCACCGGTGTGAAGATCAAAGCGTTTTGGAGGAAGACCTCCAGGATTGCCCACCAGCTTACCATGAAGTAGCCTGCCGGGCGGAACCTGAAACCCCAGCTGATGCTGCGAGTGGGTTGGAAACCCGTTCCAGCCACATGGACTTCAAAGTCACACTAATACACACAGAGTGTGAGCAGCCTGTCGTGAACTTAGGGTCCCGGGAGAATGAACTGCCTCTTGCAGCCCAGAGGAAAGACTCGGACACTTTCCTGGAGGAAGACCTCAGCAGCCTGCCTCTGAAAGAGAGCGAGCCCATGTTGGACAGGAGTCAGTACACAGACAAGGCAATGTCCTACCAGCCCGAGGACCCACTTGCCGGCATGAATGCGTTAGTGGCCGCCACAGAGATGCCGCAGGCTTGCTCCTTCTTGACTACTTCTGGTATGAGGCAGAGTGAAATACATCTGGAAATGTCCTTAGACCCTGCCTTACTTCAAGGGATTGCTCTTCTAAGTGAAATAGCAGAGCTGGAATTAGAAAAGAGACAGCAAGAAATTCAAAGTAAGTTTTTTTTGAGTTCCAAGAATCCCAAAAAGATGCCCTGCACGATCCTTGATATTCATGCACTGTGATACCAGTAAGAGTCTTAAAAATGCCTGTGACATGTAGCGTGGAGATCCAGGTGTCTGTACAAAACCAGCAAACAAGCCGTTGTCTGTTTTATGGAGCTAAGTCGGAAATAAGTTCTGTAAATCAAAACTTTTTCCCCTCGTCTGAATCACGATTCAAAAGCTGGGGATCACAGCATGAAAAAATATGAGAATCACACATTCTGGTTGCGTTTCATACCACTTAGAGCAAGCACTATTTTCATCCGCTCACGCGGTTCAAGTATCGACTTTTTAAATGAAAAAAGAAAAAAAAACTAGGGCCAGCTCTCCAGCTGCCTTGGTTAATCAGGTAAAAACTTATCTGCCTAACGTGGCCGAGATATTAAGCAGAATGACCGCACCGCTGAATTCACTCCACGATCTCAAAGTCAGCCTCATGCATTTAGCAGCTAAGGGGTAGATTTTAAAAAAATAAAATAAAAATGCACGCACGTCCATGTGCGCGCAGTTCCCGGCATTGGCGCGCACTTTATAAAATAGGTTTCCCGTGCGCCCATGCTTGCCGGATTTTAATATCTGCGCACACGTGTGCTGGCGGGTGGCCTCTTCCATGCGCGAGGGGTATTTTTTAATTTACATGCGGCAATGAGTTTTCCATTTTTCCCAGTTCCCTACCCTAACCCTATCCTTCCTACCTCTTCCCCTCTACTCCCCAACCCCTTAATTACCCCCCTACCTATCCCCAATGTTTTTTTAATTTTTCTACTTACTGCTGCTCTGGAGCAGAAATATCTTCATGCGCCGGCTGGCTGCCAGCGCGCGCTGTCCCAGCCTGCCCCCCCCCCCCCCGCCCCAACCATGCCCCCTGGCCCACCCCTTTCAGAGGGCCCGGCATTTCGGTGCATATGGGGGTGCCGCATGTGGCCGGGCTGTATAGAAAATGCGTGCAGTGTGCTCAGGGGCCAGCCACACATGTAATCCCCGATTTTTACACAAGCAGGCCTATTAAAATTGGCTCGTAACTTTAGGATAATCGAATAGCTGTCCTCGTCTTATCTGGCTAAAGCAGATGATGCTGAATATTGGCGATTACCTGGCTAAGTTAGCTAGACAAGTGGCTCCGTCCGGGAATGCCCTCGCCCTGTCCCTCACTTAGCTGACTAACCAGCTGTCCGCAGCTGGATATTCAAATGGTGCCATTTAGCGAACTAAGACCTAGATTCATCAGTTTGCTATAAATTTTGCATGAATAGTGCTCGCAATAAAAGTGTGTGGTTAGGGTAATTAACTCAATAGGTTGCTGAGAGTAAGAGAGAGATAGAGAGACTCTTTATAAGGCTCTTATATATTAGTCAACTATTTGTACCACTGTAGGGGTGTGGACTAGTAACTCGAGGTGAGGTTTTGGTGGTGGTCTAGGGTTTGGGGGGCAGTTTTACATGCACAGTCAGATGTATAAACAGCACAGTATACATCAGTGAACATCATGTCACAGCACAGTATACATCAGTCATCATGAATCCTATCATGTAATCTCGCCCTAGCTTGATGCACTCTTATCAAGCTAGGACGAGAGTACATTGTACAAATCTCATCGTTGTGTATCTTTCCTCACTCCAAATCACATTAAATCTTCACTGATGTGTACTGTGCTGTTTATACATCTGACTGTGCATGTAAAACTGCCCCCCAAACCCTAGACCACCACCAAAACCTCACCTCGAGTTACTAGTCGACCCTCCTATAGTGGTATAAATAATTGACTAGTATGTGTGCCACCCCAGAGGCTGGCTGGCTGGCTGGCTCGTTCTCTCTCTCTTAAATGGGATTTATGATATTTGTTGCAAACGTTAAACACCCCTAATTTTCATAAACTCCCTCCTTTTGACTAAAATTTGCATACACATCTCGCGATGCAATAAATAATGCATGCATTATGGTGTTATCGCGATTTGATGAATGACCCTGTAAGCCTGATCTTAGGAGCTGAATATATGGCCCCTACAGTAAATTAACTGCAGAAATCAGTCATATATTTGCAATTTATGGAGGGTGTAAATGGAAAAAATCCAAAAACTTGCATAGCAGTAGTTGGGAGGCTATGTACAAATCATGATATAGTGCATATTTTAGATAATGCCTATTTTGAGTTAAGATTCTTCAGGAAGGTTGGATAATCACTATGAGGTCTCCATCAAGTACTGTTGGTGGAGGCCGAGTATGCAGTTAATATGAGTCTTCTCAAGTCAAGGACTTGCACCTTTTCGTAGAGGAGGTCATCTTTGTCAATGCTATACTGATGTTGATCCAACTCTTCTTTCAGTCATCATGAATCCTACATCTTCCCCTACAGCTACTCGTGCTCAGAAACGCCATGAAATGAAAAATAAATCAATCTGATCAATTCTTTTTAATATCCTGAAGATTAAATGACTCCCAGCTGAGGCAATTTCACCTGACCGGATGTAGGAATGTATGATCTTTATCCCCTTTAACTACCACTATCAACTTTTTGGCTGGGGGGAAGTAGGATGCGGAAATCTTCTGTACAACAATATTATTAAAGTCTGCGAGTAAAATGGGAGCGTAATGAGCCTCCAGTTCTCTTGGTATTAAAATTTCAGAATTAATAACAGCACGCTGGCTCTAGGTGAGGAACGCTGAGGTTAATACAGAGTGGAAGCTGTATAATTTAGTACTTCTGATAAAACCATGTGGATAAGGGAAAGATCAACATTTTGATGGCCTGTTGATGTGACATTTAAGTGTTTCATTTGAATTCTAAACCTAGGGTTTAATTCTCAAAGCAGGTCAGGAGAAGTATCCTGTGCGGCCCACTCTGGAGAGTTTGCTGGCCGCCAGCACTCAAATGCTGATGGAGGTTCTTTCAGCTCCCCTCTCGGACACCTTGAAACAGGACTCGATTCAGCTGCCTCGAGAACTGAACCCAGACAAGAAATACAGCTGGATGCAAAAGAAGGATGAACCAGTGAGTACTTGACTTGACTGGTACGGAAACGAAAATCCTGACACAGGAGTTTGTGTAGTCACACGAGGGAGAGAAAAATGTGGGAGTGTGAAGGTATCTGATCTGCGAGAGGGTGCGCGATACTGAAGCTAGAAATGCAGATCACTGACGGAAACCAGACAGTGGGGGCTATTCTGAGTAAACCTCACAGGGGCAAGGTCCACGGATTCTTTGCTTTCCATGTATCCTGTACCTTCCCTTTGAAACTCCCCTACATGGGTACAGAAGTAGCCAGGGATCATGCATTTACATAGAGATCTGAAAATCAAATGCGTGGGGACATTATCCCTCTTCTGACCAATCTCGGCCTCCAGGATGTAATATATATATATTTTGTAACTATGGCTAAATCTAGCTGCCTGGTAACTAGGCAGAGAGATGTAGACAGGTAACTCCTTAGCTTTGCAGCTAGATCCCTTTTGAAACCTGCCAGTTTAGCCATTTAAATTCTAGTGTCTGAAAATTGCCCTCCTCTGTCTGGATTTCCACAGTGCGTGAGCTTGATCTAAATACACAAATAAATAAATAAATGTATTTTACATAGCGAGGTCATGAATGAAGGCAGAAAAATACCAAGTGGCCTATCCTGTCTGCCCAGCTGAAATCCTTCCACTTGGGAGAGAGGAGCATGTAAATCCCTACATTAAACCCAACATCTGGCACCGCACCACACCCCCTCCCCTCCCGTCATCTTGTCTCTTATCTGACCTCTTAATCCAGTTTTCTAAAGGGCCATTTCTGCGAATAAAGCGTTGCTTTACCTGCCAAAGTCCCTTTTGAACATTAGCCCTCCTCGTTCACATGGTTGAGTGTTTGAGGGGATATTTTCCATCGCAGCTGATGCTGATCCTTTCTCTGCTGAATATTGTTGAATGCAGTAACTGGCTTTCAGTAACGCCACGTAAATTAAACAGCAAAACGTTCTGCCGTTCTCCATCGCTGTCGAAAGTTGGGGACATCGCAGCATTGTACTTATTTACACAATCCTTCCTCTGGTCCAGGTGTAGTGTAACTAGGAACAGAAAAAAACATATAGGGTGAGTTTAGTTTATTCTGAATCTTTGTATATTTTGCACTGGTCAGGGCTGTAGAGTCTTTTGTGCTAATACAAGCTGCGGGCCTGATTTTCAAAAGCATTTACACGCTTAAAATTGGGTTTTACACGTATAAATGCACTTTACCTGTGTAAGTGGGCTTTTGGAAATCGCCTCAATATATGCCATTGAATTATCCCTAGGATATTCACATGTAAGTACACTTTACGTGCGTAAGTGGCTTTTTAAAATTGCTACAATAGTGTAACTCCTTTTAAAATTACCCTTTCAGTATTTTTCAAACTTTAGGCTTGGAGATGAGTTGTGAAAGGTATGCAGAGGAGGCCAGTGCATCAGGTGTGAAGTTGGCCTGGTTGATCTTATCTGCTGTCAGATTTTATGACAGTGATAGGAAAGGAGTTGGGAGGTATTGCAGCTTTGAAAACAACCCATTCCCTGAAAAGCAGGGAGAAGGGAAGAGATGATAAGGACAAAGGAAAGGAAGCATGACCCAGAGATACTGCAGGCCATTAGGTAGCTGGGTTGGCGTCACCAGACTTCATGGACCCAGAAACCAACAGGGTTGATGCTGGTTAGGTGATGGTTACCAGATACTGTCAAATAAATCTATGGAGATCCAGTCTAACTAGCTATGGCAGCTCTTGTAGATTATTACAAAGCTTAATAGAAAGACACAGGGGTGCAGGATGTTGAATTAAGTATAGGGTCTTATATGATCATTTATATGGCATGATAGAGACCCAATAAGTACAACAAAACTGACTTGGATAAGCAGTGATAAGTGGTCAACCTTCTACAACTGGCAGCTGGGATATGTCTCTGCATGTGGGCAGACTGGATGGGCCAAGTAATCTTTTTTTGCCATCATCTATTATATTAGAGGTAGCCTAGGGTGGAGAACCTGCATGTTTGTCGCAAGCAGTAATATGAGTGGGGAGATGAGGTGGCCTCCTATTTCACCTTTTATTTTTGCTCATCTTCCAATGAGCTATATTTTTTAGACATTCAGAAGAATTAATTTTTTTGCTTTGCTTACAGATTTATTCAAAGTCAGCCCTAGAGCCCATGGATACCATGGAATTAGACTACAGAATGAGGCTGGCCGAGCTGCAGAGGAAGTACAAGGAGAAACAGAGAGAGCTGGTAAAGCTGCAGCAACGTAGGGACTCTGAGTGAGTGACCTATTGATTCTACTGTGCATCTCTACCTTCTCATGATCACAGCCAACGTCTCTTAGGCCTTTCCAAAACATCACATACACCTATTAATCAAAAGCATTGCCACGCTCCTGGTCGTGCATCCTCAGCTTCTCTCTTCAAGCTCTTTCTTCCTGTACATCAGGAAGTAAGGAGAGGGCGCGTCATTTTTCTTGGTTCTTGTTAAAATGCAATTCATTCTCCTGAATCTTTGCTAAACTACTTTCTGGTTTTTCAAAACTTTTTGTATCCTCTCCAAAATGAGTGTCTGTGCGTGTGCGCGCTTTCGAAGAATAATTTCAGAGGTGGCTCTGGGTGAAGAAAACTTTTTCTCTCACTCAAGCTGACCACAAAACCGATATCAAAAAAGACCACCTCTAGAGAATATGGAAATACCTCAGAATGGCTAGTAAAAAAAAAAAAAAAAAAAAAGGCAACTATTTTGTAGGATTTTGAGAACACACACAGGTGTCCGGTCAATGTGCGCCCTACTCAGACAGCAGGATTGCCAGTCCTGCTCTGTAGGAAACCAGGTTACATTTCTTGCTTTGGTATTTTACTGTGATAGGTTTTGTTTTACTTTGGATAACAGTCAAGCGTGTGGGTGGTTTTTTTTTTTTTTTTGTTTGTTTTTTGTTTTGTTTTTTGTTTGTTTTTGTAGGGAGAAACGTGATGAGAAGAGTAGAAGTTTGGCAAGAAGGGGGCCGGGAAGGCCCAGGAAGAGGAAGCATGGATCAAGTGCTTTGTCGCCCCCTATGGAGAGAGGGAAGAGTGACAATAAGAGCAGAAAGTAAGATCGGAATCGGGGAAAGATGGGAATGTCAGGGTGCTGATTGTGCAGGAGAGAGGTAGCAGGAGGAGAAATGTAGTCTTTCAGCTCATCAAAGAAGAGCTAAAACTAGAATCCAAAGTTTAGGCACCTAGTGTTTTGTCTGCGGTTTCTTCATTCATTGTAGGGTTTCCATATGTCATGCTCCAAGACTATCTTCCTTCTGATGTAGCACATGCCCAAACAGGCTCTGCGACGTGAATAGTATAAGAAAAGGGTTTTGTTAATTTGCTGGTTTTGGAGCTCTCTTCATTTT
The DNA here is from genome assembly GCF_901001135.1 of Rhinatrema bivittatum. Taxonomy (NCBI): domain Eukaryota; kingdom Metazoa; phylum Chordata; class Amphibia; order Gymnophiona; family Rhinatrematidae; genus Rhinatrema; species Rhinatrema bivittatum. The sequence continues at coordinate 9,241,202 of NC_042628.1, forward strand.
GGCAATGACGTGATACACAAGAGACAAGTATTAGTATCCTAACCCTTATCTTGCTTTTGTACAGTGCACTTTTGAAGCTGGTTTCAAATCAGTTTTAAAAACGATTCCACGAAGTTTGGAGGTGGTTTTAATTGGTAGTTTAAAAAAATTGTTTGCAATGGTTTCCCAAGGAGTCTGGGGGGAACCAAGCTAAAGTCGGGTCTGCACTGTACGTGATCATGAGATCAATTCTGTTGCAGTGGCTTGGACACTCCAAAAAAATGAGCAATGCATCTTTGTAAAAGGTTCGTCTTATTTATATGTGAAAGGTTCAGATGAGCATGTTAATGTAACTGACTGGTGACATCAATGCGATATCTAGACACACAGATGTATAATATATCAAGTATAGATTAACCTCCTCTGGCCTTGTCCTGCTTTTGCCCACACATGGCTGATTAACGTGCCTGATTGACGCAGTTAGCCCATTGTGTTCATTTTTCATAGTTAAAAACAATTTGCTTATTACTTGCAAACCAGCAGTATAGGCTCAGCATTAACTGCCTCTGCAGTAAACAGGTGGCTGAAACCAGCTTTCTCTGTGCTGCATGGATTCAGAATTTATCTTCCATGACTTATTGTGAAACAGTTTGACGACAACTGGGATCCTTCATGAAATATTTAAAAACGGCATGCGGTTCTGCAGTTCGTGCTTTGCCGTTTGATTTTATCAACAAATCCACTGGGTGTAACTAGATCCTGGGTAGCTAAGCGCTTGGCCAAGGGATTGTGTTAATGGAACTGGTTACCAAGTGGACAAAACAGAAGAATATCGTAGTGTTCGTTGTTGCCCTTCATGCCCCATTAGCGTTAATGCAGAGGATTTATGATGTACTTTACTCTGGCTAAAATTGGGACGGATGGAGGGCTGCACTATACTGCTGCACTATGCCTGCTTTCTACGTGTGATGTGTTTTTGTTACTTTCTTGTCTTATGGAGGTCAAGTTAAGTCATTTTTTCCTTCTTCATAAGTCACCAAAAGTACTGAAGATCCTGTTTTTGAACAGTGTGTAAAAGTGCACCATATTAATTGGATTTGTGAAATAGATGACTTTGTAGTTCATAGGAGAAGAATAAAACACTTTCAGTAAAATAAGATGCTCTGATATTAAAACATAGAAATCTGTTTATGCCGTGTAATTCTGTTGATGTGATGTTTGCAGGTTGATTTAGTAGAATAATCCTAGACTATTGTTAGTTTGGGAAGTAATATAGACGACTGTGCCAGTAAACCAGTGTCAGCACGAGGGAATGAGCACCTCTCAGTTTTGGTTTAGTCTTTTTTTTTTGCATCTTCCTCCCCTAATTCTGTCCCACCTCCCCCAGCATGAAAGTGACAGGCGTGCAAGAGGTGTGCCCCTCCTCCCTAAAAACATCCCACAGCTCTGCAGCGAGACGCACATCTGTGACGTTAGCACTCTCTTCATAACACATGCCCGTTGCTGCACCGCTCGCTACGGACTTGAATGATTGGTCTCTTCGCTCCATCTTTTTTCTCTGATTTATCTGCATTTCAGGCTGAGCAAGTCCTTGCAGCTTTCAGAAGACTCTGAGACGGGGGAAGGAGTGAGGAAACGATCGAAAGGGGCATTCCCCGAGGAGGAGGAGGAGGAGGAGGAGATGGAGATGGAACGTGTAAGTGGTAAAGTGAAAGGGAGGGAACCAAAGGTGGGATGAGCATGAGGGGATATCAAGCTTTCCAAACGAGGAGTCTGTACATTGTGTGCAATAGTTTGTAGAATGGGTTACCTTATTGGGTGTGTGAGAGATGAAATTAAATCAAGCCAACATTTAGTTTCTAATTCTGCTATTTTCTAACCCCTTTCAAGCATATTTGCACATGTTCTGTAGCCATTACAGCCTATAAAAATCTTTAAGGTTTTCAGTATCTTGGGTTTTTTCTGCTGTTTATACTTCTCAAACCAAAAACCCTGCTGACCTGAAGGCTGAGCTTTCCAGAATCAAGATTAAGAGCCCATCAAAGTTGAAGCCAGTCTGATCCTTATAAACACTGATGGACTTGACACCCAGAATTGGGTCTCCTCCAAGACACCATGTCCTCCCACAAATTTAAGCAAATCAAATGTTTATATATTATCGTTGCAAACACGTTTTCTATTACATGGAAAGGAGCTTTGTTAGCAAAATATCAAAGCCAGAGGACTAGGTTTATCACAACAATGAAGTAACTAAAAAAAATCCAAGTGACAAAAATTAGGAGTATCCCCAAAATACTCATTCAAAAACTGAATACACAAGAATTCTTCGAGAAAAGTTGAAACCAGATCTAATATGACAATGAAGACAACTATGCAAAAAGGAGTGCATAAGAGACATTCCTACGGACTAATAATAATATATCCTGCACATCGCAGATATAATCCAGGTACAATCATCAACTGTCATTAAAAAAAAAAACACTTCAAATAAATTAACACAACCACATAAAAGAAAGTTTTCCAAAAATTAAATTCCCCTCAAAATGTGCAAAACATTAAAGAAATATTTCCACAGCACTTCTCAAAAGAATGAATACTTTAAAAAATGCTCCAATGATTGTGTCTTAATCCAACCTAATTTAATGCAAAAGGTTTACCATAAAGTATCCCCAAACATTTGCCATAAATCATTTCCTCCAAAGGGCTTGTGTTTTCCCAAACGGTACCTTCCTTGGGGAATATTTATTAAATGTGAAAACTGAAGCATCCAGCTGAGTGTCTTCGTGGAATCTTTTCAGCTTCACTTCTTAAAAAAAAAAGATTTTGATGGCAGTAAGAGCCAAATCCCACTGCTGCCATTGTCACTCTTTATAGACTTAGTTTTTGGGTACTTGCCAGGTACTTGTAGCCTGGATTGGCCACTGTTGGAAACAGGATGCTGGGCTCGATGGACCTTTGGTCTGACCCAGTATGGCATGTTCTTATGTTCTTAAACGTTTCCCAGTCCTTGCGCATATTCCTTTATCCAAACAATCAGCGTCCTCACGTATATAAGATTCTATGGAATAACAAAAGTTTAATGCCAATTTGAAATCTATTATAGTGGTTAGATTACTTAAATGACTGGTGCTGCACACACACAGATAGACAGATAAAAGTCTTAAAAATGCTCTACCTTCAAAGTATTTCTTTATACTTGACACCAAATTTCTTAACTCAGCGTGACCATGACTCACCGGCTTCTAATACATCCATGAGTGCCGCAGTCAATAATGCAGCAAGCTTGATGTTTCCAAAAGGCAATTGCTTGGTTTATATTTTAAAGCATTCACAGGAAAGCTTTCCATTCTCTTTCTTGACTAAGACCTAAAGGGATCACCATGTTCCATTGAAAATATGACCTCTTGTTCACAGCACCTTAATTGTTGAGAAATATTGCTTCCTTGAGGAGTAGAACTATGTAGATTAATGAATTTTATATCATCCAGCATATGATCTTCCAACAATCAGTGGTCAACAAGAGGAGCCTCTCTGTATTTGCACAAAATATAAACTTCTAAGTTCAGCAGTATTGATGTTTACTTTGACCGGTATATATTTTGAACAAGGGCAAATGTCGGCATAAATCACCTGCGTGGTATTGCAATCAAAATATCTTGGAAGAGTTTATGCAAAATGTAATTGAGGGTGAACAAAAGTTGTAAGAGTCAAAACTTCAAGACACATACGGTAGAACAATTTTCACATCTGAACTGATTACATAAATCCATTGCAGAATGGGATAATGAGAGATTTATTTATTTCAAACATTTTATCTCGCCTATCACCAGTTCTAGGCGGGTAGATGATGTAAGCCGATCTCACAAATTCTAACTCTTTTTTTGTAAATGCAAACACTGGTGGATCTGTAACAAAGTCAAGAGGTATGTATGCCCCAATGACATAAAATGATGTTTTGGGGGATATTCCCATTATTTTCAAAGCTCCAGAGATCAGACTTTACACATTTCTCTTTGAAACAGTTTTCTTCTTGTCAACAGCCTTTACAGGGATGTTTGCTGGGCTGTACAGTACCCCAGGCAGTCGGGGATGAGGGAAGGAAGGAGAGAGAGAGAAAAGAGGGTGATGAGATCCTACCCTTTCCAACAACCCTGACACTTAGGTAAACCTCTGCTCTTCAGAGGTTAATCATATCTGCCAAAACCATCAAAGTGGCGGAGTAGAGATGATACTTATAATGTATGAAGCAGAGGGGACACAAGCTGCTAAACAGAGAGCCTGAATTGCAACTATATTTAGATACAATCTTGTAGCAGCAGCTTAGCTGCTCAGAGAGCTGGCTGGAATACAAGCTGTAAAAGAAATTATATGCATTCTGTCCTTCTGGCACAACCTAATATAGCAAGTCTGAGGGGCCAATGCAGTACACACCTCCCCCTAGTTAACATAGGTCCTTTAGTTACTGGGGCTATTGTCTGATGCACGTTGGCTGACTCAGGCCAAATTAGGTTGTGGCCAACATCTGGGGTGGAACTGTCTGTAACGGGTCTGGTGGCAATGTCGCTGAGCTTCTGGTTTGGTTCGTTGTTCAATGCCAACACCATGTTCTGTGCTTCAGGAACAGCCCCATTTGTTGAAGGCTAAGGAACCTCACTGTTAACTCCATGGAAAACTGTTGCTTTGGACTGCAACTCCTCATATGACCATCGGTAACCTTTAGATGGTCCTTAATCAGGCTAGGATGCATTTGGTCAGGCAAAAATGTAAGTTGCCTGTTCACTAAATAGTTAAGGAGATGCATGCTGGTGGTAGTACATGGTGCAATATACTTTGACAGCAAGAAACCTAGAGACATCAATACCAGTTGCCAAAAAACAATCAGTTTCAATGTATTCTTCATCTTTTCCATCTGTTCTTCCTGCCCATCGATCGCTGGCTGGAAAACGGCTGCTGTGACATGGCAGACATTCAATTGTTGAAGAATGTACCAAATGTTCTCAAATGTCAACCGAGGTCCATTGTCTAAAAACGATAGTGTTGGGCAATCCATGTGTTTATGAAAAGGCTACATAAACCTCTGCTCACCACTAGGGATGCCATCATTGCTACAGGGATCACTTATGACCACTTAGGATATGAGTCAACCACAAATAAGGTCTGCCCTTGAAAAGGACTATTTCCTAGCATGTAGCTAGATGGACTCAGGACCAATGGGTTATATGCTCCCCTGCCAGCAGATAGAGATGGAGTCAGGTTTCAAAGCAGCATCACCTTAGAAACACCCCTGCAGTGACCTCAGCCCTTCAGTATCTCTCTTGTCTCCTAGCAGATGTGGACGTGCTTTCCCTATCGGGATTGCTGTACCCTTTAGAACAGGGGTGGGCAATTCTGGTCCTCGAGGGCTGCAAACCAGTCGGGTTTTCAGGATATCCTTAATGAATATGCATGAGAGAGACCTGCATTCACACTGCCTCAGTTATATGCAAATCTATTTCATGTATATTCATTAGGAGTATCCTGAAAACCCGACTGGTTTGCGGCCCTCGAGGACCTTTTTCATATTATTCCATTTCTTGGTTTTCTGTTGCCACCACTTTTCTCCAACACTCTTCCTCCTGTAGTTGGCTTTTTGCCTCTCCTTTGTGCGGCTCTTCCTTCACACATGCCACAATTGCGCACACTTTCTTGCCGGACTGTCTTTCAGCTGATGTCAGGGATCTGAAGTAGAAAGCAACGGGCCTCCTGAGAGCTTCTCAAGGGAAGGACCGAGGACAGCCCAGTACCTAATGGAGAAGCTTCACAAGTGAGAACTGGTGGTTACGACGCCTCATAGTGGATGACAAGGGTCACTTCTACATCACTGAAAACTTGGTCATGCCAAGATGGCCATTTCCTCTGCACATACTTGTCAACAACTCCATGCAGTAGTTCTACTGGTGGCCTTGTAGCAGAGGAAGGTGTGAAAAATGTAAAACTCCCAGAGAAGGTCCTGTTTATTCTGAGGTACTGGACTTTCACTAGTGCTGAGTGAATGCCACTGACACCCCTAATATAGCCATGAAATTCAACCTGGAGCACACCAATCGTACTCTTCTGTCATTTCAACTTGGAGACCGGCTACAGCGCGCACGTCCTGCCAGCTGCACAGCAAGTTCCTCAACGGATGCAGCAACAGCCAGAACATCATCAAAATAAGTGATATCCCCCAGGAATTGCTTTCACGAAACTCTGAAAAATCCCGGGAGCCACACTGACTCTGAACTGCAGATGGTTTACTCGCAAAGCCCCCTCTGGGTGGAGATTGCCTGAGCTTCAGCTGCAGTACCATCAACAGCCAGCTGCTGGCATCCCTGCGTCGCATCCAACCTCTCAGCTTTTCCTCCTGTACATAAAGCCAAAAATTGATTTGCCATTGGCATTCGATCTGGGTGCCGTCGTGCGGCCTTTTTTTTTTATGGTGCATTTCTAGTCACACCCACCCCCTCTCCGCCAAATCCTGATGTCCCCATTTGCTGTCATTGGGACGACGACTGGTATCGCCCCCAGGGGACTTGACGTTGGCCAGTTTATCTGACCTGGCTAAAACTCCCTCCCTTCCCACCCCCCCATATCTGGCAAAAAGTAGGTCCAGGCTTCTGCAGCTCGTGGACGTGAGCCAAGCTAGAAGAGAGCTGCTCTGGGGGGGGGGGGGGGGGGTTTGCTTAGTCTGGGGGAAGAAAGCGGCATATACACGTGAAAATTTAAAAGTATGTGCACCATTGCATTCATCATCCCCCTCCCCTGATCGGCCGCACAAATAGCCGGTGCAGAGTTCATGCGTGATTTTTGTGTGCACGTTTTACGGTCACTAATTTTTCTTGCTTACAATTAAGCTACCAAGTAAGCATGGTGCATGGCCCCACTACCCTGCCCCCTAAGTTTCCCGTAGCTCATATTTGGCCCTACCCTAGAATTTTTCTTCTCTATAAGTGTCATTCTGCTTTTTAAAGCTTTCCACACCCTAGATGTGAACAAAATTCAATGCATTTTACTCTGAACTGATTCACGTCGTCGTGGGTGCCCATAGAGATTTGTTCATCCTTTCTCCGTAGATGCTTTTCTCTCCGATACAGCGCACATAGTTTTGGAAATGTAAAACCATGTGCGCTGTTGCGTCCCCTCCCCCAGGAACACCTTGATATTTAGCTGTATGGAAAGTGGCCAATTTTATCAAAAAGCCCCTTTCACCTGGGTAAATTTTACCTTTGAACCTTGCTCTATCTGTTAACATGTCTTTCATAATAGGCAGGCGACTAACGATGGCTATTTCACTTTTCCCCTTATCCCTCTATTTTTCAGATGCAGGAAAAGAGCAAGAAGAAGAAGAAAGCCAGTGATCAGGAGCAGTTAGCAAGCAAGCTGGACAAGGCTCTGTCCCTCACCAAACAGGAGAAGCTGAAATCTCCCTTTAAGTTTTCAGACATATGTGGAGGAAAACAGAAGTGTGGAGAAGGAGGTAGCACCAAGTATTTGATGCCCCAAGAGACCTTGCTGGGCAAGGATGGGCAGAGAAAAAGGACCAAGGGCCTAAGTTTGCCACTGAAGACCTCCAAAGAAGGTAAAAACAAAATGGCTGCCAAAATTAAGAAGATGGAGGTGGGGTTAAAGGTCAAGGGTCTGCTGAAGGCTTCTCATTCACCAGCCATATCGGAAATTAGCAGCTACTCATATAGTAAGTGATATTTAATTTTTTTTAAATTCTTTTCAGTACTCCCACAAGACTGTTTGAGGCTGACGAGGTATTCATTGTTTTCTAACTCTTTATCACGCATAGCTTATGCAAGTCAAATTAAAAAAATAAGACACATGTTAATTTATATTGATTTAGAAACTGTTTTGTTTTCATTTATAAATGTTTAGTTAAACCAATCAATTTCACACAGAGGGGCGGATTTTAAAAGGGTTACGCGCGTAACCCTTTTAAAAACCCTCCTGTGTGCGCTGAGCCTATTTTGCATAGGCCTGGCGACACGCGCAAGCCCCGGGATGCGCGTAGGTCCCGGGGCTTGAAAAAGAGGGAGTGGGCGTGGGCGATCCAGGGGTGGGGCAGGGCCAGAGCCTGCAGGCCCAGCGACCATTTGCCACTGTGCCCAGGATCGCGGGCCGGCTGTCAGCCGGTGCGAGCAACCTACGCCTGCCTGGAGGCAGGCGCAGCTTAGAAGTTAAAGGTAAGGGGGCGGGGTTTAGATAGGGCTGCAGGGCGGGTTAGGTAGGGGAAGGGAGGGGAAGGTGGGGGGCGGGGGCGGAGGGAACAGAGGAAGGCTGCCTGGCTCGGCGCACGCAAGTTGCACAATTGTGCACCCCCCTTGCGTGCGCCGACCCTGGATTTTATAACATGCGCGCATGTTATAAAATCGGGCATAGATTTGTGTGCGCCGGGATGCGCGTTCAAATCTACGCCCACGCACAATTCTTAAAATCCGGCCCAGAGGTAGGAATGCTGGATCAGGGCAGTGCCATGTTGAAAACCTGGGGCCAAGCTGTCTCTTCCCCTGGGAATGTGGACGCTGCAAAGCCAGTGTTCACAGCCCTGGGGGGAGGAAGGGGGAGAAGAGAGTCTCAGCCATTGCTCGGCGATGGCACCCACTGTCTAGACGTAGGGCTCTCATTAGCTGGGAGCCATGGTTTATGGCCAAAGACTATCACTGTGATGGCTGTGCTAGTTGGGGTGAGGCTATAAGAATAGGGGAAATCCTCTGTAGTCATGAATGCTGTAGCCCGGTTGCTGCCGGGCCACAAAATATACTAGCACTGGTTGTGTTTAGGAACAAGCAAGTATCTCAGAGTAAAGCAATCAGAAGACTCTGGTTGAAACCGCTGTAACGACTGAACCCGACGGGCCGTATTTCTGCTGCTTGGTTTTGGCCTAGATCTGATCCTGCTCTTGAAGTGGTGTCAAAGGGGCATTGTAGCAAATGCACATTTCTGTTTTTTTGCTTTCCATGGTTTGGTAACTCCAGGGGAAATTTTTGGGTTTTTTTTTGCTACAGTTATTGAAACATCTTAAGTGAATTCCTGTTAAATGCAGTGCGTTCAGGGCCGGTGCAAGGGTATTGGCTGCCCTAGGCGACCCTTGCGTTGCCCCCTCCCCCGGTCGCCCCCCCTCCCCCACCTGTTTCGCCGCCGATTGTGTGCTTCTCAGGGCCGCGAGCAGCGGTCTCTATTTCTCTTTGCCACAAGCGGGATAGGCCCCGCTTGCGGCATCACGTGGCTGCTCTTCGGCGCCCCCTACGGCTCAGCGCCCTAGGCTACTGCTGAAGTTCACCTAATGGACGCGCCGGCCCTGAGTGCGCTTTGCTATCATCAAGATAATACATTTTGTAGTTTTCTGCTCTTCTTGTTGGGGAAGATTTCTTGCCTGTCCTGTAGCAGGAATTTGAGTTAAGATTGCTAATGGTTTAGAAAAAGCAATGGGTGCAGTCCTGGAGCTTGTATCCTCTAAGAAGAGATTCCATTAGCAGAGTACATGGCAAGCCACTAGCGGCCCTAGATAATTCACACATCGATGCCCTTGTAGGTTGCAACTAGCTAATAAAAGGAGTTACAAAGGGAACCCTTAAAACATGTCTGACTGTGCTATATTGTAGTTTGTTGAAGAAAGCAGAGCGTGACCATGTTGGCATCAACATGCAATACCACAAAAAATGGTATACAGGATTGAATTTGTAATAGACTCCATTTATTTTCCATTTTATGAGATTGTAATGGTTTCCATTACAATGGCCTAAAATAGTTTTTTGTGGAAGCTCTGGAAACCAAATTGAGAACAGCAGCAGTCCTTCTGCATAGTGTAGTAGGCCGTTGAAATGATGGGGTTTAAAACTTCACGGTTTTCCGTTTGCAGACTACACTCACTTTCCATTGATAGTGGTTTACTGAAAACTCTTTGGGCTCCATGCTAACATGAAACCTCGTCCAACCTTCTGCTCACCTTAGCTCGAGGGTGCAGCCCCCCTAAACCAGGCACAAATGATTGTTTCATGCCAACAGTGTATACTGAGTTTGCTATGATACCTTTTGCATACATGATGAGGTACAGGGCCAGGTAACATAGGCATGTGCCCAGGGTGCCTCCCCACCCTGCTACTCTCCAGTCTCCAAAGGGGGGCAACCTCCCCTCCCTAGTCTGTGTATGGGGGCTGTAATCTTAAATCAGGCCCTAATTAGATAGTACTATGTGTTATTAATGTCTTAAACCTTAACCATGCTGGACATGCGTCTGGACCTGGCAAATGAAATGTGTAAACCTTTTGGTGAACTATTTATGTATAACAATAAGTCTAGGAGAGGCCCAGGAACTGAAGTTCAAAGTGGAGGTGTATTGATTGTCTAGAAATGTGAAGATTGAGAGCTATGCAGGGTTTTCTCATCCTGGTCTTCCATATACCTTATAGATTTTTCAGCCTATTAATTTGATATTGCCAGTTTCGAAAGCACTATAATTTCATACTAGTTAAACATTTTGCTACGTTGTAATGTATGTGTGTGTGTGTGTTGTCTCTTTTTTTTTTCTTTTTACTTACCTCGATTAAAAACTACTTTCACTACAGATACAGACTCTGAGGAAGATGATGAATCTTTAAAAGAGGAATGGCCTTCACAGTCTTCAACTATCTCCAAAATGAGACAATCCAGTCTCTACAGCATAGTGGCCAAAAAGAACAGCAAGACGACTGGAAGCTTCAAACCAGTCAAGAGGGGAATGCCTGCCGCTGGGACTCTGAAATCAAAGCAGGCCACGAGCAGGACGCAGCAGTTTTGCTTCTTGCTGCGGGAAGCCGAAGCTGGATCTTCCTTCAGTGACTCCTCGGAGGACTCGTTTGATCAAGGTTACTAAATTAAAAACAAAAACACAACAAACAATATCATCTATATATGTAGAAAGAGAGAGAGAGAAAGAGAGAGAGATGGCCTAGTTAAGTTCAGCCATCTTCGATGGCCAAATTAAGGGCGGCCATCTTTGTTTCTGGCAGCGTAGTCTGCTTTATCACTATAACCTTTTTTTATTTTGTTTTTTGTACTTGTATTATTGTGATAATATTATTGGCTCTCTTAGAGCCCCTCATACTGACCAGTTTTTAGTCTTCAATTTCCCCTCTTCTCCATTCCCTCACTACCTCCTTGCCAGCACCATTTTTTTTTTCGGCATGAGCCTTGTAGAGGCTTCAAAGGAAAGCTTCTTTTTTGTAAATGGAAAACTGTTGTGTGGGTGTGCGATTCGATGTTTGTATTGCGATTTGGTATACCAAGCTTTATTAAACATATCAAGTTCATTTTTAACTAAACAAGTGTGCTTTGTCTCTCTTGCTGTGTCTCTTATTAGGCGATTTAGATTATGCTTCACTTCATTCCGCTTTTTCCTCCCTTCCCCCATGTCCTCACCACTCCAAGAATTAGAATGATTTTAACGCAGTCTTGCTGTCTCTCTCTATTATTCAAATATCCCGGAATGTGATTGGCTTTAGCTACTTTTTTTTCCCCACCACAAACAAAATTGACCCTTCCCTCAACCTTTTGTTTTGGTTTTATGTATTTTTTAAAAATGTATATAGATTAATTTTTACTTTCTTCTTACTCACAGACATCAAAAAGAATGCATTGGATAGAAATATATTATGTATATGGTCTCGTCCACTAATTCCAATGTCTTTTGTTTGTTTTTAAAAGACAAAATTGGACCAATGCAGAGTACCAGAAATATTAAAGGAAGCTGAAATTTGAGAACTGAACACTGTTGAGGGACAAAATATCTCTCGTTCATTAGTTTTAGCCATTCCTTGATTATGTGACTAGAACTAATGGCCTTCTTTCTCCCCATTGCCCCATCTCTTACAGTCTGGGTTTTTTTTCTAGAGCAAAAGATCTAGACTGAGACAAAAGTGTTTAGTGAAAAAAAAAAAAGACACTTCTTTCCATTGAACCTTAAATGTTAAAGGGTTAACATTGATTTTTAAGCCAAAGGTCAAAATAACCCAATTGGCATTAACAAAATTGCAGAAGTCATTTTGATCCCAACACTGTGAACGTAAACATGTCGAAACAAAATTGAAAAAGATTCATATGATTTTTTTTTTTTTTAAGTGCCAAAGAACCCGCATTTTTCTCTTTTGAAATACCCAGACCACTGCGTAAAGGTGCAAAAAAAAAAAAAAAAAAGCTTTGGTTTGAATGAATTGTGATCTCACTGATGCATTACAGCAAAAATTCTGAACCATGTGACAGAGAAGAAACGTCATTTTCTTGTAGAACCTTAAAGGATCCCAGCATGGGCTGTACCTGAAGAACCTGGTGTAGCTTCACCTCATCAGCACATCCATACCCTAGGTCTTTTTTTGAAGACGTTTACAATGCTAGCCTCCAGGAGGGGATTCTGTTTAGAAGCTAACTGACACAACTGTGTATATTTCAAGAGAGATCCCCTTGTGGCTGTACCCTTCCGAATTTCAAGATGATCCCAGTTCGTCAATAGGGATCCGGAACTGATGGCTAAATTGAGTAACTGCGCGCTTCCTGTTTTCTATGCTGGTCATTCAGTAGGGAAGGGAGGGTGGGGGGGATTACTGGGTTTGTGCAATGGGGAGGAGGTAGAGACATTTTGGTGCAAATTACACAATTTTTTTTTTTGGAAATGGTATCTTGAAGGGATATTTGGGTAATAGGGATTCTAATGACTTTCCCTGATACTAAAACCAGAAAAGGAAATTAACCTAGCTTTTCTAGATTGCTTGCTTTCTCCTTGCAGCTGCTTGAGCACCCTTCACCCTTGACCCCTACTCATGATGCTTTGAATGTCTGTATCGTTCTCTTGCATTTGCTCTCACGCTGCACTAAAGAAGCAAAGTGATTGGCTGGGAGTAGGGCAGACACCGCACAGCAGTGGGGTCAGTTTCCATGCCAACAGAACCTTGACCATTATGTAGGTAGGCAAAATACTTTTTTTCTTTTTCATCTCTGAACCTCAGGTGGTCTCTTTATTGGTAATGCCTCCACTTTTAATAATACATTTTGTAGATTCCGCTTTGATGGGGTTTTTTTTTTGTTTGTTTGTTTTTTTTTTTATTTGTTTTTTGTTTTTTTCCAAGCGGAAGAAGCCTGTAAATATCCATTTTGGTTTAACTTTTGTTGGAATGAATCATAATATTTTCAAATGTATTCGGTGTGCTGTACTGCTGAAGACTCCAGAAAAAAAAACAAAAAAACCCCCCGAATTCCTGGCATCCGAGAGCTGGGACGTGTTCGGGAGTTGTTTACCTTGCTTTTAAAGGTAAAACTCGCAAACCTGGAGGAAATGTAAAGTACTGTGGGCAGACAGGAAGTGGTCGTTGAAGGAAGTTCTCTTCACTTCCTGAATCGTGTTGCCAGAACAGGGAGATAAGTCGAGACATCACGATGTAACTGGGAGCAATGGCAAAATGCAGTGCATCACGGTTTATCATAGTTAATGTAGAGAGGAGCAAATCCTTATCTGGCGGGAGCAGCCTCACTTTGATTAGAAAGCAACCATTTAAGAAAAGGAGCTTTGACACTACCCCCTCCTTCTCTTCACGTAGCTTCTGAAATTTCCATCAAACTAGCTTACGGAGTTTGAAAGAAAGAGTACAAGGAAAGCAGTCTAGAGACAGCAAGAGCAGATTACCTTTCAGCCAATGGCAAGATGGCTCCTTAAGTGCGTTAAAAATCCTCTGAATCGATTGCATTGTTAAAGCGAATCTTACTACAGGCCCTGTGAACGGGTTCTCAGCGGACAGATTCTGCACCGTTTGAGAAGTTCTTCACTTTCTGTCACCCAGAGGTTTCTTGTTCCTCTTGATCAACAAATAAGCAAGATAATTTTGACATAGTTTTACGAAATTGAATGGTACAGATTTCTTTGCAATGGACATTTCCTTTGGGTTTTGCGGAAAACACACTGAGACAGACTTCAGCTTTCAAAGGATTCAGCTGCCCGACTTCGGGAGTTCAGCCCCCTAAATTGGCCCGTTTTGAACATTTTTCTAGGGCGCAGACCCTAAATTTAGGCTACTCGTTTCACTAAACACCTAACTTTAGAAGCCTAAAAAGTGAGTGGCTGTGGGGTTGGATTTAGGGGCAGGGTAGGGGGGGAGGGTAAATGAGATGCTTAGCATCGATTTTCAGCATTAGGGACTTCAATCTTGGCAAATGAACTGCAGCCCTAAATTCAGAACCTTAAACTTTTTAGGCCAGAAATTTTTAAGCTCCTCACTTCAACTAAATATAGGCCCCTGACTTAGGCACCCGAATACGGATGCCCAGCTATTTGTTTGGTTATTAATATTGTATTTCTTGTATAATGGAATTCACCACCACTTTCTAAGGGCAGGATCGTGACTATTGATTTTTGCCTCCCCCACCCATGGTAATCGCAGAAAAGAATTACCTTTTTTAGGTGGGTAGGGAAGGCTGCAATGGATTTTTAAGGAATTTTTTTTTTTAAATACTTGAGAGACCCCCAAATTTGGCTGATGTAAAGACTGTGAAAACGTTTCTGGAGTCAGCAGCATTATTCATTAACCTGGAACCTTAAGTAAATGTGGACATTTTATTTGAGTTTTTGTGGGGGTGGGGGTGGGGTGGAGGGGGGTGGGGAGATGACCCCCTTCAAGAATTTGATTAATCCAAGCCAGTGATAAGAGGACCCAATAGCTGTCTAAAGTCTGCCTGCACTTAGCCTGCTTTGTATGCTATTATAAGCCTGCTTGGCATTGTGAGAAAATTGTTTTTACAATCTTATATGAACCTAAAGTGTGTGTGCATGTGTTTGTGTGTGTGTGTGTGTGTGTGTGTGTGTGTGTGTGTGTTCCTCCCTTTTTCCCCATCCTTGTGCTTCTTATGATTCATCTTGTTACTGTGAAACATCAGTCTTTGCAAACCAAATAACCTTTTAGAAATTTCTTTTCGTCATTTAACAAGTACTGTGCCTGTTTTTCATGGCTCACCTAACATCACATTCTGCACTACACGTTTAGAAAGGTGTGCTGTGTGCTTTGTCTCCAACGTGATGCTAAACTGGGCGTGTTTTTTATGTTTATCGCCCCCAAACTGGTGCCGTTCCGTTTCCTCCCTCACCTGTGAAGTGCAGTGATCCTAAACTATTTATTTTAAAACCATCTATTATCTGGCTACAGCAGGACCACCATGCTATGCGGATTACAGCACTGAGAGCCATATAAGGTCACTTTTGATTCCTGCTTGCGTTATTCAACAAAACAACGTAGGGCCCTCGTAATGGAGGACTTTCTCGTCTCTTGCTCAAACGCAGTATTGTGTTTAGTTACCGATGAACAACTTTGATATGTTCTTTCACTTTCATTACTGGCCGGTGAACAAACTTAGACTTTAGTTTTGTGTGTGTGTGTGTGTGTGTGTTTCATTTTTGTTAGGGGGGGAGCGTAGACGTTTGAGTGTGGCCTTATCAGTTTTCATCCAGCCTGTGAAACTGGCGGGGAAAGGGCAATCGAAGTCACGTGGCCTGTTCTGATCTGGCTAGAGAGAGAGGAGAATCATTTTCCTACTCGGACGTGGCGGATGGGAAGCACTTTTTTTTTGGAGGCACTTGCCTTTTTTGTGTGTCTGTATTTTCAGGGAGTGATTTTTAAAGCCATTTACACCCCTAAAATTTGCTGATTTATAAATTTGCCCGGGGGGTCTGTGTGCATAGTAGTGCATACGCAGCCCGACCGGTACAAAGATGGTTGGCGTTGGGATGTAAAAACGTAAGCGCATGAATTAACACACATGCACGTGTTACGCCTCGCAAAGAGCAGGTGTAACTTTGTGGAGGTGAGTTCGTGCACGTTATTTCGGATACATTTTCAAAGTGATCAACTGTGCATATGTTTGCTTTGAAAGTTCGCATCGCTCAAGCATTTTTTAAATTGCATAAGTTGCGCAAGTCGTTACGTAGTTTACCTCCCTGTGTTTTGGTAACGGCAAACTCAATGCATGCTGATTAATAATTCCCCTTCATTAAATAGAGCCATTATTTTCCCATGAATGCCTTTTATCCCACCTAGAGTGCAGTCCACAGACCACTGCCAGTGTGGTGTGATGGGGAAGAGAGGAAACGATCAGGTAGTGATGATAATTAGGTTTCCCGTGCACATAGAGCAGTGCTGGACATTTCAGAAGCTCTCTACGAGATGCTGGATTACCCCGAGGCTGTTCCATGTGGCAGAATGAATGCCATAGCACTGCATGGCATGGATACAAATGGGAACTTTTATTGAAAGTCGGCCATATTACTGGTTAGAATTTAGTCTTTAACTAGTTGGCTTAACCTTTAACTGCAAACAATTTAGCACTGACAATAGAAAAAGGAGACATTTTGAAAAATGTTACCCCTTTCCTAAGGCTTTTTTCGATTGCCCTTCTCCTTATTGATGAAAATAGTTTGAGGTTTGACATGGTGACCCCTGGGGAAGAGTTTGCAGGAGCAGAAGGAAGGGTATAAGTGTAATAGGGCCATGTAGAGAACCGGGCTTGATTCCCGCCTTGGGTCGTCTGCTCCCTGGGCTGTGGATGCTGCAGAGGTAGTGTTCACAGCTCGTGGGGGTGGGGGACTTCTAGAAACCTAGCAGGCAAATTTAGGGTCCATGATTGCAGGGTTCCAGAAGGAACTCTGTTGCATGGCCCCCAGCTGAGGATTCTCGCTGCAATGAATTGGGGGGGGGGGGGGGGGGGGGGAGTAGCAAATGGGAGAAAAAATCTGAGGCTCGTTGTGTGAGAGCTGGAAATGTAAAAGGAGCAAAAGGTAAAAAATGCCCTTCCCTACTCAAAAAATAAAACCCAAAGGTGCAATGAATCCAGGGAACAAGATGGCTGCCATGTCAGGAAACGTGTGTTACCTAAGCAAGCAGAGGCGGGACTTCCTGTTCAGCCATGTACATTTGCCTGGCAGTGCTCTCAGTGTAAAGGAAAGAAAATAAGAGGATTGGAGCATTGACACCGATTCTTGAAAGTGGGCAAATGCATTAAAATCTTACTGGTCATCAGTTATGTCCATAATTTCTGGACTCAGGGCCAGAGCAACAAGAACACTCAGACTCAGTACAGTTATAAGCCCCACCACTCTTACCCTCCAAACTAAACTATAGCATGCATGGAAAAAACACTGGTTCTACCTATCTGCGTTATTTTATAAAAATATAAAAGGCTAAAATAGCATGAAACTAGTAGGCACTCCTTCGTAATCTGGATTTAATTGAAATTGCGCTTGGTTCTGAATCCTGAATTACTGCACTTTTCTTGAATCTCTCTCTCAGCTTTCGCCTCCCACTCTGCCCCACCCCTAGCTCCCCGTTGGGTGAGTGGGAATGGAGGAGTTGGAGAAACAATACTTTGATTAGGATTTGCCTTGCATGTAAAAGCTGTGAGCGTGTCCTGCTCTTCCCCAGCTTACACCCAGATTTACCACCTAAATATGGCGTCTCCTATTTGCTTAACATTCTCGGGTCTCCCCTATGGACATGATGCTGTACTAAGCTAATACCACGCGACTGTACCAGGCCCGGATTTCTCTCTCTGCTTCACTAGGGGCAAATGTAGTCCTTCTCATACCTTCACCTTGAACTCCTGTGTGCACACACTCTCATGGCACTCTCTCTCCTCTGACCCTCATATGCCTCCTTCATATTCATCTACCAACACCTTCTTTTTCCTTCCGCAAATTTCAGAGCTGGATTGCTGTAGTTACATGGGGCCAGAGAAATGATAGGCTATTTAGGGCTGTGTTTTGGGGATACTACAAGCCTGAATTTTCCTTTTAGTTAGTGGTTAGGAATGATTTGTGTTTGCTTTGAATATTCTACTGCTTAAAAACGAATAATTGAATCCCTTTAGTTCATCCCGTTCTCAACAGGCGGAAGAACATGATTCTGTGATTGGTGGTGGATGGGTTAAATACAGTATAACCAGTATGGATTTGTCATTTTCCCAGTGAGAAAATTTGGTCAAAGGATCCTGAGAAGCTTTGTAATGGATTTCCTTTTTTTCTGCATGCTAGATTATAGCTCAGAAGAAGAGGAAGATGAGGAGGAGGAGGAGGAGGAGGAGGACCCTGAGGACTATATGCTTAAAGGCAGTGACAGACTTGCAGCCCCAACCTTGGATGAGAGCGGCCTAGGGCTTTTAGCCAGGTTCGCTGCCAGCGCTCTGCCAAGCCCGATCATATCCTCACCGCTTTCTGTCATTCAGCTGGAGGCAAAGCAGAAGGCCAAAAAAAAGGAGGAGCGACAGAGCCTGATGGGTAAGTTCGCCACTGATGGCGGCATCAAAGAGCAAAGCGATAACGGCTCTTGCAAAGCAGAATGGCCACTGGGATCACTTGCGAGTGCGTATTCTCAGCTGGTTAGAGTTCAGAATATAATATTAGATGGATAGATATAATCACCTTACAATAGAAGGACAGCTAAGCTGGGGGCAAACTTATTTGCTCAGTCTGGGAGTCCAGAAAACGATACATGGCTGCTACAGCATGTAAAGTATCTTCTAATGGTTGGAAGTGCTGCATTTTGTTTGTTTGTTTGTTTATCTGCCATCATCTACTGTTATGTTACAGTGGTTTATAAGATCTCAATGCAGCTTAAACTCCTTAGACTAGACTTATTCAGATAGGCTGATTAATGGCAGGGACATAGAGCTGCTGAACCATAGAGAATCATGTTGACGTCTTAATTCAAACCAAACAGACTTCAGCCTGGGTCCTGGTTCAACAAAGTTTTCAGATTCTCCCCAGGGATGGGGGGGGGGGGGAAATTCCAACAAAATTAGAAATGGAGAGAGCTTACTGTGAATTTATCAGTTGCTCCTCTTGCTGAGATTCCCCTGTGCTTACATTCCCCTTCCCAGTGACCGGCCAGCCGTGGCCACGAGATGTCACCCGGGGGGGAGGGGAGGTGAACGTTACCTTTGCAGCATCCCCAGCCCAGCGAGCAGAAGCCGAGCCCAGAAAACAAACCTAGAGGCCTTTCCGCATGGCACGGAGCCACCGGGCCGGCCGACTTTCAGAGTTTTGAAAAATCTGAAGAGGAACCATTGCGTCTACAAAGACCCCTTTAGGATTTTTCTAAAACTTGAAATGGATTTGGAACATTTGGTTTAGATTTTTTTTATTGTTTTTTGTTGTTGTTGTTGTTGTTGTTGTTTTCCCCCCAAAAGGTTTGTTGAAGCAATTTGTAGAATTGTTCAGTGAATTTATTTTGAAGAGGTTTGCACCTTTCTAGCAAATTTATGCCGAAGAAATAGTCTAAAGTCAACAGAAGGATTCTGCACTCACTGCGGGTCGATGCCGCCAATGATGTCCCCCTCGGGCATAGCATTAGGAGAGCAGCAGGAAGAGGAGGAGCGCGGCATCCCCGCCGGATCTGACTGCGCAGCTGGCAAGACAAGAAGAGAAAGTCACTCCCGACACCTTGATCAGCCATGCGATGTAGCGGCAACATCCCAACTGCTGCCGCTGCTGTTTCTGGTCCTTCCTGCGTGACGACTCCGATATTTATTTATTTTTACCGCCATGACCCAGCTGAATTCAGGGGAGTTCCGATATAGTGCCCCCTTCCCTTTCCCCATCCCCAAAATGTATTAAAAAACATATTGGTGGTTCTCTGGGACCCCCACCCCTTCTGACCCTCCCAATCCTCCTCCTACACCCCAAACCCAAAAAATCTATCAAGGATCCCATGATGGGGCTTGCAGTGTTCCCTTGCTCTAGGTCCAGTCACTGCCATTTTTCAAAATGGCATCGACCTTATCTTGCCCCAATCCAATAAATGGACCTTGCACTGGTCATGTGACTGGGGCAAGGTCAGGTTGGCACCATTTTGAAAAATGGCGCCAACCAGAACCGGGGCAAGGGGATGCCCCAGGTCCCTTTTACAGGATTCTTGAGAGGTTTTTGTTTTATTTTTGGTTTGGGAGTGCGGGGGTGGGGGGGTGGGGGGGGGTCAGGGACATGGGGAGAGAGGGTAGGGGATCCTACAGAACCACCAGTGTTTTGGTTTTTTTTTAACACATTTGGGGGAAGAGGGGGAACTATACCCACAACAATTCTGGGGTTCTTTTGGACTGAGGGGCAGTCATAGGCCATATGTTTTTGGAAAGGGGGCATGGGGGGGGGACACAATTTTATGATGCCAGGGTTGGGGGGCCATTGCTGCATAAGGACTTTAATCTTTTTTTTTCACACTTTGGGGTGTCGAGGCCACCTCGAGTGGCAGCCCTGGGTTGAGCTGGTGGTCAGTTGTGACCCTTGCGCAACTTCGTCTATTTTGCAGGTAACTTTTTATTTTGTATGTCCCTTTAAATGTAACAGGGGATCCTGGGGACCCACATTAGGGTCTTGGGGCTCTAACGTTACATTTAATGAAACCCAGGGAGGTGATATTGATTTATCATGGCTGACCACTTTCTTGGTCATCCATGATGAATTATTAACATAGTAATTCCCTAGTAATGAGCTGCTTTGCGTGGATTTGCAAAATTCATGCATGCAAATCGCATGAAAGCAGCTCATTGTAATAGAGGAGGGACTCTGGACGGTGCCATGCAAAATATCACGTATAATCGCGCGTTTGAGCCTATCGCAGTTTAATGCATCTCCCAGATTGTTAAGAATTAAAAAAAATAAAATAGGGCTGATGACCTGAATTGATGGCCATTTTGAACTGTAGCTGCTGAAAGATACTCTTGGCCAAGCAGAAAATCCTTTGTAGGTAGGCGCATGTGCAGTTAGTTTTGTGGTTGAGTGAGCAAGTTATACCTCCGTGTCACACTGGAATGCATTGACGTTTGTTCTGTGCTAATGGATGAGCGAGAAGGCGATAAAGATCACTTAAGACAGTGAATTCCTCCTTTTTGTTTTTTTTCAGTGATTCAGCTTTTGAGCAGTGGTCCTCCAGGTTTTATATAGTACTCAGTTTTTTTTTTCTCTCTTTCTCTTCCCTCTGTCACTTCTTTTCCTTCTTTTTCTCTCTCCTTTCTCCTTTACCTTTATCTCTGTCTCTATCTCTCTCACTCTTGCTCTGTTCGATGTCCTTTGTTCACCTTGGGACTTGACGTGTCGGTTTCCAACCTCAATGCATTCAGCTGAAAAGTAACAGCAGTTGCCTAAGAGGGGGGCAGGTGGGAGGGAATGCAGATTTGGAGAGGGGCATGTTTGGGGATTTCCAGAACGTTGGTGCGGCGTATCGGTTACTGGTGTGAGATTACAGCCGTCACCCGGACAAAAACAAGTCTCACCATCTGTATTAGTCAAGGCAGACATCTTCTGTTGCCTCTCTCACGCCTGCAAAATACACAACCAAACCAAACCAAATCCCCAGGGTAAATTATCCAGGTCTTCTCAAATACGTGTCAAAAATGAGAGACAGTGGCCCCCAGATTTTGAGAGACCCTTAGGCACAGCAGATGCAAAATTGGCCTACAAGCAACAAGTAAGTTTTCTTGTGGTTTGGCTGCTCTCTCTATACCCATTTCTGTTTTCAATAAATTCAGAAGTTTCATTGTGCAACAAGTGAGAGTAGATTAGGTTTAAAACAACAGGACCAGCTAGATTTCTCCAAATATCACCTGCTGTTCTGTTGCTTCATTTGCTATTATTCCTAGATCTGTTTTTTTTGGGGGGGGGGTTTCGCCTAATTTACTTTATTTTTATTTTTATTTATTTATTTATTTTTAATTCTTATATACCGGAATTCCTGTATACAATACAAATCAGTCCGGTTTACATGGAACGAAAAGATAGCCCTGGTCTGGGAAGTCAGATTGGGGTTTTTTTACAAAGAACATTGAACAATAACAATAAATCCTTAAATATTTATATTTAAATATTTGTACTTTATATTTTCCTACTGTTTTGATTCTTGGTTAAAACTGGGGTGCTTCTGTGTCGATCTTTAATAGAACTGCAGGCACTTGTCACAGCAATCTTGACTGCGTTTTGCATATGTGGGCGAGACGCCTGTGTGTGGTTGCGTTAAGGTCTAACACAGCAGCGCCCGAGTTTAAACCGAGATTCATAATGGCAAGATTGGCCAAGCAGGAAGAGATTTCAAAATCCCCTTGCTAATAGCTCTGTAGGAATATGATTTAAAGAAAAGACTGAAAAAAGGAGATGCTCATGGTTTTGCTTGCTTCTACTGCTGTCCGAATTAGCAAAAGAGTTTTGTAGCTACAACTGTTCCTTTAAGCTCCAGGGAGACATTTTTCTTGGCTCCAGTTTGTGATGGGAGAAGATAATTCTCAAAGGATGAAGTTTGTAGGTTATATTTTCACTTTTTTCCAGAAATTCTGTGAGGTCGATATTCAGCACCTCTTAGCCGGATAAGTTAGACCTGCTATTGAGCAGCTCCAAAGTTAACCTTATCTGGCTAACCTTAAAGTTTTCTAGGTATTGCCACTGAATATTAAGGATAAATGTATCCGGCTAATTTAGCTAGCCAGCTAGCCTCCCAGTATTGTCCTGTGCATGTCTAGTTCCAAGGGAGAACAGATCTCCCCACTGAGAACAAATTGTTTCTCCATTATAACTTACACTGGTACTTTTAAGCCTAATAGTTTGCACTTTCCTCTTTCAGAAACTTGAGTGATCAACTTTACAGCATTATCACAAATTCTGAAAGATCTGGGGTGAAATTATTAACGTCACCTGGCTCTGATCTCTCTCTCTCTCTCTCTTCTTGTTTCTCACTTTCCTTATCGGGAACCAAATTAGAATATACAGATTCCGAGAGCGAGATCAAGATCAGGAAGAAGTCTCCACCGGGGTTTCTGCAAACAAAGAAAATTCCCTCTGAGTCCGGGAGCGCCTCGCCCATCTCCCCAGGCGCGGACAGCTGTGCCGATGGCTCAGATAAAGCCAAGGCAGAGAAGGGACGGAAGCTGAGGAAGCTTCGATCCCCCAAGGACCTGAGCTTTGAGTTTGGGCAGGAGGCAAGCGATGACGACCTGTGGACCCGGCGCCGCAGCGAGCGCATCTTCCTTCACGACGCCGGCGCCTGCAGCGTGCTCTCACCCACCGCTCTCGCGAGCTCCACCCCTGTTCCCAAGCCGGGCCGCTGCGGCAGCGGGAAAGCGGCGCCTCCGAGTCCCAAAAGGGAAGCCAAGAAAGGGAAGGACCGGAAGGGACTCGCCAAGGTAAGAAACCTGCTCGCCGTTTCTCCTTCGCTTCAGCGCCTCTTCATGGTTCCTTCAGAACGGGAGGGCAAATCCTCGACTTCGTTTTCATTTAATGCAATAGAAGTGACGGGGAGCAGTGGCACCCGGTGAGCAGCTTTCCTCAGAAGCGCAGTCTGCATGTAAAGAAATAACCCAGAAGTAGTCTCTGTGTTGCTGAGGCTTGCGCCGGTAACGAAGGCCACGCTGATTTCCTCCGCTAATGTCCCCCCCCCCCGGAAGCCACGCGGGGAGTGCGCTGCTTGCGTTCTCACTCCCAGGTGTCCCGTGGAGCCACAAACCATAAGAGGGCCGCAGCCCCGCCTGGCGCTGAGAACGAGGGGCGCCTGCTTTCCCCCTGGCAGGTTTCGGGGGATCCCGCTTCTCCGTGCAGATTCTCCGCCTGCCTCCTAAATATTTTACTGCAGAGGAAATACTTTCCTCTTACACCCCCTCCCCCTCCCCCCCCCCATACACACATGGTCTTTGCAGCTGAGCCCCGTTTTTAGCACTAGAGTTTGTTGGTTTTTTTTTAACAACCGTTAGGTTTGGATTAGAGTAGCGGTAATCCCTCAAGAATCGTCCATTGACTCGTTTGCTGGAGCATTAAAACCTTCCTCGGCTCCGCCTTGGCCCGTTAAGCGGAAAGAAGGTGATCACTGGAGAACTGAGATGGATTATGGTCAAGTAGTCCCACCCCAGCTACAACTTTTCTAAGCAAGCCTCAAACATTTGGATGCTAATGGAGGTAGAACTGAGACAGTTCAGTATTAGATGTGGCAGCGTTGGGGTAAGGGAGGAATGGCAATATATATAACTATATATATATATATATATATATATATATATATATATATATATAGTTATATATATATATATATATATATATATATTATATAGTATATATATCTACTATATATCTACTAGTATATATATCTCTATCTCGTTCTCTCTCTATTCTATCTTCTCTCTCTCTATCTCTCTATCTCTCTCTCTCTCTATCTCTCCTCTCTCTCTCTCCCTCTCTCTCTCTCTCTATCTCCTCTCTCTCTCCTCTCTCTCTCTTCTCTCTCTCTCTCTCTCTCTCTCTCTACTCTCTCTCTCCCTCTCTCTTCTCCCTCTCTCTCTCTCTCGTTTTGTCTGACTGCTCCTGCTGCCGCTCGCAAAAAAAAAAACAAACACAGCTGACCTACTAGCTCCTTATATCCTTATTTAATTATTTTGTATCTTGCTGTGGTGAAGCCCCTGCTCTTACCATTTACCAAATCCGTATGCTCTCATGAAGCAAAAGTCACAGCCGCAATGCCTGTTACTTTTAATGGACGTAGGCGACTGCACATAACAGGGTCAAAGCATGAAACCCGAACTCCCAGTCTTATCCAAATTCCTCTTCCCTTTCTCCTTTCCGCCTTGCACCTCATCTAGCAAATAAATAAAGACGAGACATGCGCTACTTCTAAGTAACGACTGGCAGCAGGCTGCACTGTTCCCTGTTACTCAAAGGAATTACGCAAAGTCTTCCCCCCAGTGCCATGTCCTCGGTAGAGAGGGGTTTCACTCCAGGCGCTGCTGAGAACTGACACAGCTTGTTGCAGCCCCGGGGGTTTGCCCCAAACGGGAGGGAAGCAGGGGCACTCGTGGATGAGACGGGCGGTCACTCCCGTAATTATTCTTCACAAAACTTTATTAACGCGAATCCTCTTCAGTCATGGCGATCTGGCTCGGCGCACGTTTTCCAGAAGATGAATTTGTGTCTCACAGCGCCATGGTCCCACCCCCCGCTCCCTCACAATCCTTTGGCTTTTCTGCAGACGCCTCCCCTCGGCAGCGGGCTTTGTTTTCTAAGACAAACCTTGAATGCAGACGGCTTGAATCTCCCGTTGCCACCTTTCCTGCGCTGCTTGAGTGCGCCCTCCTTTGGCTTCGGTGCCGGGCTGGCCCGAAATCACTGACTGGAATGGTTATTTCCATGGTTTTATTCTGAAATGCTCGCGTGCCGTACAGCGGCGGATTCCCCATGAAGACCGGCCCGGGGATTCGCCGCCCAGGCCGGCCCAGGAGAGAATACCACGCGGTCTGCCGAGTGCGGCTCCGTCGCGGCCGCGCGCGGCAGACCGCGTGACCAGCGCGACCGGCCCACCGGGGGTTTGCCCGATCCCCCGATAGGCCACTCCGCCCCTGATGCTGTACTCTCCAAACTCCTGGGGTGACTCACAGAGATGTGATCATAATAAAATGATCAAATCCTTAAAAGCCAAGCACACAAGTAAAGTACAGAGAGCTGCTGCAAGCTCGAGAGCACTTCTAGAGAACCCCCAAAACAGGGTTTTATCTACCTCTGAGACAAATTCCACGAGTGGGAGCTCTCCTGCCGAAGGTAAAGGGAAGAGAGCAGGGGATCCTACCCAGGTGTAGGATGTCACCCTGGAGCCTCCCAGTGAGGGTGGGTGGGTGGCTTCAGGGCCACCTGCTTGCTCTCACTAGCAGGTACTTTCCACAAGAGACTCATTTCCTGGCAAGGGTCCCGTGCTTCCTTGCACTCATTTAAGAGTGTAAGCTTGCACTTGGAAGAAGCTGTCCAGCCGATACGAAGCACCTCCAGAACAGTTTCTTAACTTTTGATGCCAGGGATCACAGCTGAGAATATTCCCCTTTCTCTAAAATACGGTAGAGCCTGCATCTCGCGGTAGAAATGTTTATTGAGCATCACCTCCTCTTCCCGCTTTCGCTATAACATTAAAGTTTACCCGTAAAAGCTTTAGCCGTGTTTGTTCTCTGTCCTGACTGGCTCGTGTGCATTCACAGCTTCCACTTTGCAGGCAAGCAATTCTGTTTTACAAATGTGCATTTGTAAGCCCTGGTACGCTTTGTATAACTCGTCGGTTTCCCTCTTGGTCACGGGTTTTTTTTAATTTTACTGCAGCAGAGGAAGAAGGGAAAAGAAGATCCTTGCCTGCCCTCGTCATCCTCTGCCATATCTGTGTCCCCTCCCGGCATCTCAAGCTTGCCCTCCGAGATCCGAGTCGGCCTAGCAAGTCCCGTCAGCTCCAACAGGAAGAACAAAGCCAAGGTGAAAGCTAAAGAAGTTAAGAAAGAGGTAAGGGAGAGGGAGTCGGTGTCTGAAACCAAAGTTTGGACCTTGGGGTTTTCTCCACAGAGAACGCTCTCGTGCTCTGAGCGTCAGCAGACTTAGCAGTCACTTTGGGCAGCCTGGATGGACCAAGTTGTCCTCCTCTTATAGAAAGTGCAACAATTCCATATTTTAAAGTAAATAAAAGGAAAAAGACTGAAGTAGTTTTCAGAAGAGGTGGCTGAAAAACTAAGGGCAAGCTGATTGGAATTAGAGGACCTGGCAGTACATTTTAGGATATGAAGGGATGGGGAGAGACCCTGGGGAAGCTCCTGAAGGACCTGTTCAGTAAGTGTTTGAAGATGGGAATGGTCCTGTGGGACTGGAGAAGAGCAGCTGGTATCCCTCTTTTATAAAAGTGATACGGAAATTACAGACCGGTTGGTCTGACTTTGCTGGTGGAGAAGCCTTCTGAAGAAAGGAACCATGGAGCCTCCTGGATCCAGGAGGTTGCAGGGTGTGAGGCTGCATAGTTTTACCAGAGGGAAATCGTGTCAAACCAAACTGATGGGATTTCTTTGACTGGGGATTTGGGTTTCAGCGAAGCCTGCCTAAGAGCTCATAAATAAACTGAGCAGTCTGGGAGTGGTGGACTGGCTTATTAACGGGTTGAGGGATAGCTGGCAGAGTGCGCTGGTAGACTGAGTCCTCCGCTCCGAAGAAAAAGAGGCGATGAGCAAGAGTGCCTTCGAAATAAACCCTGGGGTCGGTCCTGTTCAACATCTTTGTGAGCGATGGCGTTAGGAGAAAACATTTTCCTTTTTGCAGATGACACCAAGATCTGCTTTAGGGGGTACACGGATGAGAAGCCAAGTAAGAAAGCTTGAGGTCTCGTTGACTGCTTGGCAACTGGGTTTCAGTACTGACAAATGCCGAGTTATTCATTAGGGAAAAAGTACCACAGAGATGTGTGCCTGCTTTTCCTGGGCTCATGCTCGTTGTTGTGTAAGTTGTTATGTAACTTATTATTTTATTGTATTATACATGAGAAGTGTGCAAGCAGGTTTGATTAGATAAATAAAAATGCCGCGCTCTGTTTTCAAGAAACGCCAGACTACGCATGGTGTTGCCTTCCCTTACCTAACCCCCCCCCCCCCTCTGAGCCCACAGGTGAAACGCACATGCTTGGTGGATCCCTGCACGGGGAAAAGATGGGCAATTTTTAGACGCTCTGTTTCCTTGGGTAAACGGCTTTCGAAAATTGCCCTTGGTGGGTGCATAAATCCAAGGGAGCAGTGCAGAGTGGAGGGTGAGAAGCTGCTGATCTTCGCAGGTCATGAAAGGGAGCTTGGGGTGGTGATGTCTGATGATTTCAAGGCACTGAAATAGTGCAACAAGGTGGTGGCCAGAGCCAGAGGAATACGAGGGTGGATAGGAGAGGCAGAGCCAGTGTAGCCCCTGTCCCACTGTCTGCTAGGGCTTTGGGATCGGAAGGGCAAGTAGAAACCCTGTGCTCTTTCATGGAGGTAAAAAGGGGCAGGGGGAGTTACTTTCAAGGGTTTTTAGATATCTCTTGACACCTTCCTGCAAAACCCACGCACTGCCACCCGGTCTGACGGTGTTTAAACCTGAAATGCGTGAAGGAATAAGCGATGCATAGGATGCAAATGAGTGGAGTGTATGACGGAGAAGAGCGAAAAAAGACAGCACACGGTGCCACACGGGAGTCGCTTCACGGTTTCCTGGCTCCGAGGGACACTTTGGGGAACGGGGCCCATTTCTGGCACCTGCTTTCTGCTGTGCAGATCTCTGTGCTCGGGGACGCTCTTCTGCACCGATGAGCTTCCAAGCAGCGGTCGTGAAAGTGGAGCTCCCAGTCTGGCGGGCCTTACTGCGACTCAAACCAGATATGCGCTCTCCAGACCTTGGGGCACTTTTTCAGTATGGGACTGGCTCCCCTTTCACTGCTCTTCTCGCAATCTCAGGATCCCAAGGAAATCTCCCTCCCTCTGACCTTGAGCCTTGATAGCCTCCTGCCGGGATACAAGACTAGACAAAAGACCACAAGCCAAAGTGGGCTAATAAGTTTTGTGAAATCAGGCTCTGATGAGGCGTCTCGGGGGGAGCCATGCAAATTCCTGCTTTCCCTGACATTAGGCATCCCACGTCCTCAAGGACTCGGATGCACAGAGTAAGGGACACTCTGGTGATGCTCTTCGGAAAGGAAGGGATTGTGCCCTTGTACAGGTCCTCGGCGAGAGTACTGGGGCAGAAGCTACCCCCAGTGGCTCCTGCCCCCGCAGCTGCCGCTATTGCAAACGGCGCCAGCGTTATTGCAAGTTTTTGATGCACAAATTGGTAGCAGCCTGGGCCTTTCCAGGGCTGTTTTGTGTGGCAAAAGTTGACACTGGCGCTGACCTCTGTCTGCTGGCGCCATTTGAGGGGGCAGCAGCTGCAGGGCAGGAGCAACTGGGGATTGGCTCCTGCCCCATGAAGACATTGCCAATGAGAGGGTCCGGGGATGGGGGCTGCAGAGGATCAGGGGAGATCCCGTGCATGGCTTCCTTTTTTATTTTTGATTTTTGGCAGCTGTGCCAACCTTATTTTACTATTTTAAATAAAATGAACGAAAAGCAAACACAATTTTGTTGTTTGTTTTTTTTTTTTTAAAAACAAAATAAAACTGGACATTTCATGAAAATATCCTGTTTCATTTCCAACAAATGCACATCACTAGTCCTGCTCTCTGCCTGGCAGCTGGGGGATATGCTTGGCAATATGGACAGGAATAGCAGAGCAGATCGGATGGGCCACTTAGTTTTTTCTGTCATCATCTACCATATAAGAAAGTTTAATGGGCTGGTTAGCCAGTCCAGCAGCTTTATATCCGATAAAGGGATACCTCGAGTGATGACATTCCTCTTTTATCAGAGTTTGCCTATTTGCCTTCTGAGTTTAAGATCTCCGTTACTTTTGGGAGAGAAGGGTGCAGGGAATCCCCACATGGTGCTTAGTAAGAAGGAGGTGGTGCCGGCAGAGTTGCACGGGAAAGCTTGCACGATGATTTGCTCTTCACGCCTAATTTTAGGCAGACCGACTGGTCTCGTGCACCGAATCCACGCATAATTACAATCGCTCCCCTCTGCAGAAGGTAAATGACCATTTGGGACTGGCATTTTGTCTTTGCTGCCTTCAGAACCGTGGGAAGGGAGGAGCTGTAAGCAAGCTGATGGAGAGCATGGCAGCCGAAGAAGACTTTGAACCCAACCAGGACAGCAGCTTCTCGGAGGACGAGAATGTGCCCCTGAGCATGCAGACTGAGCGCCCACTCACCCCAGGTCAGTGACTTCTGCAGTATACAGTGATGCTGTTGTCGGGTGCAAGGAGTGGCGGGGAATAGTGCTGATATTTTTTATCCTGCCCTTTTTTTGTGCTTGTTAACAGATTAAGGCAGCACATGCACTAAAACGTGTGCTAAAAGTTTTAGCATACATACTAAAAATGCATTTGACAGGGGTTTGCACTGTATTTTTAGTGTGCCCACCAAAATGTAGCATCCATCGAATGCACATGTAGAAATAGCCTTGGATCTACACATTCTTAACCACCTGAGCACAAAATCGCAGTTAACCGCTACAAAACTGGCCTGTGATTTCTAAACTGAGCATGCTCGTTTCTCTTTTCCTCATGGCTTCCACCCTACAGAAAAGTTAGTTGGGCACATGGGGGGTTGGCTGTCAATGCGGAGCAGGAGAGCACCTGGATCATGAGAGAGGGGGAGAGAATTCCAGGAGAGGGAAAAATGGACGTCTGCGTGGCTTGCGTTGTGTCCTGTATTCCTTTTTATGTATGACCTTTCCTGGTCTGAGGGCGACCGAGTGTGTGTTTCTATCTGTCGGTCTGCCGTGTCAGTGAGGGTCTTGAAAGAGCAGAGTGCGAAGGCCTGCTTTGTGAAAAAATGGAGCGTGGAAGAGAGAGAGCGACACTGCATGTGAGTGGGTCTGGAAGGAGTGTGTGAGGGGTCATAATTTAGCAGAGGGAGAGGGGACAGTAGTGCCAGGAGGGGCATGGAATCTACAGGAAGGAAGGAGGCCTACGATAAGGCATGTGGAGGCAGTAGTTGGGGGTCAGAGCGGAGGCAAAGCAGTGAAGCCTGAGAGGCGTGCAAGAGGGAGCTGACATGGCCCAGACTGGGTCCGTTAGAGTGTGTGTGGAGGAGCGCAGGACAGGACAGCGCAGCAGAGGGAGGGGGAGGGATGGGATGAGAAAGCAAGGACTCCAAAAAAAAAAAAAAAGCAAACATGCGCTTTCTATGTCTGTCAAGGAGGTAGAGGATGTAGAGGAGGAGAAAACCACAGAGAAGTTGGCAAAGGAAGAAGAGCCAAAGGCAGGCGCATGACTACATCAACAGATGTTTCCTACGGGAGGAAAATAAAGCACATTCTGGAGCCAATGCTGGAAAAGTCCAGTGTGTTTTCTGGGAGAGACTCCAGAAGAAAATCTCTGGCAGCCAAGGAGCGCATTTGGAAAAGGATTAGCATCAGACATCAGTAGCCTCGGGGTCGTCAGCACTGATGTCGGGATATTAAGGGTGCAGAGATGTGAGGCTGCTGGTCCTGTCCTTCTGCCCCTGGACCTCTCTGGCTGCCTCCCTCTCCTCTCCCACTTTGTTGCCTCCTCCTTCTATTTCTCTTCTTCTGTCTTTCCATCTCTACTTTGCTTACTTCTCTCCCCTGGTTCTCTATTCCTCTCCACCACTGCCACCTCCTGCCCCAGCAACCACATCTCCTGCAGCTTGGAAACCCACAATGCATCCTGTTTGCTGAGCCCTTTAGATGGCGTGAGAGCTAAAAGGTTAACCCTCGGTCCAAGGCTGGTGTCAAATTTTAGGGATTTGCAAGCAAGTACGTGCGCTAAATAGTGGTCAGAGGTGAGCATATCCCACTAAAACCTGGTGCAGTTAATTTATATGCACAAATGCATTTTAGCATGCACGTGCTAATGCTATCTTGGACTGGTTTAGCGAGCACGCTAAGGGGCTGATTTTAAAAGCGCTGCACATTCATGGCCCATTGCCTGTGCTACAGATGGGGGAGGGGGGATGGGATAAACCCAGTCTACTGGGTTTATCCCCATCTATTTCATGCTTGTTCCGTGTCTGTTGCTTAATGCGCATCAGAAACCAATGTATGTCCAGCTTATGTTTTGTTCTATTCTTTTTCTAATAAACAATTTTAAACGTAAAAGCGTTGCTCACATACGCATGAGAGCAAGGTGGACTGTAAGGACTGAGATTTATGTTCGTATAAGCGTACGAGTGAGCAAAAAATAAGGGGGCAGGGCATGGTCATTCGAGGGCAGGGCCAACAGTTTTGCATGTGACTCCGTATTTTATAGCCGGAGGCCGCCCTGCGTGGCAGCTCGTTAGCGGCAAAACTTTACTGCTGCTCCTGATGAGGAGAAGGTCTGCAGATCTTGCGTTTGGGGGCTTACACGACAGGGTGAGGGGTCCGGTTCAACCGAAAGGTGTGCAGGATGAAGGACCAGAGGGGTCTGGATGACCTCTAGATTGACCGGGCAACTGGAAAAACTGGGAATGTCCCTGGCACAAGCAGGTTTCCAAATCTGCTTACACACGCGCATTGAAGCCAGCGAAGTCCTGTGGGAGATATGAGAAGCAGGTTTGCTCGAGTAACTTCTTAAAATGAGGAGCATACTTACATGCGGTAGCTGTGTATTAAATCACACGCACACAAGTGCGCACGTGATTTAAAATTCCAGCGTATCTCCGCTCGCATTCTGGAAGAGAGGAGTGATTTTAAAAGAACCTTTGATTGCTTGCAGTGTTTTGCACTGTCCTTGTCCCAGTGCTGTGTGCAATCTCATCGCGCACAACATTTGGAACTTGGTCAAACATAATCTCTCAACCACTTGTCTTCAAGTTTATGCCAAGACTGGCTATGACACACTCAACAGTTAAACCTGGATTAGGCCTGTAAAGCTAAGGCTTACGTCTGTAGAGTAGAAATGGATAAATTTGGAGGCTGTCTCTAGGGATTAACCGATTTAAAGAAACATTCAGAGATGAGAGGGGGGGAATATGCTGATCTGCCTTCATTTCCCATTCAGCTCCCTGCTCTTGCATCATCGACAAGGATGAGCTACAAGATGGACTGCGAGTTCTCATACCAATGGACGACAAGCTACTCTATGCAGGCCATGTCCAGACTGTCCACTCCCCTGACATGTGAGTAAAACCAGTCCCAAGGATTTTCTTCACTGACCAAGGTCTATCTGTACTTGTGTTTCTGACTGTACACCAGAGATGATGGAGAGAATGAATGAGTAAATTTATTAATCTCCTCACACTAAAAAGGCCGAAGCACTCTCCAGGATAAAACAGGCATAAAAGAATAATTTACATAAAAAATTAAATAACGACAAACAAATATAAAAACATTGTACTAAAAATACAGAAAATAAGTATCGAAACAGTTAAATTATAATGGGATCATCTGATAAAATGCCTGATCGTCTAGATAGCCTGTTGCAAAAAACGTTCTTGAGCATTGTCTTGAATGTTTTGCTGCAAGGATTCAGTCTCAATTCAATTGAGAAAGAGAGAGACCATCTTCACATATACGTATTTTCAGGAAAAGCAATGTAGATAGTCATGCAAGATAAATTCCTTCAGGTTTTACCCAAACATGTATGATTATTATTACTAGTACTACAAGGGTTTGTTACTTGTTCTCTTACTGGAGTTCTCAGATCGAGATGCAGGATTAGCAGATAATATACAGTATATCCGAGATATGTAGTGCCTAAACATAATATATAACATAATCTCTGAACAAAACATAGATACATGACAGACCCAAGCAAATGGGCTGAAGAGTGGGTCGAGATATGGGGTTACTGGATAATGTACATAATACAGGCTATGTAACCAAGCAGAGGTAGACAGGGTCTAAGAAGGAGTTGAGTTGAGGGGATGGGGATGGGGATGGGGGGAGACAGAGATGTGAGGAAGTGTATGTGCCTTACTAGACATGACCATGAGGGTGTTGCTGGCCAAATATCCAGGTCTTCAGCATGTGGTGGGATACTAGTCTGCCAGTGCTAGCCTGGCCTCTGTTGGGAGGGAATTCCAGAGTCTGGGGTAGAAAGAGGAGGAGGTGGACTTATGGGTTCGGGTTAGCCTGGAATTTTCGTTAAGGACCCGAAGAAGTGCCTCTTTAAATCCTGGCACTACCAAGGACCGATTATAAAATAGCCATGGGCTGATTGTGGGTAAGAGGACACATGAAACCCGTTCACATGCCTACTTTTTATCTGATCTTCATTCTTGGGGGGAAGGATGCCTGCACATTTTGTGGTAAAGTTGTGAAATTTAGGGAAGACATTTTCAAACCCCTTACACGGTTGCGCTTGTAAAAGAAAAAAAAAGCATATACGTGTGTAAGGGGGATGTACACGTGCGGGATATTTCACAAACCTTCCAAGTACATGTGTAAACTGTAATGGGGGAAAAGGGGCAGTGTAGGTGTTATTGACGGATTCAGAAGTACGCGCACAAGTTGCTGTCTCGTAAGACGTATGTGTGCACGCATTACCAAACTCGTCCGTACACTTTTACGCCTGCTATTGAGTCGCACAGCTGAAACAGCACTTGGCTTTTGTCTGCGGGTTTTTTGGGTAGGAGGCCCGAGTGACCTGCTGGGGGGGTTCAGGCTGAACTGGTGAAGGCCTGGGAGAACCGGGTGGACATACCCAAGAATTGGTGATGCCAGCTTCATGCACAACTAAGCATTTTCAAAATGGCGTACACGCCTGCCTTGGCGTTTAATTCTGGGTTGTTACAGAAAAAACGGTTACAAATATCTTGCGTGTAAATATATACACATGTGTTTAGAAAACAAATGGGCACAGTATTCACGTTCCCGCATTATAAATTTAAGTGCGCAGCAAAATGTCCAGGTCTGCTTTCGGGGCAGAAATGTGCAGTATCTTATAAATTGTGGCTCCTGGCCTGAGTTTCCGTGGGCTCACTTGTGCCTGCACACTGGGCACCACAGACCGGTGTGAAAGCTGGGATCCGTGGAGCGAATTTTCAGAGGGGGTCACCCATGTAAAAGTAGCAGACACCGTAGCAAGTTTCAGAAGCCCCCTCACGCGGGCGTAAAACCTTGTGGAAATGATCTCCTTTGTGCAAACCTTTTTTTTTTTATTGTTTTCAAAGTGTGCATAACACATTTATCGGGATATGCTGTGCCCTCCAAAGAGGAAGCATAACTTTGCACGAGCTAATCTGTGCATGCGCTCGGGCATTCAGTGCAAGTTTTCAAAGGTGAATTTATGTGCGCAGGTTCGGAGTAGGCCGCACGCACAGGATACTTGCAGACCTTACACCCCTCCATGCACAATTTCTATAATAATTACCCCTCAGAAAAGTTACTTTTGATGTTGCTTTATTTTTTTATTTATTTTTTTTAACTAAATGGAGCGGTGAAGGATGCAGGCGAGAGGCTTGCTGTAGTGGAAATAGCTCACTGCTGCTCCTCGGAAGGAGAGTTTACCTATTAGGGCTGATTAACTGAACCCTCTGATGCTTTATCAAACAATGGAGCCCCCCAGTGCTTCTCCTGTCAGGCAGGATTTAAAGACAAATCCTCCTCATCTGTAGCATTCAAGCTTTCTCCCTGTCTAATTGTCACGGTGACATCCCTGCCCTGTACCTGAAACCCTCCCTCCTATACAAGAGCCACATGTTAAGGAAATAGAGGCAGTCAATTGGCTGAGGGAGTGAAATAAAATATAACAAGGGGGTCCTCGGAGAGATCGGGCCATCTGGGCTACTGCTTTAATGGATTCGGGAGTTTAATGACGAAAATACAACCCGCTGGTTCCTCTTTACATAACCCCTTCATGATAAAACTTTTGGCAACAACAAACAGTAATCTTACCCTCCCCCCCCCCCCCGAGAAATGCCCCCATAATAAATGTAATTTGTAAGATACGATTGGCTCGCGCCCTCTCCCTCCATATAAAATGAGCCTCTGCCTCCTTGTCTGAGTTAGCAGATGGTGGAAAAGGGGGTGAGCCAGGGCTGGAACAAAAGGGAGGCACCTGCACGTCCCCGAGCTTTGTGTGTGTGTGTGTGTGTGTGTGGGCCCTGTGTGCACGCTCCGTCTCACATCCACGGCCGCCCCTGTGCCTTTCAGATACCGAGTGGTGGTTGAAGGCGAGAGAGGAAACCGGCCCCACATTTACTGCCTGGAGCAACTCCTGCAGGAAGCGGTAAGTGAAAGGCGAGCTTGCAGGGGAAAGGCTGCTGGAGGCTTTCCAGGCTTGTGGGGGGGGGGGGAGGGGAGGGGGGAGCGGGGGCGCTCAGGGGGCTTGGGTTCCGGGAGGCACTGAAACAGACGCAGTGACTGAAAGGGAAGAGATGCCCCGGCTCCATCGCTTAGGCGACGTTTGCCCCGGCGTGCGGGGGGGGGGGGGCGTCGCCCACAGAGTAATGGGGAGGGGGCTACGACAAAGGGGATATTTTAACTGGATAACGAGGAAGATCCCAGCACGGCTCACAACGCTGATGGAAGCCCGAACGTTATCGGCTACAGCCCTTCTGCCTCCGTGTGGGAGAGAGAGGCGACGGATTTTAGCTGCGGCCTCCTGTCCGTCCGCACCTCACGGGGGAAAGTTTTCGCAGGTAAAAAGAGTCCGCCTGAAATCGGCCGCCCTCGGCTGCGGCTGAAAGTTTAGGCGCGTGGCTCCGCGGCACGGCGCTTTTAACCGGGTGGAGGCGCTCCTGGGCGAGCGCGGTTTTTTTTAGGGCAGGGTTGAAAAGCAGCCCGGGCAGATCGGCCGTTCAGATCTGCGGGCACTGAGTCCCCTGCAAAAGGTCCCAAAAAGTAGCTGCAAAGTCCGTGGCTCCTCCTGGGAAACTTCCTAAGGGAAATGATGCCCGTGGTCTTTGCTCCTCGGCAGGACTGTTTGGGGGAAAAGCCACGTGCGGACGTTCTCCTACCAAAAATTAACAGTTGTCAGCCTTTTTAGACAACATTGTTCAGCCGAGAGCCGCGCTGTAGCAATTAAAGTGTAAATCACTTTTTTAATAGAACGGCAGCTGTGTGATAACAAAATAGGCCGATGGGACTTGGACTGTAAATCCATAAGTGCAGTTTTCATATTGAAAGATGATGCTGTAATGAACTCCCCAGGTGAAGGCAAGACTCCACCTAAGACTGGGTGACCCTGAATATTTATTTATTAAAAGGGCCTTGTACACACCGCAGCTTCTCAAAATTCAGATCTTAACTTTTCAGTTTGATGATGAGATTGCTCCGCTGTGCATATCTTAAATTACCTTCCCAGTGTTTTATTTTATTTTTTTTTTTTTTTATTTAAAGTTTATTAGAGTTTTACAAATTATAAAAAATGCAAAAATCAAGAAATACAATTGCATATATCACAATCAAATCAAGAACTAAATTTACAAGAACATTCATCTTCTATATGTCAAAATTATAGTCCACAAATTGGGAGGAATCCACCTCTTCCCAGTGTTTTAAACCGGATACCACGTAGGGGGGTGCCCTGTGTTAAAGGAGTAAACGATTGGCTCTGGATTTTTGGAGTGCCTGTCAGTGGCCCCCGTGCCTGTCAGTGGCCCCCGTGCCGTAGGCTGTGTGCACAAGCCATCGTGTGGTTCTGCCCTTGATTTTGTGCAGACAGCTTTATTCCTGGTGTAGCAAGGAATTTTACACACGAAAAAACTGAATTTTAAAAGCTGGGCACGCCTAAAAGTTGGGAACCAATCGCATGTCCACTCAATTTTATAAGCTGCCCCCGTGCGCGCACAAGCACCAATGCGTGAATAACTTGCATCGGGGGAGGGGTGTGTGTGGGCGGGGCCTGGGTGTTCCAGGGCGGGGCAGGGCCAAGAAATATGCATGTCTGGGTGGGTGCCCAGATATGTTTGAGTGCAAATTTACTTCTGCTATGGAGGGGGCGTAAGTCTTTTATAAAACTATTTCCAGGCATCTCTGGTTAACTGGGGGAGTGCTGGCAAACTGGTAGCTGAACTGGTGAAACTGGCGATTAGTTGGATGCACGTCTGTTATAAAATTCCCTCACCTGCACATCCCAAAGCTGACTTAATGTTGCTGGGCACGCGCAGGCTCAAACTTAGGGGCACACAAATGCTGATCAGGGCTATGTTATAGAAGGCGTTTCTGGCTTTAATTTTCAATGTTATGATCTGTGTTATACACGCGCATCTTATACTCCTAACTCTTGTTTTGTGAGCAGGGTGCAACCTTGTGCGCAGTGCACAAATCATGTTTTCTACAAAAGCAATGCACATAAACCTTGTTTTGTGCACGTAAAGCACCTTTTTAAAACTCCTGCCATTTATGTAGTGCAGCACGCGTTAACTTTTTTTTTTTTTTTTTTTAAAGTACACGAGTGACGAGGCTGTGTGCGAAGTTTCAGGGCACATTTTTTTACTCCCTTCTTCTTATATCGGGTCCGGTGTAAGAGACTGCGTATAGATAAAAGGTTACCCCTATGTCTGGATGCAGAGAAGGATTGACTGAGGATTACAAAGCCTTACCTTCTCTGCTGTTGCTGGCATTTTCTTGCTCATTGTGTCCTGACTCCCTGCAGATCATAGATGTGAAGCCCCCGTCCATGAGGTTCCTTCCGGAGGGCACCAGGATCGCTGCCTACTGGAGCCAGCAGTATCGCTGTCTGTACCCGGGCACCATCGTCAGAGGTAAGGATGCAGCCTGAGAGGAAGCAAGGCCACGGCAGGCGATGCACATACAAGACCGAGCAGAGCTGAGATGCTGGAAGCAGCCTTCAGGTCTGCGGCTGATCTAATTAATCAGCCATTAAGCAAAGCTTTATCCTTCTCTCCCTCTACCCCACCACCCGTCCCTCTAAATGGCAAGTTTTGCCGTATTCAGCCACTTTATCCGGCTGTAATATATTAAGAGACGCTCCGAGGGCGCTTCTGGGAGGAGTTTAGTTCTCCGGCTAGCTCGCCGATTTTGGAGTTAGCCCGTTTTACTTTACAGCTGCTCGTGTGGCCGGATAACGCGCACTTAACCGGAGATCTTGCTTAGGGTGGTTCTGACAGTCCCTCCCCACGGGGATATGAACGCTTCGGATCTGAGCTGCTGCTCTTGCAGGGGCCGGCACCTTTGCTTTTCCCGCCGCAGTGCGCAGGGTTCACAAATCAGCTGCTCAGACTGCACGGGAAGAAAAGTGAGCGACAGAATCAAAAAAGATGAAGTGCTGGCTTCTTGTGAAACTAAAGGTGATGCATTCTTTGACCAGCGTTTGGGGGCCAGTGCTCCCTTCCTCAGGTCAGAGTAGAATGCATCACCTTTTTTTTTTTTTTTTTTTTTCCCGTTGGTTATTTCTTGCTCATTATTTCTGTGCATTCAGGTGGACTAAACGTGGCAAAGCGACGCTGCTTGAGCTGAGGGGAGGAGGGGAGAGGCGGTGGTGGGGCACGGCGCTTCCTCCTCGCCGCCGCTGGGCCCTCCACCTCTCTCTCTCTCTCTCGTGGCAGCCCTGGATTCAGTCTCCTTCTAACCGGACTCTTTGCTTGGCCCCTTAGGGTCGCTGGATCAAGACGACGAGGGGGATCTGGTGACCGTGGAATTTGATGACGGGGATACCGGGCGCATTCCCCTCTCTCACATCCGACTCCTGCCGCCTGATTACAAAATACAATGTAAGCGCCCCTGGCTCTCTAAGCCCCCCCCGAGTGTAGCTTTTATATTGTGGCGGGAAATTCGAAGATCTCCTTAGCTGAGCACCTAGTGCCCCCAGACCTTTCGCCATCTGAGAATCGAGCAGCTGAAAAGCCCAGGGGGGGCGGCGCCTGCTGGGTCCTGTTCCTGATTTGGCAGTAGGTCCCAGCCATTGGATGCAGTGGGACGCCCCGTCGGGCGCCCTGGGGGTCCGTTCTTGGCGTTGCGCGCGCGCCGGACTGGATCCGGGGTCATGCGCGGAAGCCGTTTTCATGTTATGAGTTGCCCTAAAGTTTGCCTTGGCCCCTCTTTTTGCCAACACAGGTGCAGAGCCCTCGCCAGCCCTCCTGGTTCCCAGCACTAAACGTCGCAGTCGGAAGTCCAGCAAGGATACGGTGGAAGGAAAGGAGATTGCTCTGGGGCCAGAAGAGCCAGCGGTGAAGAGCAAAGGTCGTGGGAGAAAGCCGGGCATCAAATTGAAAACCGGTAGGTCGCTTGGAGGGGGGCGGGCAAACGCCGTGCATTTCTTTCACCTCCCCTCCCCCCCCCCCCAGGGTTTTGCACCAATTCTCAAAACCAAGTTTTGTCTTTGAAAATTGCCCCGGGTGCAAAGTATATGTGCAGTCACTTGCCCCCCACTTTTTGTAGGGGTAGAATTTTGCTAGAAAAGTCCGCACGTGGACCTGAAAGCGCCATTCACGCGTGTACCTTTCCTCCTCTGGGAGCTCTGCCGCCGCCTCCTCGACGCAGCTGAAGGTCAGGGCACCGTGCGGGACGGGGTTTGCACTTTCCGCCACAGCGAGGGGGAGTAGTGTCGGGACAGCCTCGTTACGTGGCTGAAACGCCGTCTCTATGTCCACTACCCGTGCCGCTCGCACTCTCTCCTAACCTCATCCAGAGCCTCCAAATAACCCTGGAGCTTTTCACCCGCTTCCTCACCTCCTTCCTATTGAAGGCCTCTCTGGCGTTTTTCTTCTCTGCACTTTCTCTCATGTGCAGCTCCTCTCTTGTGTTTTTCTTCCCTGCACTTTCTCTCATGTGCAGCTCCTCTCTTGTGTTTTTTCTTCTCTGCACTTTCTCTCATGTGCAGCTCCTCTCTTGTGTTTTTCTTCTCTGCACTTTCTCTCATGTGCAGCTCCTCTCTTGTGTTTTTCTTCTCTGCACTTTCTCTCATGTGCAGCTCCTCTCTTGTGTTCTTTCTTCTCTGCACTTTATCTCATGTGCAGCTCCTCTCTTGTGTTTTTTCTTCTCTGCACTTTCTCTCATGTGCAGCTTCTCTCTTGTGTTTTTCTTCTCTGCACTTTCTCTCATGTGCAGCTCCTCTCTTGTGTTTTTCTTCTCTGCACTTTCTCTCATGTGCAGCTCCTCTCTTGTGTTTTTCTTCTCTGCACTTTATCTCATGTGCAGCTCCTCTCTTGTGTTTTTTCTTCTCTGCACTTTCTCTCATGTGCAGCTTCTCTCTTGTGTTTTTCTTCTCTGCACTTTCTCTCATGTGCAGCTCCTCTCTTGTGTTTTTCTTCTCTGCACTTTCTCTCATGTGCAGCTCCTCTCTTGTGTTTTTCTTCTCTGCACTTTCTCTCATGTGCAGCTCCTCTCTTGTGTTTTTTCTTCTCTGCACTTTATCTCATGTGCAGCTCCTCTCTTGTGTTTTTTCTTCTCTGCACTTTCTCTCATGTGCAGCTCCTCTCTTGTGTTTTTCTTCTCTGCACTTTCTCTCATGTGCAGCTCCTCTCTTGTGTTTTTCTTCTCTGCACTTTCTCTCATGTGCAGCTCCTCTCTTGTGTTTTTTCTTCTCTGCACTTTATCTCATGTGCAGCTCCTCTCTTGTGTTTTTCTTCTCTGCACTTTCTCTCATGTGCAGCTCCTCTCTTGTGTTTTTCTTCTCTGCACTTTCTCTCATGTGCAGCTCCTCTCTTGTGTTTTTTCTTCTCTGCACTTTATCTCATGTGCAGCTCCTCTCTTGTGTTTTTCTTCTCTGCACTTTCTCTCATGTGCAGCTCCTCTCTTGTGTTTTTTCTTCTCTGCACTTTATCTCATGTGCAGCTCCTCTCTTGTGTTTTTCTTCTCTGCACTTTCTCTCATGTGCAGCTCCTCTCTTGTGTTTTTCTTCTCTGCACTTTCTCTCATGTGCAGCTCCTCTCTTGTGTTTTTTCTTCTCTGCACTTTATCTCATGTGCAGCTCCTCTCTTGTGTTTTTTCTTCTCTGCACTTTCTCTCATGTGCACCTCTTTCCCCCTGTTTGTAGATCTTCCACGTTCTAGATTTTTTTCCTTATTTGCATAACTTTTCAGTTGCCTCCATCTCCTCCCCTGCCCCCATGTGTTTTCTCAGTCCCACCCTTCAGACCTCGACGTGCAGTCGGTTTCTCCCCCTCCCCCTTACCTGCGTGTGTGTCTCTCTGCTTCACCCTATCCACGCGGCTCTGTCCCTATTCTACTTTTTCCTTCTGCTTTATCAGCGAGGCTGTATGGTGGGATGCAAACAGTATGTCCGCATTCCCCCAGTACAGGGCATGTTTCCTTTCCCCAGGGACCTGTTCTAGCTTCCTCTTAGTGCATCCACATGCCATTTTGTGATTCTCTCTTTCCGCTCCCTCTTGTACCCGTGTTCCCCTCAATGAAAGGTGAATTTTAAAAGTCCAGCGTGCGCCAAAACCGGGAGATACGCACACGAACTGGGCCGGCGCACTCCAAGCGGATTTTAAAAGCTGCCCGAGTACGCGGGTACCTGCCGCCACGCACACAAACGAAAACGTCCAAAAAGGGGCGTGGCAGGGCATTCCTGGATTTGACATGGAAATCTGCCTGTGAATACCTGTGCGCCCAGGTGCGCGCCGGGGGTCCCCTGCCGCGTAACTTTACTTCTGCTATGGATGACGTGCAAGTTATAAAATAAAGACAAATAGATCAGTGGGGTTTTAAGGGTCAGAGCTAACAGGGGGAAAGGGAGGCTATGAAACTCGGGGGGATCTGGAAGTCCTATCCCTTACCTTGGAGAACTGGAAACGAACTGGTAATACTGGTAATGGCGTCTGCGCGTGCGTCTTTTAAAATCCCCCCACTTATGTGGTGGAAGCGGGATTTGTGCACAAAAGCGCACGTCCACTTAAAGATTGCACGAAGATGTGCGCGCGTTCAGGCTATTTTATAACATGCGTG
This sequence comes from Rhinatrema bivittatum, assembly GCF_901001135.1. Taxonomy (NCBI): domain Eukaryota; kingdom Metazoa; phylum Chordata; class Amphibia; order Gymnophiona; family Rhinatrematidae; genus Rhinatrema; species Rhinatrema bivittatum. The sequence goes on from NC_042628.1 coordinate 9,283,384, forward strand.
CACATACGTGGGTATGTTATAAAACTGTCGCATCCCTGGGTGCGGGCCGATGTACGTGCACTAGCGCGCCTGTGTAAAAGTTACCATCTTTCTACAAGGCCAAGCTTTTCTATAACGGTTTCCCTTCCATCTAACTCTACTGTGTTGCCTTCCTTCTCTTGTTGATATTTCTTCTCCATATTTCTTTGTGTGTTTATCCCCTTTTGTATCCTGTATCCTGTACCTTGTCACACAACTAGTTTCAGGTTCTAGTTACTTATTACAAGTACCGTGTTCCATTCTGAAGCTGCAGTTTGGTATTGCAATGGAATAAAATTTGGGCATTTGATTGGTCAGAAGTGAAAGATGCACTTAAAACGGTATTGCTCCTTTTCCAACACAATTGCTTCTGAATGAAAGTAGCAGGCCGTAGAAGTCCATAGAGGAGATGCAGGCGCTCGTGTAGCTGAGTTTGTCTGGCAGGCTACACACTCCTCATGTTGATTGGATCAATGCAGCTGGTTGGTGATATCAAGGTGCCATTTAGATAAGCCATGAGGACCTAGGAAGCTGGATATTCTGGTAACAGCCATGATGGTGTTGGTGGCTGTTTTGATTATTATAGGACCCTGAGGTTCAACATGGAAGGGGAGAAGTGCTTGTGGTAAACTAAAAGCAAAACAAAAAAGATCTTGCATACTCAGCAACCCAGGAAGGTGGAGTCCAGTGAAAGATGGCAAAAACTTGTCATATCTCAGATAAGGAATGATTTCCAACCAGAGGTCAGGCTCTATAGTTAGCAACTGGGATATATCTTTGACAGGAATAACTGGGGAGAATGGATAAACCAGTTGGTGTTAGTCTTACCATCATCTGCTATGTTAATATGAAAGAGGAGCCTACATCTTGCATAAAATGCCACACCTCTGAATACATTTCTTTTGTTGGTGAATCTTATTGTATCTTGTGTACCTTTTCTAGGCGATGTCACCCTAACAGAAGAGATTGATCAGGAAGATTCTTCCAGTGCCACTTCTATTCAAGAGAAACCAACCTGCCTTGGTCAACAAAGCATGAAAGCAGCAAGAAAAAGTCAGCAGATTTCAGCAGGAATGGCCCCTACTCAGAAGGAGGAAAAACAAAAAAAATCTAACAAGATGAAGCTCACCAAATTGCATAGTCCACAGCAAGCATCTTATCAAGCACCGGTATTCAGTAATGTGGCTGGCACCGAACCATTCGGTGAGCAGCTGACTTCACCAGGTTCCTTCAGTCCTTCTGACAACCCAGAGGGGAAAAGTAAATCAAAAAAGGTAAAGAAGGCTGATGACACCCAAGACTATGGGCAAGCTACCAAAGGTCAGAGAAAGCAAATGGACAATGAAATCCTGATTAAGTTAGACCATGAAGGTGTAATGTCTCCAAAGACCAAAAAAACTAAAGAGGCTATGATGATGAAGGAAGATCCAAGTATAACAATCAGGAGAGACAGTAAGAATATGCTTGGTCTGGGTTATTCACCCATGGTGAACAATGAAGTTAAGCAGAAATCCTCAAAATCTAAGATGCCCATTGAAGGTGATGATCCTTTATCCTCAACTTTTGGAGGCGGTAAATTTGATAATTCTGAAGACAACCCAGTCAAGGCTGAAGATCAGAAAGCCAAGGGACCTGAAGAAGAATCAGATAGTAACAGCAGTGGAAGCAGCTCCGAGTCTGAGGGAGAAGAAGGTGCAAACAATGGAGGCCAGGCCCAGGAAGACACTAGCTCAACTAGCTCAAGAGCTTCAACACCTGTGTCTTCAACTAACTCTTCATCTTCCTCCAGCAGTAGTAGCTCAGCCTCTTCTTCTTCATCTTCTTCCTCATCTTCCTCTTCATCATCAACTTCATCATCTTCAAGTTCAAGCTCTTCTTCCTCCACAACTGATGAAGATTCATCATGCAGCTCAGATGACGAAGCAGCTGATAAGCAACCAAGTTCATCTGTCCAGCAACCCCTTCCTCAAAAGCAGACAAAGCAGACAAGCAAATCCCGAACTTCAACTCATGCTCAAAGTCAGAAGCAGCAGCAGCAAAAACAGCAGCAGAGCAGCAACAAGAGCAGGCCTAAAAAAAGGGAAGGGATCCATCTACCTACAACTAAGGAATTAGCAAAGCGGCAGAGGCTACCTTCTGTGGAAAACAGACCCAAAATTGCTGCTTTTCTACCAGCCAGGCAACTATGGAAGTGGTTTGGCAAACCAACTCAGGTAAACATAAGCTTTACGAGGATGTTTAGGACTGGTCCAATGGCTTTGTGACAAGTGCATGCTGCTGTGCAGGAAATGCGGGTGTAATTCCTGAGGTCAGCCTATGTGTTCCTCAGGCTGGCTAGAGCTGGGGTCCTGTCCATAGGGATGTCCCAGCCATTGCACAACAGTGACACCTAATATCCAGACTTCTGCTGGGTGCATACCAGATTGTGGTGTGAGCTGTGAAGAGAGAATTATCATTGCAATGGCTGGGCTAGATAGAAAGGGGAGGGTTACAAAAAATGAGGATGAACCTCTTCCTCCCGCCTGGGTAGTTACAGATGAGTGCTCGTGATGACACAGTGCCAGTAGGATCTGAGTCTGATTGAGCTGAAAGCTCAATGGAACAGGAAGAAACTGTCAGGCCAATATAATTAAGAAAAAATAAGCAACATACTTCACACTGCTTGATAAATGAGCTTTGATGCATGTGTTCTGACTGATGTTCTTTAGAATTCCATCCATATGGGCCAACTACTTTACTGTATATAGTAAATGTATTTGCTGTATATACTGTATGTGTTAGAGAAGGTCTGCTTTTGATCTCAGTGATCTGATTGATTTAGCCTTTGTTCTTAGCTGATATAAATCTTAAATTTTTTATTGGATCCTTTTGTTGGAAATGTGATTTTCCTAGCGTGTAGCCAGATGGACTCAGGGCCAATGGGTTATATGCTCCCCTGCCAGCAGATGGAGACAGAGTCAGAGAAGACACATTTCCCTCTCTGAAATGTGTTAGAATCCATTTCCCCTCTTTCTCCCATGCTGCTTCTATTTGCTGTACCTGTATTCATCGGATGTACGCTAGGGGTGTGCACTGGGAAAAGTTGTTTGGGTTTTTTTTTCATTTTGTTTTAGTTTTGTTTTGCATTTTCATCTGTTTTGTTTTTCATTTTTAGTGCACACTGTTTTTTAGCATGCATAATAGCGTGCATGAAGACATTTTAGCACATACAAAATAATGGGTCTTGTAAAAAATAGTGGGGCTGATATTCAGCCACAGAGTGGCTAGTTAAGTTAGCCAGATATAGTATATTTGGTAAACTTTAGGGCAGCCCTATGACGCGACCAGAGTTAGCAACGTATTGGAGTCATCCGCATAACTTATGCGGCTAAATCTGCTCCTCTTCTCTCCTCCGAAACACCTCCTGTCTGCCCCCGGAATGCCCCCAACTTATGCGCACAGTTATCTGTCTAACTGGCTTTTGAATATCGACCTCCATGTGTGCTAAAGTGGCATAATGTATCAACAACATCTTTTTATTTTGCATCATTTTCGATGGAAAATGAACTAAAAAAGGGACGTTTCATTGGTGTTTCCATCTCACTTTAAAACAGCATCTGTTGATAATGTTTGTAAGGCAGTTCCCAAAAAGGAATGAGTGTATGGTTTGCAAAGATGTACATTGTATTTAATACTCACGTTTTAGGAAGCGGGAGTCCCAGGATAGTTGCAGTTCCTTGATCTTCACCATAACTTTATGCCCATTCCCCATGAAACAAAACGTTTAAAAAGTGAGCCCCTAGCATGCAATCTGATCATAATCTGATCCTGATGCAACGCAGGTCAAACTGTCTTATCTATTGATTACTTTGCAGGGCAGGGATAGTAAAGCTGAGAAGGGGCAGACGAGAAATGGGCCTTGCCATCTTTCTCCGTTGTCATATTCTAGGTTTCTATGACTCCAGAATCAAAACCCAGAAAAAAAGAGCTGCTTTATCCTCTTAAACTTGCAGAGACGAGGCATGAAGGGAAAAGCCAGGAAGCTGTTCTATAAAGCTATTGTCCGTGGAAAAGAGATTATCCGTATTGGGGACTGTGCTGTCTTCTTATCTGCTGGACGGCCCAATCTGCCCTACATTGGACGCATTCAGAGCATGTGGGAATCCTGGGGGAACAACATGGTGGTAAGGGTGAAATGGTTCTATCACCCAGAAGAAACCAATCCAGGCAAGAAACTCAATGAAGGCAAGGTATGTTGGCGTCTTATTGGAGCAGGCTTAAAGAGCCAGGTGCAACTGGTGATTTATAGCCTTGAAGCTAAGAGGAGAGGTGGACATAAAGGGAACTTACGGTCATTGCTATATATTTAATTTAATTTAGGTATTTACTGTATGAAGCATGTCGAGGTGTGCAAACAAGCCTACGCCAAAGCATTGTCCTCTGCATTTCCCGACGATGCAGTTTCTGTTTAGTCACATACTATAAAAGATGAACTGAAATTAGATAAGTGAATTGGTATTTCGATTGGTCTAATCATCTATTATTTTTGTCTACTCAATGCTCTACGGGAAGCAGCAGTGGGATCTAAAGTCTAGCAGAAGCCTACCCGCAGCACTGCAGGCATCCAGTCAGAGGAAGGATTTCATGGAGGTAGAGTTCCTTTTCCATTTATATTCCGCTTTCAGGCCCTTCAGGGTGGATTTATTTATTTTATTTCTTTAAAAAATTCTTATAACCCGCATATTCCATTAGATGTTCATAGTGGCTTACAAAAAAATACACACACAGTAAAAACAAAAATAGATATTTACACCAGAAATAAAGCGAAAACAAAACATTCGGGGACTCTGTGGGTTGTTTTTTTTTTCCTGTCCCCAGGGGGCCCGGAATCTAAGTTGATACCTGAGGCAATGCAGGGTGCGGTGACTCGCTGAAGGTCAAAAGGAGCAGCAGTGGAATTTGAACTCTGGTTTCCCTGGTTCACAGCCCGCTGCCCTAACCATGAGGCTATTCCTCCACCCTATTCCAGTCCCTGTGGAACAAAGAGGATAGGATAGTGGGAAAGAGATGAAAAAATGGTAGTGTTCTGCGACATATCCTGAGCTGGTGACAGTTGACTCCTGTTAGAATAAATTCGCCCAGTGTCACGTGCCATAAAGAAACAAGCAATTAGTTAAAGGTAGATAAAAGGCAGCAAATCTGTGCTTAAGCTATTCTGTCATTATCTGCTTTGCCGCGCGTATGTTATAAAATCCAGGGTCGGCGCGCGCAAGGGGGTGCACACTTGTGCACCTTGCGCGTGCTGAGCCCTAGGGGAGGCCCGATGGTTTTTCCCGTTCCCTCCAAGGCCGCTCTGAAATCGGAGCGGCCTTGAAGGGAACTTTTTTTTGGTCTTTTTCACTCAACGCACAATTAAGCTCTGGAATTTGTTGCCAGAGGATGTGGTTAGTGCAGTTAGTGTAGCTGGGTTTAAAAAAGGCTTGGATAAGTTCTTGGAGGAGAAGTCTATTAACTGCTGTTAATCAAGTTGACTTAACCATTGCTATTACTGGTATCAGTAGCATGGGAGAGACTTAGTTTTTGGGTACTTGCCAGGTTCTTATGGCCTGGGTTGGCCACTGTTGGAAACAGGATGCTGGGCTTGATGGACCCTTGGTCTGACCCAGCATGGCATGTTCTTATGTTCTTAAGAGGTGAGTACATGAGGGCACAACACATCATAAGGACCAGTTGTCCAGGTCTTTAAAAAAACTGAATCCCTCTTCCCTGCATCATTGATTCATCTATGCATTGAGACTGGGGCCCTGCACGTGGAATAGGGTATATTTCAGAGAATGCTACCCTGAGGTTCTGGATTTCAGCTTTCTACCTAAAATCCTAAATTTGGCTTCCAGAACCTCCCTCCCACATTTTCCTATGTCGTTGGTGCCCACATGTACCACAATAGTCGGCTCCTCCGCAGCACTGTCTATTATCCTATCTAGGTGATGTGAGGTCTGCCTCCTTCACACCAGGCAGGCAAGTTACCAGGCGGTCCTCATGTGTACCAGCTACCCAGCTATCTACATTTCTAATAATCGAATCACCAACTATGATGGCCAACCTAATCCTTCCCTCCTGGGCAATAGCCCTGGGAGACTTGTCCTCAGTGTAGGAGGACAACGCATCACTTGAGATCAGGTTCTTGATACAGGATCACTTTCTGCTATACCAGGGTAATGCTTTCCAACTGGGAGACCTTTCTGATCCAAGGCACCACTGGGGCTGCCAGATTGGACTTGGCTACTATGTCCCTGAAGGGTCTCATCAATATACCTCTCTGTCTGCCTCAGCTCCTCCAGGTCTGCCACTCTAGCCTCTAGAGATTGGACTCATTCTCTGAGAGCCAGGAGCTCTTTGCACTGGGTGCACACATATGATCTCTCACCAGTGGGTAAAAAATCATACATGTGACACTTGATGCAAAAGACTGGAAAGCCCCCCTCTTGCTGCTGGACTGCTGCCTTCAACTTAATTTTGTTGAGTTCCTAGTTAAGTTTAGGATGCTAAGGGAGTTGGAATTAGAGTACTTTAAATTTATAGGTGTATTCACTAATTAATCTGCTAGTGACCTACAAGGGGATGTTTAAACTCTCAATAAGGGCGGGTACAAGTACGATTTAGAAAAGAGCCTGATTTTTACGGAGAAAATGTCTCTTGCCTAAAAATAGCAGTAGGATATTGTATAGCTTATGCAAATTATTTACATAAATGTTTCTTGGGCAGATGATGTGCTCTTGGTTTCTTGCCTAGCAGTTCTCATGAGTAGTACTTAAAAGATCTATTTAAAACATGTCTTGCATTGTTTTGTTGATTTAGTCACTTTGCTGCACTAGATGGTGACCATAAGAAGCGCTTCTCTCTAACCATTTCTTCTGTCTTTCTGTTTCTCTTCGTACTTCAGCGGGCATTGTACCAGTCTTCGCACGTGGATGAAAATGATGTTCAAACAGTTTCCCATAAATGTTTGGTTGTGGGTCTTGACCAGTATGAGCAGATGGTAAAGACAAAGAAGTACCAAGACAGTGAGGACCTGTACTATTTGGTGGGGACCTACGAGCCCATCACAGGCATGATTTACAACACTGATGGTGTGCCCATCCTCTGCTGACATTCCCAGGGATACCAGTCTGCAGTATCAGACCAGAGGTGAAACATGCAGAAGAAGGGAATCGTTTCTTTCAATCTACACTTCAAACTATCTGCAGGTCTTAAAAAATGGAGAGCCCAAGGGGATAAATAAGAGCAAGAAAGTGGCTTTCCGAAGACCCATCCCTTGAAAAATAATGGCGGGAGCACTGCTGAAGTTGCCCGCCACAGGCCCTTTGGGGCAAGAAAACAATTTGCCACTGAAAGGCAGCTATCAAAGGACGGATTTTCTCATGACTAGTCATGACGTCATGAAAAACCAGAACTTTTGACAGGGGACATGCTTTATGCCAAGTCTCCTTCCCTTCTTTAACAGGGTGACCTTATCTAGGGGGACACTGGGTTGGTCTGCACCTCTCAATCTTTTTACCGTGTGGCCAAGGCCTTCTGGAAAAAGCACTTTGGAACCTGAAGAGATGAAACTCACTAAGAGCCTTTAGGGCAAGTAGAATGCAGGACTCTGAAGGATACTGCCTGGCCCCCAAAATCTTAGCATCATAGGATCAACAGTTCTGGAGAGTAAGAGGCCAGTTTGCTCAGACAGCACTATTGTTGGCTCATGTACCTTCTGGAAGGAAAGCAAATTCACTAAAGCTTTAATGGCTGTATCCTGTTAAGACAAATGAATGAATTCTTCAGATCCCTTCCGAAACACAAAGGTTTGAAATCTAGCTTTGCAGTTTGACCTGTTCCCTGTTTTACCAGGAGCTTCTATAACAAGAAGGCCTTTTTATTTTTAAAGTGTAACTAACCAATCTATCTTGGAAAAACCTGAAAGAGGTGCAGAGGTAAAATTCTGAGAATTGGGGGCCCCACAAGTCCAGCATTGAGGCACGTGCGGTCATCCTTGTATTTTTAGAAGAGTGTTAAACAGAAAGGAAGCAAGGAACAAATTAATAACTGTGCGTTCGCCATTGTGGTAGGATGCACGGTGCTTATGACATCACTACAACCTACACAACAGTCACAGGAGAGGGAGACTCGGACTGCTGAGAAGGCGGGAACAGTAAAATAAGCAGGTGGATTTCTATGCTCCTATAATTATTCCGACTGTTAAATCATGAATGCAGCTGTGAGGGGAGAAAAACACAACTTGAACCCAATAAAACATGTAAAAAAACAAACAAACAATTAAAAGCAAACAAAGCTTTATGAGAGAGAGTTGTCACACTACATATTCTCGGACGCTGATGGACAGTCTGGCTAGGCCACTATGGAGTGGGATGGGGCCAGGAAGTGACCATGAAATTCAGAGTATTGCCTGAGGTTCTATCAAAGCACTATCGATGGACGCTATGGGGAGAACAATCCCACCACCCCCCCCTTCTTATTAGGAGGAGCCAGAACCCATCAGCACCAGTGACTGTACCGGATTCACCAAGAACCTCCCCCCGCTGGACACTGTTTGTAACTACAGTTTTCAGAATGTATCAGAGACTTCCTTTATTTCGATCTATCAGTCCCACTGTATTATATATCTTTAAATGGATTCAACTTTTTAATGAGATATATATATAAATATATATAAATATATATATAAATATAAAACTTTTTAAAACTGTGAAAAAAAAGTTATGAAATTATAAAATGAACGCAGTCTGATGGCTAGATGAATATTTTTTATTTCCTGTTGGATTGTGGCTGTAAATGACCTGGGATCACACACAAACACACAAATATATCTATCTATCTATCTACGCACACACACTAAAATATTTGTACTGTAGGTCTGCTGTGTGAGAGAGAAAAGGAGAGAACATAAGCGAGAGAAGGGAAGATGTTTATATATAATGCTAATATTGAATGGAAAGCACTTATTCACTGCCTGTTGCCTTCTATGGAACCACCAGGATTTTCCAGACAATCGCGAGAGATGGGAGAAAAGAATGTTTTTTTTTTCATTTTTGTTTTCAATTTTTGTTTTCAATTGTGTTTTGTTTTTTTGCTGTTGTTGCTCTTTGTTTTTTGAAATTTATTTGGCATTTTGTTGAAGAATTCTGTGTGATCTTTTTTTCATAAAAAAAAAAAAAAATAATGAATTGAACAAACAAAAGCCTTTTGTCTTACTGGAGTTGCTGTCAATGCTTTTCTCTTTGCCAGGCATGAGTTTTTTGGGGTAGAGCTATGCTATTTCGGAACTGACCACGCAAATTAACTTGCAGCCTTCCTGAACAGTTTCGCCCTACTTTTATCTAAAACTTTAATCTGGCCCTTAGGACCTTGGAAAATCTGGGCCTGAAATGGTGCTGAAATATTTCTCTGCCTTCCCCTGGGTCTTAGAGCGTTTTTGCTTCCTCCTACACACTCACCTGCTGCCTTAGAGAATTATGCCCAGGGCCTTCTGAAAACAAACGCTCAATGATGATGTTGGGATGAGGAACCTGTGCTAATCTAATGCCATTTTTCTAGGCAGAACAACTCTTCCTCCCAATCAAAAAGCAGCTAATCTGCGTCTGCAAATCAGGAAGCTGCCTTCATAGCAGTAGCTTTCCAGCTAATGGATACTTTCTCTCCTAAGAGTCTGAAATGGGAAATAGAATAGAAGCACATTTGAATATATTCTTTTTAGATGCCTGCTTTTGTAAATTAATACTCAGTGGGGTAGATTTTCAAAGGGTTACACGCGTAACCCCCATGCGCGCGCCGACCCCGGATTTTATAAGATACGCGCCGACCCCTGGATTTATAACATGCGCCGGGTAGCGTGCACAAATGTACCCCATGCGCATAATATTAAAAATCTGCCCCCATGTTTCTTTCAATGTGCAAGGACTACCTGCATGCAATGTTATATTCAAGGTGCTCGTCTGTCATCTCATCTGGATATTTCTCATTTTCTAAAGGAAATAAAGCATATCTGCATTCTCCTGAGGCTTCAATTTGGTTTTAAGATCTATGCATTGTTCTCCCTTCAAGCCCCTTTGGGAAGCTAAATTCAATGGTTATTTTGTTCAGCAAGGCAAATTTTGGAATTGTAGGTGCTTTCCTGTAGAGAGGCTTTCTTGAAGATTACCAATGAAAGGGGTTGCAATCCATACAGTTCCTTCCTTCCTAAGGTAATCTCATAATTTCATTTTAACTACTTCTTTCAGGAAGGAATCTTCCTCAGTTCGTTATAGTGAACTCCAACGTTTGGTCTTTTGCAGAGTTCTAAGGTATTCTATCTAATTTCTTTAGCAAGTCAGTTCATTTGTTTGTCCTCTGTAGCAGAAAGAAGTGGCCTCAAAGGCATCCATTGCTTGGTGGATTAAGGATGCTCTAGGTTCGGCATACATTATTAAAGGTGTTCCTTTTAGAATATGTTCAACTAGGTCACAGGCTTCATCTTGGGCGGCATTCCAATTCGTTTCTCCATTTGAGATTTGCAAAGCAGCTACTTGGGTGTGTTTGCATTCCTTCACAAAGCACTATCATCTTGATGTGTATGCCACAGAAGACGCCGCGTTTGGCTCAAGTATTTTGCAGGTGGGATTAGCAGTTCTTCACTCAGTTTAGAGATGGATTGCGTGTATCCCAGGCATCTGGACTGGTCTGGCAGGATGATGGAAGAAGGTGCAATCTAGTCTTTCTTGCTAATTTCCTTTTCTTGAGTCCAGCCAGGTTAGTCCAGGATCCTCCCAAACTAGTACTCAGTACTCGTAAGTCTGCAGAATTTCTTGTGTTATCTTTTTAATTATTTAAGGAGACTTAAGTTAGTGTTATAGCTTCACTTTGGAACTGGTTTGATTTTCTGGTTCCTAAGTCTGGGAGGTTTGCTGCTGTCGGTCCCCTGGAAGCCCTTATGGGAAGTAGAGTGGAGGGGGATTGATTATTTTCTGCTTGTTGCATGAACACTTGCAGGTTGATGTCAGCTAGGAACCCTATATAGGGTGACATCAGCAAACCTGTTCTCTATTTCCATCTGCTGATTGAGGAGCATAAACCCAGATATCTGGACTGGTCTGGCTGGACTCAAGGAAAGGAAATTTGCAGGTAAGACTAAATTTCACCTTTCCTCATGGTACTAGATGGTCTGTTCTGAAAGTGCATTCTTATAAATAATGACATTTTGATAGATTATCATATAGCCCTTGATGCTCCCTTGGAGGTATTCAGATAATGCACCCCCAGTCCCATCTCGTATGCTCCTATATTTTATTTTAGCATTTTTACTTTATGTCATTCTTGAATTATATGGCTTGTTTATGACGGCACATCCTGAAACATGCAAACTCTCTTTTTTTTAATTTTTATTCCTGCTTTTTTCATGAGATCTTTCTGAGTGGGAACTTGGTTTCTTGTAGCTTACCTTTTGTACCCTTTCCAAACCCTGTGCATCTTTCTCCAGGGATGGTGACTAAAGACGACCAACGTATCTCAGATTCCCAAGTGGTAACCACCACATGCACAAAGGCGATACTTGTTATGGGTAGCTGGCTCGACAGCCTTTCCTCAGCAGTGGGCTACCACGGGCAGGCATGGGAGGCTGAACCTTTAACACACTGCAAAACGTTCCCTTGTCGGTTTCTGGATTTGATCATCCAAATAAAAATACGGAGCAGCTACGCCCTTTTTTCCATTGTACCTTATACTTGGATCCAGGAAGAGCCGACTTAAATTAATCCTGCTCCCAGTATATTTTGCTTTTCATCTGCCTTTATGATCATCTCTTCTTCATGCTGAGTTAAGGCCTGACCATATATGGAATTTGTTTAGGGTTCATTAGTTTATTGTCTGAGAAACATATGCTAAATCCTTAAACACCAATTCACTTTTGGCTGCTGAACAGCGCATAATTACGTCCAGAGAAATGAGGCTTGCTCTTTGCAGTTTTGCATGCCAGGAGGCCTGATCATGGAAATTGCATTTTCTTTCTGTGTCTTGTGCAAATCTGTTTCCTTCTTCCTTTTCAGGGCTTAGAACCCTGGGCATCTTTTCTCCAGTGATAGCAAACATGACAGGAGTCGCGTGGCACCTTCATAGACTTACCAATTTATTAAAGCAAGAGCTTTTCAGGGTCCACGTCACGCATCTGAAGGAGTGGACTCTGCCATCAAATGCTCATGCTTCAATAAATTAGTTAGTCTATATTATAAGGTGACTCCTGTCAATTTTGCTACACCAGACTCACATGGCTATATCCCTCTGTGGTTTCTCCAGTGATGGTGACTATAGACGGCCAACATATTTCAGATTCCCAAGTGGTAACCACCACCTGCACAAAGGGGACATGGATAGTTAGCTCGACAGTGTGCTACTACTATGGGGCAGGCAGAGGTGGTTGAACTTTTAACACAGAAAGAGAGATCAGAGCTTGTTGTGATTTACTGCATGAAATACGTGGAAAATTATAGCTACAATGTTTCTGCTCACTGATGGGTTCTTTACATTGCAAATACAGTTTGCCCTCTCTCTTCATCTTCAGATGCTTTCATGCATTTGTAGCCATTAAGTAAGAACATTTTCAACATCACTCATGATTTTGGGACAAATACTGGATATTAAGAAAACAATGGCTTTTGATTTATACTCTTTGGTGTAACCGTCGGGTTTTGTGTTATGATACTGCATTAGAGTTAATAATTGAGAATCATTTGAGCATCTTATCCTCCACTGATTTCGAGCCATGTTTTCTAGACTCTGACCATATGTGCTCCCAGAGGACATCTCTCCCCTCCGCCGTGTCCTTTCTGACCCTGCACCTAGTTACTCCTCTCTCCTTTCACAGGATAAATCTTTATGAATTATGATGCAGTCATATAATTGCCTATTTAGATTAGATGGTGGCTGAAGGTCCTTGATGCATCACTGGCCGTGCAGGAATTGGAGTCTGGCAATCCGCTCTGTTTCTTCTTTTGTGATGACCGGCCTTTTTGAGGTAAGCATTTCCTCTCTAGATTTGGCCTTCTATCAAGCTGAATGATAATGAAATCAAGGATCTTCCCAGTAAAAGAGTAGCAGGTTTCGGCAGTAGGCTCTGTGAAGAGGCCATCAGTGATGGAATCATCAGTTAGTATGGCTAAGACGGAGGTCATAGCACCCTGATTGTCCCTGTGAAGGAACATGTTCAGGTAATCCCGTACAGTGAAGTCTATTCTGCACATACAACACAAGGGGAAGGGCCAGGAATTAAGAGTCTGTGGCTTAGACAGTTGGCCGAATTTTATAAATGGTCTCTTGCAGTCATGCAATGCATGGACCTACAATATTTATTATTTGTGACCAATCTGAAATAAGCGTGTGTTTGCACTACTGAGAGTAATAGCACTTTTATTGAATGAGTGAAAGTTGAGGGCAGTGTCTTATCTGAGACTGGACCCTTCCATCTACCAGCAAGGATTGCCAACGTGGCACCATCACCTTCCCGTCTGTGTGACAGGGCCCAAGTGAATCACTTTCTCACGTGCTTGGGCCCCCACTGTCCCCAGTGGTCAGGAGCCTCGAACCTGTGTTACGGCCTGCCGTGGTCAAGCACGCGGGACCAGCCTCGTGACAACACATTTTGTTTAGGACCTCTTTTTAAACTAATGGTTTTGCCTGGCAGATTCAGTCTCTGTGTTCGGGTGCTGTACGCTCCAGCACTAATACACGCACATGGTGGAGCTGCAGATTTCCTGGCTTGTAACTCCCTGTTTGAATCACTGGCTGTGCTTTCTGTTGCAGCAGGACTAATACAAGCTCTGCCATGGCTATTGTTCCCAGTCTTTCTTGCAATCTGCCATCATTAAAAAAGAAAGGGCCATTTTCAAAGCACCTGTGTGATGTGGCCTGAGAGTTGTCCGCCTTAAAAGGCAAATAGAAGGAAGTGCAAGGCTCTCTAGTGGCCATTCGGCGAGCTGCAGATCACAGAGGTGATATTGTGGCTATGTTGAGGTCGGGGGGAGGAAGACAGCCCCCGTGCACATTCAATTTTCAGATGTACATGCTCTGTTTTGTCCTCCCCAACCCCCGCTGGCTGCCCAAATCTCAGGTGTAAAGCTGTTAACGCAGGCACTGCGTTAACAGCTTTACACTGGCTAACGTTTACAGATAAGCAACGTGCATGCCTTCTCTTTGAAAATCTCCCCGAGTCTGCACTTTTAAAGCACCCACATAGATTACAACTGGCTATGTTGCCTGCTTGAAAAATCGACCGCAAATTGGGCAGGAGTGCTCAGCACATTAAATTACTCAATCGGATGTGCCATTATGTTTTTCTTTCATACACTGTGCAATACGACATCCGCTCAGTGTCCCACGTGGCTAGGAATCCACGGTTTTCAAGGTGGTAAGAAGTGTCCTGTTGGGTCAGAGCAAAGGTCCATCCTGTCTCCAACAGCGGCAGTTCCTAAAAGTAGATTCAATTTCTTGCTGCTCGCTCCCTACGACAAGTGCTGAGTCTCCCAGAGTCACCTGCTTAATAACTACTTATGGATTATTTTCTTCCACGAACTTGATCGACCCCTTTTTAAACCCAGCTATGCCAGTTGCCTTGACCACATCCTCCAGCAACGAATTCCACAGCTTGATTGTGCACTGGGTGACAAAATACTTTCACCAGCTGGTTTTAAATCTGCTCCCCATAAGCTTAAAGGAGAGTCCCCTAGTCCTAGTCTTATTTGAAAGGGTAAATAACTCTTCCCTATTTACCTGTTCTACTCCCTCAGGATTGTGTAGACCTCAGTCATATCCCTTCTCGACTGTCTCTTTTCCAAGCTGAAGAGCCCTAACCTGTTCAGCCTTTCTTCATAAGGGAGCTGCTCTAACCCGTAACCATTTTTGTTGCCTTTCTCTGTACCTTTTCTGACTCTGCTTTATCCTTTTTGTGTTGCACACAATATTCAGGTACAGCTGCATCATTGATCTATACAAACAGAGGCCTCATGATGTCCTCTGGTTTATTATCCAAATACTTCCTAGCATTCGGTTTGCCTTTTTGACACCCCCCACCCCTATACTGAATGTAGATTTTAGTGTAATGTTGACAATGACTTCTAGATCCTTTTCCTGGGTGCTTTCTTCTAATGTGGAGCCTCCACATCGTGTAGCTAAAATTAGGGGTATTTTTCCCTATGTTCCTCACTTTACACTCGTCCACATTAAATTTCGTCTCTCATTTCGATGCCCAGTTCTCCAGTCCTTCTGTAATTCCTCGTAATCTGCCTGTATTTTAATACCACGAATGTTGTTGTATAATCTGCAGATTTGATCACTCGTTGCTCCCCTTTCTAGATCATTAATGAATACGTTGAACTGCACTGGCCCCAGGACAGATGCCTGATACACTCCACTATTCACTGGGAAAACTGCCTCTGAAAGCCTGCTCTTTTAACCAGTTACCGATCCACACTGAGACAACGCCTCCTATCCCATGAGCTTCTTACTTTACTGAGGAGTTTCTTGTGAGGGACTTTGTCAAATGCCTTCTAGAAATCCAAACACACTATATCGATTGGCTCTCCTCTACCCACGTGCTTGTTTACACCTTCAAAGAATTCTAATAAATTAGTAAGGCACAATTTACCTTTCCTAAATACACACTGGCTCTTTCCCATTAAGCCAGGTTTATCCATATGACCTGTGATTAATTATAGTTTCTACAATTTTACCAGGCGCTGACATCAGGCTCACCTTTCCATAGTTGCTTGGATCACCCCTGGAGCTCTTTTTGAAAATCTGTGTTACTCAGGTATAGAGTTGGTGTCCTCAATATAGAGACAGATTTGAATGATAGGTTACAGATTAGCAGTAGTAGGTCTGCAATGTCATATCTGAGTTCCTTTAGAATACCACCAGGTCCTGGTGATTTGCTGCGATTTGTCGATTTGCTCTAGCACTTCTTCAAGATTCTCATTGATCTAATTCAACTCATTCATTACCTAGGAAAAATGGTTCAGGTGTGGGTATCTCTCCCAGTCTGTGAAGACTGAAGCAAATAATTAATTGTTCTGCTATGGCTTTATCTTCCCTAAGCGCCCCCTTCACCCCCAGTCAACTAACAGCCCAACCGACTCCCTTGCAGGATTTTTGTTTCTAATGTACTTGAAAAGGTTTTTTTTAATTAGTTTTTGCCTCTTTGCCAAGTCTCTCCTCAGATTCCCTTTTGGCCTGCTTTATTAGTGTTTTACATCTAATTTAGCACTATTTATGTGCCTTTCTATTTTCCTCATTAGGGCTTGCTTTCTATTTTTTTTTAGTCTTCCGAAGGGCTGTGTTTTTGGAAAAACCTGACTCCATCAGCACACAGCTGCTATGCAGGTTTAAATCAAGCCCTGTTATGGGACTTCCATGTCTGTATGCGCCAGGAAGGTGTTTTTCTTTTAACTGCTAGACCTAGAGGTCATGCACCAGAAGTACGTGCGAGAGGAAGGATCACATACAGAAACAATACCTGTTTTTCCAGGACGTTTTGGCTTTGCATAGCCTGTAAGGCGGGGGTGGGCAGTACAAAAGACCCCTCTGCCTCTCTCCCCCCCCCCTCCCCCCACCCCGAGGCAGATGCCTCTGTCCATCACAGGTGCCGCGTGGCACTAGGCCAGAAGCAACAGTAACTGTCAGAGGTGGGCCAATGGCTCTCAAATCAACCTGGCAACTGCAGCAGATAAATAACAATTTAAAACCAAAATGAAAACGAAATTTAAACCCTCATGTTTCTGCTTTGAACATCGGGTCTGTCCAGGCGGCCGGCAGGCCTGTCAGAAAGCTGCTCTCACACAAAGAATGGTGGCTGACGAATGTCCCTGAGCTCGCCTAGGAGCTAAAGCCTCCATTTCCAAGCTTAACCGAGGTGCTTTTAAACGCACAGAAATGGCACGAGTTATGTGATGAAGAGGCACTCGTTCCAGGGCTCAGAACACCACCATGGCAACCACAATCACTGTAGGTATTGGAAAACGTCAAGTGCTTTTGTTATGGGGATGCTGTGAATTACGGCGGAAGGGCAGGTTTCATTGGCTGCTGATGGGTGATAACCAGGAACCTGCAAAAGCTTGCCTTCTATTTTAAGGTTTTTATAATCGATACAGGGGAAATTGTCAATAATTGTCTGTAATGAGGGAAAATTAGACGAGAAATGTGCGGGGAAGGTCAAGCTATTTCTTTCTTTTAATCTGAGGGCTTCCACATTGCAAGAGGGAGACTTTGGGATGATTGGGTTTGTGTACTGCTTGCTTTTGGTGTGAGCCTGTAAACGGCCCAGCTCAGAGCTCCAATAAGAACCGGAACGTAAATAAATAAAGAGATGACTGAGTGAAAGGTTTCACCTGGGCCGTAAGGAATTTTTGCCTTGGGTACAACGTTCCACCCATACCCTGTTCCGACCCCTCTAGCGATGCTCGAGGAATGGTCTGGCAGCTAAGATTTAATGCTAAAAAAAAATGCAAAGTAATGCATTCGGGCTGCAAAGACCCAAGGGAAAGGTGCAGTATTGGAGGTGAAATTCTTCTAAGAGCAGGATCTGGGGGTGATTGTACCTAATGATCGTAAAGCGGCCAAACAGATGGATAAAGCGACGGTAAAAGCCAGAAAGATGCCTGGCTGCAGAGAGAGGACTGTTCAGCAGAAAAAGGGAGGTGATATTGCCCCTGTATAGATCCCTGCTGAGACCTCATTTGGAAATACTGAGTACAAGGCTGGAGACCTCACCTTCAAAAGGATATAAACAGGGTGGAGTCGCTCCAGAGGGTGGCTACCAAAATGGCCAGTGGTCTTTGATCTGAAGCATATGGGGATAGAATTAAAGATGTAAACTTGTATACTCTAGTCTAGAGGAAAAGTGAGATGGGGGGATATGATAGAGATATTCAAATATCTCAAAGGTTTCCATGCACAGGAGGTGAACCGTTTTCAATGGTATTAGTAATAGCTAATAGCCTAATCAACATGGCATTTACATGTGATGAGTTCTATTAGTTACGTGTAGCTTTGGACGCACCAATTCCACTATTGCATCAGGAGTTATTCAAGCATGTGCAAACCATGCATCAAGCTGTGTGCTAGGCTGAGCGCACTATATTGATCGGCCCCAGAGTATGTTTTCTGTGCGTAAAATATGATTTATGCACACAAATATTTTCAACGCTGAAATCATCTTTTGTGCTGTGGGCGTGAGAGGGTCATGGACAGCCTGGCTGCTTGTCTCCCCTGATCCTGGCTGCATTGCAAGATTAAAGTCAGCTCTGGCGCTCTGAGCTCATGTTCCCTGTCTGGGGTTTTCTGCTCTGCTCCCCTACTCCAGGGGAGTCTCACTCTCTCTGAACTACCAGGGCTCCCAGCACTTTCCTGTGGCTTCCCGGAGGCTGGGACAGGCAGAGCCTGACATCTGTCCCAGGAGTTCCTCGGGACCGCTGACTGCATTGGAAGATACATTTCTTTATTTTTAACACGTGTGTTAAGAAATTGTGTGCTCTCTTTTAGTGCCTGGTATTAAGGCACAGTTTATTACATCGGCCCGAGTTAAAAAAAAGCTGTCAGGCCGATACAATATGGACCTGCTAAAAAAAAAAAAAAAAGCGCGTCTGCTTCGGCACTCGCTTTTTGAACGCGCACACAGGCCCCTCTCCTGGGCGCGCGATGCATAATGCAAATGAGGGGGTCGCGCTAAAAGGAGGCGCCAGGGGCAATTACACACCCCTAGCGTCTCCTTGTCCAAGGAGAGGTGACTGTCAGCGGGATTCGAAAACGGACGCTCAATTTTACGAGAGTCTGTTTTCCGAACCTGCTGACAGCCATGGGTTAGGAAAACGGACGCTTGTAGAACTGAGCGTCCGTTCTCCTAACCTGACCTGCCGGCACAATTTTTTTTTTTTTTTACCTTTTTGGTTCCTCCGACTTAATATCGCCAGGATATTAAGTCTGAGGATGCACAGAAAAGCAGCATTTTCTGCCCTTCTGTACACTTTTGCTGGCTGCTCAGAAATTAACGCCTGCCCTCGAGCGTAAAATGTGCAGATTTGCCGCACATGTTTTTTGCAGTAACCCGGGTGAATAACCAATAGCTTCATCAACATGCATTTGCAGGTGATGAGCGCTATTAGTTTCCTGGAGGGTTGGACAGGTGTTTTTGACGTGCTCAACCCGGTAGTGGACGCGCGTCGAAATCGCAATAAACAGCGCGCTAGCCTGGGCGCACTTTACCGTATCGGCCTGTGTGAGTTAAAATGTAGCTCACCTTTTTTACTCATTTTATTCCATTGAAACCTTGTCAGTAACGAGCTGGAAGCATGCGCGAGGCACCTCCCTAGCAGGCCATGCTCACAGGCACTGTGCAATAGCGCCATCTAGTGGACCTGTGGGAATAGTGTGCATTATTGGAAACCCATAGGGGGAAAAGGGTGAGAATAGCACAGCTACTACGTAATCTTAAATCTTCAGGTTGGGTATTTATTTTTAACATAAATGTGTGGAATAAGTTAAGTCTTTTTTCAGATGGACAGGGAAGATCTGTTTGATGATGGGGTTTGTAAGCTTACCTGCCTGAGTGCATCAGCTTAAAGCTGGCGTAAAAGCCATCAAGGACTGAAACGGTTTATGTGGGTACTTTTTGGATTCCTGGTTAAAATCCAAATGCAGGGTCACAAGTACTAAACTCAGGACGGTCCCTTCTTGGCCTTTTAGCTGAGACTGGAAACCTGCACAAAAAGGGAGATTAATGCCCTGCTACCAAGTTATGATCATTGCCACAGCTGGAGAATTATTTTTTTGGTTTAAAAGTATGGGTTTGTACTGTACATTTTTATTTTATTTTATTTATTTAAGTTTTTTATATACCAACATTCAAGACGGTGGTCCCATCATGCTGGTTCACAAGAAACAGGGGTGAAACTTTACCATTTAACAAAAGTGCAGAAAAGCAGTTACATAAAACAAGGGAAAACAATAACTTGGAATGAGAAGGGAAATGAAGATTAGATAGTAAAATATAAGTATAAATAACATTTTGAAAGGTGGCTATTAACGCTAATACTAGCGGAGCTTGTTGTGTGAAGGGAGATTAGATGGGGTTGGAGTTAGGAAAGGCCTGCGTGAACAGCCACGTTTTGAGTCTTATCTTGAATGTTGAGATGTTGGGTTCCATTCTAAGATCCGGGGGAATGGAGTTCCATAATGTTGGACCGGCTGTGGAGAATGCCCGATCTCTAAGCGTGATGTGTCTGGTAGTCTTGGCTGGAGGTACTTGAAGTGATCCTTTGTAAGCATCTCTTGTCGGTCTTGTGGAATGGTGTAATCGGAGGGGAATATGGAGATCGATTGGGGCTAATTGATGGATGTTTTTGAAAATGGTGAGGATGGCCTTGTAGATTATTCTGAAGTGGATGGGCAGCCAATGGAGGTCCATCAAGATAGGTGTTATGTGTTCTCTTCTCCTGGTGTTGGTGAGTATACGGGCGGAGGCATTTTGTACCATTTGTAATGGTTTGGTGTGTGATGAAGGGAGACCAAGCATGATGGTGTTGCAATAGTCCAGCTTTGCGAAAATGATTGATTGTAGGATCGTTCTGAAGTCATGTGTGTGGAAGAGAGGTCGTATTCTTTTCAGCACTTGGAGCTTGTAAAAGCAGTCTCTGGTGGTTTTGTTGATGTTAGCTTTCAGATTTAGGTGATTGTCAATTTGAACTCCTAGATCTCTCACTTGTGTAGTGCTTGGTACGGTAGGATGAGTGTATGTGATGGAGCTGTTTTCTGGAGTGATGAGTAGAAGTTCCGTTTTTGATGAATTTAGTATCAGGTTGAGACTTGTAAGAAGTTGTTTGATGTTTTGGAGGCAGGATTCCCAGTGCAACATTGTTTTTGCGAGCGATTCTTCGATGGGGATCAGAATCTGAATATCGTCAGCGTAGAGAAAATGTTTGAGATTGAGGTCAGTGAGAAGTTTACATAAGGGTAACAGATAAATGTTAAACAAGGTAGGAGACAGGGATGAGCCCTGAGGGACTCCTACGGCTGCGGGGTGTAGAGAGGATTCTTTATTATGAATCTTGACCTTATAACCTCTGTTGCTGAGGAAGGTTCTGAACCATGATAGGGCAGTGCCTGAAATACCTATGGCTGATAATTGGTTGATGAGAAGGGAGTGATTGACCGTATCAAATGCAG
The DNA here is from genome assembly GCF_901001135.1 of Rhinatrema bivittatum. Lineage (NCBI taxonomy): Eukaryota > Metazoa > Chordata > Amphibia > Gymnophiona > Rhinatrematidae > Rhinatrema > Rhinatrema bivittatum. The sequence goes on from NC_042628.1 coordinate 9,304,621, forward strand.
ACGAGAGGTCGAGTAGTATCAGAAGGAAGGCTTGTCCTTTGTCTAATCCTAGGATGATGTGGTCAGTCATAGAGATGAGGAGGGCTTCCGTGCTTAAGGTTTCACGGAATCCGTATTGTGATGGAAATAGAAGGTTGTTGTCTTCAATGTGGTTTGAGAGTTGTGAGTTTACCAATTTTTCCATTATCTTGGCTATGAATGGGAGGTTAGCTATCGGTCTGAAATTGTTAGGATCGTTTGGGTCGAGATTTGGTTTTTTGAGAAGGGGTTTGAGTGAGGCAAGTTTGAGGTTGTCCGGGTAAAGTCCTTGTGTGAGGGAGCAATTTATGATGTCTGCCAGGGATTTGGAGATAGATTCTGGAATTGTTAGTAGTAGTTTGGTTGGGATGTGATCCGAGGGATGAGAGGATGGTTTCATTTTCCTAAGAATTCCTTGGATCTCAGCGGATGAAATTGTGTCAAGTTCTTCTAACCGAGTGTAGTTGCTTGAGGGTTGAGGAGTAGTTAATGGAACAGTGGGGTTCGTGGGGAGCTGCGATAGGAGAGTATTGATTTTGTTGTTGAAGAAAAGAGCTAGTTCTTCTGCTTTTGATTGAGCTTGGTCATGTGTAATCTCAGGTTGGTTTACTTGTGTGAGGTTGGCCACATAGCCACATAGCTGAAGAGGGCTTTGGCATCGAAAATAAGGTGTTATATATATATATATATAATATATATATATATATATATATAATATATATATATATATATATATATAACACCTTATTTTCGATGCCAAAGCCCTCTTCAGCTATGTGGCCAACCTCACACAAGTAAACCAACCTGAGATTACACATGACCAAGCTCAATCAAAAGCAGAAGAACTAGCTCTTTTCTTCATATATATATATATATATAATACATAACATAAGATATGTCATACTGGGTCAGACCAAGGGTCCATCAAGCCCAGCATCCTGTTTCCAACAGAGGCCAATCCAGGCCATAAGAACCTGGCAATTACCCAAACACTAAGAAGATCCCATGCTACTATTCCTTACCGATTAACATCAGTTTATGGTCTTCTCCTCTAGGAACTTTTCCAAACCTTTTTTTAAACCCAGTTACACTAACTGCTATAACCATTTCCTCTGGCAATGAATTCCAGAGCTTAACTATGCGCTGAGTGAAAAATAATTTTCTTCGATTTGTTTTAAATGAGCTACTTGCTAACTTCATGGAGTGCCCCCTGGTCCTTCTATTATCTGAGAGTAAATAACCGATTTACATCTACCTGTTCAAGTCCTTTCATGATTTTGTAGACCTCTATCATAGCCCCCCTCAGTCATCTCGTCTCCAAATTGAATAGCCCTAACTACCTTAGCCTTTCCTCATAGGGCAGTCGTTCTATGCCCCTTATTACATTTAACTTGCTAATGCTTATGCCTTATTTTCTTCTGATGGCTCCTTCTTCCAATTTTTGAATGAAGATCCTTTGACTAAAATAGCCTCATTCACTTCTCCTTTTAGCTATGCTGGCAATCGTTTGGCCTTCCTTCCACCTTTAACAATGCGTGGAATGCATCTGGAGCACTTCTAGGATGGTATTTTCTTTTAACAATGTCCACGCTTGTTGCACACTCTTTGTAGCTTAACCTTTTTGTTGTTTTGTTTTTTTTAACTATTTTTCTCATTTTATCAAAGTTTCCCTTTTGAAAGGTTAGTGCTAGAGCCCTGGATTTACTTACCGTCTCCTCCCTTCCAGTCACTAATTCAAAGGTGATCGTGTTATGATCACTACTTCCAAGAATCTGAAACGCACCTCCCTCCCACTCCGAAAACGAAACTGCCCAAACCAAACCGAATTTTATTTGCACATCCCTGGAGTTTGTGTAACCACCTCCGCTTAAAGCTGCCAGAGCCTCCTTGCCCTGACTCAGAGGTCCCTGGTGCACCTGCACTGCCCCCGGGCTCATGACTGTCTCTGCCACACCCTTTCTTTTAGAATTCAGAAGAGAGGCTGGAGGGGCTTTCAGTGCTTCCCTACCTCTTCCCTTGGTCACAGGAGGCCCCTGTTCCATAGAGGCTGGGGTGCCGTTAGCATGGGGGGGCCTGGGGCTTGAAAAGGCTGGGACACCGCTCTCTGGCATTGCTCCAGGAAGTGCATTGAGCGGACTGCATGGGACGTGGGGGTCTTCTCTCCCTGCTATATTTTGGGTTTCGCTAGGTGCAGGAGAGCAGGAGCAGGTTTTTGCAGTTTCTCTAAGTAAATCAGGACCACAGCTCTCAATGGGGGTGGGGAGACAGCGGGAGCTGGGCAATTTCCAGTAGCCCACGGTGCTGCAAAATATTCAGGTCCTTTGTTACCCCTGGACCTTCAAGCATGGACGGCCCATGGGCTGCGGACATTGCACCTGCTTTATCTAAGGGGGCAAAACCTCAGATGTGCATTTGAAAAATCCAAATGTCTTCGGGTCAGAGGAGAAGGGAGAAAGAGTACAGTAAGGTGCACTATTTATTCTCCTGCCTCCCTTGTCTGGTTAACAGAGACAGTGCATCAGGTGAGAAAGGCTTCCTGTTCATTTTAACTGCCTAGGATGCCCTCAACCTGCCCTTGATAACTTTCTGACTTTAGGAAAGATTGATCCACCCCATGGGCAAAGGGAGGCCTGTCTGGAACCGATTCCTTCCTTCTATATGGGACGCGTGACTTAAGGGTCCCACTTAGAGACACAGAAAAAAATATTTCCTTTTTCTTTTTTTGAGAAATAGAAATTACTCCTACCCCAACCTGTCGTTGACCAGCTCTGGGAACTGTTCTCTTACCAAGCCACTCAGCAAACGTGCGTCTCAGTCAAAGGCTCCAGCTGAGTTATTTTACTTCCTACAACGATCTCGACCTGGGAGATCCATGTGGCCTTCTGCAGCACCAGCCTCCTAAATCCTACAGTGCGCAAGAAGCCTATTCCTGGAGCCTGATGCACCCTAGGTGCAGGGTTTGCAGTGAGCTTGCGTACAGAAGATAGGAATTTCTGTTAGGAGGAAGATTAAGAACAGGCAAAGCGTCGGAGGAGAGACGCACAAGCAGAGAGAGAGAGAGACTATTTGCTGCCAGCTTAGATCAGTTCAGAACCTTCACCTGTTTTCTCCAGGAAATATGCACTGAAGCTGCCGTCCACTGCCTACCAAACCCCCTTGGATCCCTTCACCTTACATAGCTTGGTGATGCTCTTCCAACACCTCCCAGACAGGTGCAAACTTTATGCCTTGTCCCATGACCCTGAAATGCTGAAGAGGAGATGCGAGAAAAAAAACCTACAGTGAGTGAGGTTTTCTTTACATGCAACGGCTCCTGTGGCTGCCGCCTTGATAAATGATTTCTGCTAACCAAAGGAGTTATGCGAGCTCATTGAATTTACGCCCACTATCACAGCATTTTCCTTCTAGAAACATTTTTATTAGGCCTGGAGGGCTCCCTCCAGCTTGGTTCAGATCTGTGAATACTTCATTCACATTAACTCGGATAATCACAGTTCAAGTCTGGGTTAAATTTAATTTTAAAATTTGCATTAACTGCTGTGGGTTTATGTAGATAGGAAGTATTAAAAGTATTCCAAACTACTGCAAATCTTTGAATAGAAGGGAGCATGTGCAAACATTTGCATTCGAGTGGGTCAAAATGACCTGAACTTGGTAAATATGGAGATTAGAGCTGAATGGCAACCAATCCAAATTCCTCTCAACCCCATTATCCTGCCTGCTCTCATTTTAAATGATTATTTGAAACGAATCGCTGGGTTTGCCTGGCTCCATTGATCTCGAAATCCAGCACACTAAAAGGAGGAGTATGGATAGTATAAAGGGGTTATATATGGTGCCTTGCAAATGTTGGTCTTCTCACTATTACACTGAAGTTCATCAGGAAACCGAAGCATTTTTCTGCTGCAGAATTCTGTCCTTATAGAGCTCACTTTTCTTCAGTATGCAGGCACCTGCGCTCCACCTCCTTTTGCACTGCCCACAATCAAGGGCAGGAGGCACAGAGTGAGTCTAGTTTGCCCTCACTTTCCAAACAAAGACAGGCATATTGGCATCAGTCAGAGATAGGTGCGGGGAAGGGTACATTGAGATAGCCAGTTCCCACTTCAATTCACCTGGTCTCGTGGAAATGTTTTTGGAATTGAAGAAGTCATTGGAAGTCAAAAGATATTGGTGGGTGCAATGATACAGCCTGCTACAAGCTATGCGAAATCGCTAGGCCATCAATTTTGCGCCCATCACCATTTCTGGAGTCCAGAAGGAAATTTTTTTTTTATTTTCATGGTTGCAGAATGGGCTACAGAGGCAGAGTTCAATCAGCAGAAGGTTGGACTTGACCGATCTCTGGTCTTCTTTCAAACCAACCAACTAGGTAACACTAGAATTAATTCAGTTTCAGATGAAACCCTTTTCCCCCCCAAGAATGGAATACTTAGGATTTCTTTGGAAACAAATTAGTAATAGAGCCAAAATGTGAACAAATATCTGTATTTTACCGTCATGACTGTAATACAATGAATTATGTTCCCCTCAATTATGGACTTCTTGCTCGCAATCAGAAATGTTCCAGAACCTCAAAAATGGTGACTAATAAATATAGGACAGTTCATCATTTTTGCCTTTCTCCAAACAGGGAGATCGGCCCTTGCACCCACTGGCAGTCACTTAGCTCCTTCGCTCCATGCTCAATAACCTACGGTAAGAGAACTGTTGTAGATGTCAGTGTGGAAGCAGGTATTGTGAGACATACTGGTGAGGCTATAAGCAAAGTAGGCGACAGCCGATCCTAAGGTTAGTCCCGTCATATAGGACACCGTCATGGTGTTACCTGCAAGAGAGAGAGCAAGAAGGGAAAGACCTTCAACAGTAGCATGACTTTCTAAATGTTAAGACTATTCACCCTCCCTATTTAACCCTTTGGAGATAAAAAGAATAAGATGCAAAGTTTAGCAAATTTTGAGGTTTTGGCTATAAATTATTACTGGCTGCATCATTTTTTTCCATAGTCAACATGTTCTATATATTATAGACCATTATTATAGTTCTTTCATACAAGTAGACGTCGCCTACACAATGCCTCTTATCTCCTACTGCCCCAGGAGTGAAATATCCAAGGAAACTCACAATTTTGCGGTCTTGGACTCCCAAGCTTCAAGAACTGGCTTAAAATTCTATCTTTTATTATTTTATAAAATGATATTCGATTTATTATTATATATCCTTTGAACACTAAGGGATGTAAATGCTGAAATAGAGAAAGCATTTTTCACATTCTGCACACACTCTATGTTCTACATTTGTTGATATACAATAAGCTAACTGATTCCTACCTGCCAACTCACGTTGCTCGGGACTCACTTTGCCAGCAGCCAAGATCATTGGCACGCTGCCAAAGTAGCCATTACTGATGCCCATTAGGAGAGAGAAGATGCATGGCCATGCAGGGTGACTAAAGGCCGGTTGGCCATTCGGATAAACGCACATAATAAAGAGAGGGATGAAAACCACTCTCAGGCAGGAGCAGAGGAGAAGGTGGGTGCCCCTCCAATCATAGGGCAATGCAGCCAAGATCTAGAACAGGAAATGAAAGGATAACATTGAATATAGCACAGAATAATATCCTAGAGAAAAGTCTGGAAATAATACAAAGCAGTCACTGAGAAAACAAAAGCAGAGTGGAGGAGAAGCCTAACGATTAGAGCAGCAGGTGAGAACCAAGGAAGCCAGGGTTCAGATCCCACCAATGCTCCTTGTGACCTTGGGCAAGTCGCTTCACCCTCCATTAACTTTGGGACAAACTTAGGGGTCTATTTACTAAGCCACATTAGCATTTAACATGTGATAAATGCAGTTTAACACTCAATAAACAACTAACGTGGAAATAATGCACAATATTTTAAACACCATGCATTATTGGACCCAAAATAATACAGATATGGTAATAAGCTGCTTTGCATGCATACACTTTGCAAATGCATGCAAAACATCTCATTATTAGGTAATTCTATGCTAATAAAATAATGCGGCTTGCCTCAAGAGTTGTAGCCAACTTTCCCCAAGAGCACTGGGACGTTAACATGCATCCTGAGGCTCCCAAGCTGGTGCTGAAAGGGCCATGGTGGCCCAAAATAGCTCCCCTTCTCAATGGAGTAAAACCCACCCGGGTGTCTCGTGAGATCTCCACCCATTCCCCTACCACCCCCTAAAAATGGCCCTCAAGTGAATAAAGTCGCACCGTTATGCCTTGCCTCCCCCTAACCAGCCCCCATTTCAAAAAAAGCTCCCTGGATCCAAATACCATCCCCTGCCAGATGGTACCCATCCCAAACCCCTGCCCACACTAATCTACCTCCTGCCCCCCCCCCCCCCCCGCACACTTGGTGGTCAAGTAGAGCCCACCAGGCTCTGGGCCGGCCGCTCGCTCTAGTTATACTAAATAAGCCCCATCATGTGATAAAGAGTCGGTGCCATTTTAATTAGAGCGGCCGGCCCAGAGCCTTGGCTGCGCTTCAGGCCCCACTAGACTACCAGGTATGCCCAGGAGGTGGTCAGGAAGGGTGGTGGGTGCCATCTGAAAATTTATCAGAGCTGAGGGCCTAATTTTAGGATCCTAGTTTCACCGGGGCTCCTAAATTTAGGATCCTAAAAAGCAAACTTAAAACCTGGCTGTTTAAGAATGCTTATGATCTTAAATGAGAAGGACATTATTGTTATTATTGAAAGAGTTATGTAAAGAATGACTACATGATTTTTTTAATGGTTTTTTTTTTATGTTATTTTAGAATGTTTTGTTTATTGTATCAATTTTACTTGTATATTATGTATATTTTACTTTGTGAACCGTTGTGGTCTTCATTTGGAACGACGGTATACAAAATAACTAAAGTAGGGTAGGTGGGCAGAGTTCTTAAAGTTAGGAGACCTTTCAGCTGAAAACATGGGCTCCTAATGAAGAGCCATGCTTAACTACTACAATTCAGTAAGACTGTGCTGGTGCACTGGGGCTTAGCCGATAGAAGGATTAATAAGGCAGTCATGATGCTACTATTGCCGTTAATAGTGAAGGGAGACTAATTTATAGTTTCGGGCTAGATCTCTTTAAAATAAGATTTATATATTTATATAAGCTGTCTGAAGGGGCTTATCTGGAGGGATTTTAAACCCAATAGTAAGTCAGACGTGATTAATCAGATGTTCTTCTCTTATGTACTCTGAGGATGCTATTCAAGCTAAGATCTGGCTAAATCTTCTCTGGGTGACTTGCTGCCCACATTAAATTCTGCTGGGTAAAAAAGAGATGCATTCCCAGAGCTGCCCGGATACAGTTAGCTAAGATTCATCAACGTGTAAAGCATCATCGCCCGCAGCGGTACCGGAATTAAAATGTTTTACCCCACCCACAGCCCGCCCAAACCCTTCCCTTTCCCAAATTTAAATATTACCGCCGCGATGCGGTACTTATTGCGTGCGATAGGGCATTGTCGCCTGAGATAAGGCCGTCACGCACGCGATAAGGCCACATCGCCGTTTGATAAATGACCCTGTAACGTTTGCTTGGACAAAAACCTTTCCCAAAATTGCCTGGAAAACTTTATCTGGAACCCGTATCCGGGTAAGTTCTGCTTAATATCTGGGTAGCTTTCCCGCTTTGCTGGCTTACTCAGTATGGACCTCCTTGTGCTCAGGATATCAGACTAATCAAATGGTCACATTTCAGAAGGCTGATCCATGGACTATTAAATGATTCTCTTCTTGCAGCCTGGCATGCTATGGAGGGTGAGCATCCAAAGATGCATGTTTGTTATTACCCAAGGGAATGGCTCCCAATGATGCCACTCGCAGGATGCCTCTTACTGGCTAAGACTTGCAGCCACATTAATGGGAAGACCATTTGCCATGTCCAACGTTGGAAAGGTCGCCATGGCCTCGGGTAGCAGGGGAAGACCTGGCAAAGTTTGGGAGATGAACAGCCCTAGATCAAAGGGGTAACTGTCGTTTTAATGATCAGAAAGTGCTCCACTAACAGAAAAGCATATGGCCTGATAAAGTCATATTCGTAGTCCCCACACTATCTACTTTTCGGAGCCATCAGCCACATGGGAAAGAGGCAAAGAAAAGAGGGAGGGTTACCTTGCCCACAAAGTCTGAGAGGTTGAAGATGGCCATGATGAGGATGGGGAGCCACTCCCCAAGCGTGCAGTTGCGGATTTCCGACTCCAGTCCAGGAAAGAGGCACAGGGTGATGAAATAGGTCATTGCTATGGAGAGCATGTAGGCCCAGATAATTCTCGAGACAATGTGCCGATGCAGTATCATGTCTGCAAGGAAAGGTAGGCAGATTAACTAAACAACTGGCTTCATCTTATTAAGCAAGAAGAACAAAATTGTCGTAATGTGCCAAGGCAGTGAGAGCTTGAATGATAGCTCAGTTTCTAATGCTTTACAGAAACTCATAAAATCTAGGTCTTCAATCACCAAGGCAATAATGCAGCCAGCCACAAAAGCTTCGGATCTGGGCCACAGATAAAACCTTCATGGACTCTGTTATCTCTCATTTCCTGGAGTATTGTGCCTGCCAATGTATTGACCTTGGCTGAGATGTCCTATAATACCAGACTCAGTGTCCCGAGGTGAATCCCATTAGTGTGCTGTTGAAGTGTACACTTATGTCATTGGTTTGGGGTAAAGGTGATGTAAACACTCTCATAGAGGAGTGTGCGGCAGTGACATGCTGGCGGGGTTTCCACTCCCCACCAGCAAAAGGAAGGTCCCAGCGGCCCAAGAAGAGTCACTGTGGTACCGTCGGCGTTCTCTCCGCAGCTGGCAGCAGAAGAGGTCCTGCTGTGCAGCCAGAGAAAAGGTCCAAAATATGTGTGAGAAACAGACTGGCCCTGTGAGAGTGACTATCTGTGTGTGAAAGAGATTTTGTGTACGTATATGAGAGGTTGGGTGTGTTGGTATGCATTTGAGAGGGTGGGGGTGTGTATGAGAGGGAGGAGTGGATTTCTGTATGAAAGCGTGTATGTCTGTTTAAGAAGGGAGGGTGTGTATGTATGTGTGACAGGGTGTGTGGGGGTGAGTGTGTGTGTATGACTGGGTTTGTGTATGTGTGAAAGGGTGTGTGTGTGTGTATATAAAAGGGAAGGTGGGTGAAGATGGATCTCTGTATGAGATGATTTATTTTATTTTATTTATTTAAAAACTCTTCTATACCGTTGTTAAGTTAGTCAACCATCACAACGGTTTACAGCAAGGCACGATAATGAAAGAATGAGTGGTATAGATTATGTGTCTCTGTATGAGTGAGTGGGTGGGTGAGTGTGTGTGTATGTATGAGAAGGTGGGTGGGGGTGCATATATATTGGAGGATGTTGTATGGTTGAGGGTGTGTGTGTGTATATGAGAGGGTGTGTGTTTGTATGCATGAGAGGGTGTGTGTGTGTGTGAGGGTGGGTGTGTGTGTATGTGAATATTTGTGAGTCTATGAGAGTGTGCCTGCTTGTGTGTGTGTGTGTGAATATGAGAGGGGGTGTGTGTGTGTGAATATGAGAGGGGGTGTGTGTGTGTGAGTGAATATGTGTGAGTCTATGAGAGTGTGCCTGCGCATGTGTGTATGTGTGTGTGTATGAGAGGGGGTGTGTGTGTGTATATATGTGTGAGTCTATGAGAGTGTGCCTGCATGTGTGTGTGTGTGTGTGTGTGTGTGTGTGTGTGAGAGAGAGTACCTGTCTATATGTGTGTGAGAGAGGTTAAAGTTTGTGCGCCCTCCTCCAATCTACGACAATCTCAGGAGGACTGGAAATCTAAAGCTCCCAGATATGGAGAGTGGGAGATTTTTTTTTTTTTTATCCTTGTTAGTTTTAATTATTGGATGTGATGTGTCTGCTGTTTTGAAATATTTTATTAGTGTTTGGTATTATTGCAAGTGCCTTTTTTGTAGTGTGTGCAAATATAATATCTACGTGTTGTAAGTGAAATTTGTACTTCATAAGGCTGTACTTTGAATGTCTGTTTTCCATTTGCAATCTGCCCTTTTAGGGTGGGGAAGTTAATAAATTTAAAAACAGAAAAGAATGCATAAGTTTTAATTGTGTGGGGAAGGAAGGGAAGGGGGAATGAAAGGCTGTAAGGTTTGTCTAGGGCATCTAATACCCTTGTATCTGCCTTAGCCATTCACCATCCTCTCACACCCCCCCCCCCCCGGGGGGGGGGGGGTGAGAAGAAGAGTGGAGGCAGGCAATCGGGAATGAAGGAGTCCTGCCGCCCCCATTAAACATTTCTCTGGTGCCCCCTAGTGGGGATGCCGAAGACTGAGAACAAAAAAATAGGCCCAAAAACTGAGTTGTTAGAGCAGTGGGGCTGCAAACAAGGGAAGCCAGGGTTCAAATCCTATTGCCACTCCTTGTGATCTTGGGCAAATCACCCCCCTCTGCCCTGGCACTCTTGGTGATTTTCCTTGCACCATTTCACCCCTCGCCTCAGGCAGAAGATTGCCTTGAGCAGCAGACTCCTTCTGAGCCTGCACCCAGGCTCCCTCTGAATAAATATCCAGTGCAGTAATATTCCCTTCAAGCAACAAAAGATCAATGTGCTCGATGCTTGGTCTTGCTGCTTCTATTATGTTCCTAGGTTCTTGTTCATTTTTTCCTAATACAATTTTATTTATTCAATTTTCACACTTTTCTTTTTTTGCAATGAAACCGTGCACGTTTGGGTCATTGTCATGCCAACGTTATTAGAAACCTTCTTCCCTAAGTCAACTGTTCAGACTGCTGAAGGTTACTACACATAAACTAAACACTAGTAAAATATATCTCACCTTTGTCTCACACACACAGAACCCAGACAGACCCTCACCTAATACAGATTAAGGGACTACAAATCAGAATTAGAAAGCCTGAGAAGGCAGACTCTGCATGCAGTACAATGCTGGAGAAAGAGAAACAGAAATGCACTTCCTCCTGTACTGTGCTAAACATAAAGACATCAGAGATGCACATTTCCAAAGAATGCAAGTTCCAATTAATTCAAAGAATGAAGATCTGGAATCTGTTGCCAGAGGATGTGGTTAGTGCAGTTAGTGTAGCTGGATTTAAAAAAGGTTTGGATAAGTTCTTGGAGTAGAAGTTCATTACCTGCTATTAATCAAGTTTACTTAGGGAATAGCCACTGCTATTAATTGCATCAGTAGCATGGGATCTTAGTGTTTGGGTAATTGCCAGGTTCTTGTGGCCTGGATTGGCCTCTGTTGGACACAGGATGCTGGGCTTGATGGACCCTTGGTCTGACCCAGCATGGCAATGTCTTATGTTCTAATCTAAACTTAAACTAAAATGTTTTCTACCTTTTTTCCAATCACATTACTCCGGATCTATTTTTTTTCCTTTCAGTGCCTTCCTCTTCTTCAATTTCCTTTTCCATTTCTTGTTTCTTCTCTCTCTCCTCCTGTTTGCTTCACTTCCTTCCCTTCATCTGTATCTAACATTGATATTTCCTCTCATTGCACTACTCAACCCCTCTCTTCTCTTAGCTCGATATCATTCCTTTTTTTCCTCTAGTTTTTGCTACCTCAGCTTTTCACCTCCCTAACTCTCTCCTCCATTGTCCTCTTTCAGCCCTCTGTCTTTTTTTTTTTTTATTTACAGTTTTATTAAAGACAAAATACAACATAATACTGGTCTGATCTGTCTCCATCCACAAAACGTAGCACAGGTATAATAAGACTGGAACCTTGCCTTCATACCTTTCGAAGACAACTGAAGACGTGGCTTTTCCTCCAAGCCTTCCCCTAGTCAAAATGCCACTTCGAACTCAGCCTAAGGAATGAGATAATTACCAATCTCATAACCAGTTATATATTATTTATTTGTTGCTTTTCCGCTCTACCTTTCTTCCTGGCTACTCTAGCCCCCAAGTTCAATGCCCCTGTTTTATGTAACTTTGCTTGATTCAGCCTTCTCGTTTTTGGTTACACTTGTTCATCCCCTAAGTTCCATGTAAACAGGCCTGATGTGAATTCTATTCGTGGAGTCCGGTATAGAAATATATATTACATACATACATACATACATACATACATACATAAATAAATAAATAAATCTTTAGAGCAGACCAAAAGTGCAATGACAAGACCAAGTTTTAGTCCTAAAATGTCTTTTGTAGATTAATATGTACAAAATTCCCAGCCCCTCCCCCTCCCTCTCGCCAACCCAATCAGAAGCATTATACAAAATATGAAATATTAAGTAACCAAGGTCAAAGAATTATCCAAGATCAGATAACGGAAATACACAACGATCCTAAACTCCAAAGAGAAAAGGATACAGATGATTACAAATAACTACAATAAAAGAAAGAAGGAAAGCAACTCTACGCCACCAATTAAGCCCCTTTACCTCCCACTGGAGCTTGTGCATCAAGCCCTGTTACATAGAAAGACCATATTTTATCAAACTTTGGTAAAGAATGCTGTTTATAAGCGGTGATCTTGGGCAAACCGTATTACCAAATTCACTCGAGTAAATAAAGTCGGGAGCGATGGAGCATTAGGAGACCTCCAGCACCGAGCAATGTCGCTGCAGTCTACCACCAAAATCTTTTGTGCCGGTTTCTGTTGAAACAAATCCCCTTCAGCAAGCGGGACAGGCAATAAAGCTCGAGAGGGAAGCAAGGTAAATTTCAGATCCATTATTGCTTGTAACCAATTAGTCACCTCCTGCCAATACGATTGAATAACAGGGCATTCCCAGCTCAAATGACCCAATGCCCCGCATCCTTTCCAGGAATTATCAGAGGTCCATGAAGAAAAGCGGAGCAGCTGGACCGGGGTGTGGTACTAACGTAGAAGTACCTTCTAACTACCGTATTTTTCGCTCCATAAGACGCACCTGACCATAAGACGCACCTAGGATTCAGAGGGGGAAAATTTAAAAAAAAAAAAATTGTGCTAAACCGGCTCTGCGTCTGGGCGTCTTATGGAGCAAATTAGGGGAGTGCATAGTTTTTTTTTTTCTCCCCATTTTGTTTTCGGGTCTGGGGAGGGCCATTTCGGTCCACTCCCCAGATCAGAAAATTTTTCTTTCTGTGGGAACCCCCAAAACCCCCCCCCCTCCCAACCCTTTAAATTAACAACCTCCACCCCCCTGACCCCCCCAAGACCTGCCGAATTAATTTCCTGCAACCCCCCACCCTCCTGACCCCCCCAAGACCTGCCAAACGTCCCTGGTGGTCCAGCGGGGGTCCAGGAGCGGTCCGGGAACGATCTCCTGGGCGTGAGCCGGCGGCTGCCAGTAAACAAAATGGCGCCGACGGCCCTATGCCCTCACTATGTCACTGAGACCGACCGCTGCTATTGGTCGGTCTCAGTGACATAGTGAGGGCATAGGGCCGTCGGCGCCATTTTGTTTACTGGCAGCCAACGGCCCTATGCCCTCACTATGTCACTGAGACCGATCGCTGCTATTGGTCGGTCTCAGTGACATAGTGAGGGCATAGGGCCGTCGGCTGCCAGTAAACAAAATGGCGCCGACGGCCCTATGCCCTCACTATGTCACTGAGACCGACCAATAGCAGCGGTCGGTCTCAGTGACATAGTGAGGGCATAGGGCCGTCGGCGCCATTTTGTTTACTGGCAGCCGACGGCTCACGCCCAGGAGATCGTTCCCGGACCGCTCCTGGACCCCCGCTGGACCACCAGGGACGTTTGGCAGGTCTTGGGGGGGTCAGAAGGGTGGGGGGTTGCAGGAAATTAATTCGGCAGGTCTTGGGGGAGTCGGGGGGGGGGTGTTTGTTAGATTTTTGTTTGGTTTTTTTTTTATATTCGCTCCATAAGACGCACATACATTTTCCCCCCACCTTTGGGGGAAAAAAAGTGCGTCTTATGGAGCGAAAAATACGGTATTTTCAATGAGATTAGCCTCGAAAATACATCTCTACTCCTCCTCAGGTAGTGGCCTCCCCAAATCTTGTTCCCGTGCCTTAATATATCCCGGCTTAGATGGAAGGTCTTTATTTAGAAGTGTGTAGCATTTAGACAGGACTCTTTGTTGCTTATCTGCAGTTCTACAAAAAGATTCAAACATGGAGACTCCCTGAGACATAGATCGCTTAATCCCTTTTCCACATATAAAATGCCGGATCTGTAAAACTGAAAAAAAATCTCCCTATCCAGAAGGTCATAGGTTCGCTGGAGCTCCACTACATTTAAAATTTATTTATTTATTTATTTATTTATTTATTTAACGTTTCTTTTATACCGATGACTGTTCGCACATCGCATCGGTTTACAGTGAACAAAAAACCATTGGGCGGAGCCCTTACAAATAACAGATAACATAGTAAACTAGGCAACATATAAATAATATTTGGGAGGAGCCCTTACAAGAAAATACAAACATCAATGAGTAAATGCTATGGGGATATACTATGGGATTGAACTATAACAGAAACTATATACAAGTTAGTGCACAGTACCAAATCAGCAGGCAAAAAGGCGTTCAAACCAGGATATCAGAAAAACATCAGAAAAACATTTGTAGGGGGAAATTATGTGATAGGGGGTGAGATGGAGTAGGCTTGCTGGAAGAGCCAGGTTTTAAGTTTCTTTTTGAAGGCGGGGGTATGGGTCTCAATGCGAATATCATGTGGCAGTGAGTTCCATATAGTTGGGCCGGCAAGGGAAAAAGCTCTGTTCATGGTGGAGGAGAGTTTAAAAGGTTTGATGGATTGGGCATGGAGTGTTCCTTGGAGTGCTGGGCGGGTGGGTCTCTTGGAGGTACGGGGTAGGAGGGGGGGGTTAATCCAGTTGAGGTTGGAGTTTACTAGACTCTTGTGTATGATCGAGAGAGTTTTATAAATAATTCGTGACTGTATAGGGAGCCAGTGTAATTCAATAAGTGTGGGGGTGATATGATCACTTTTCTTTGTGTTTGACAAGATCCGAGCGGCGGCATTTTGTAGGAGTTGGAGAGGTCTAGTGTGTATTGCAGGAATGCCGAGTAAGAGCGCATTACAATAGTCAATCTTCGATAAAATAATAGCTTGGAGGACAGTGCGGAAGTCATTGAGATGTAGTAGGGGTCTGAGTTTCTTTATTGTTTGAAGTTTAAAGTAGCAGTCCTTTAAGATGGATTTGATGAATGGTTTGAATGAGAGGTGATTATCAATGATAACTCCTAGGTTGCGAGTGTGTGATGGGAAGTTGGTAGCAGAGTAGGCGGGAGGGATGTCTAGGAGCGATTGCTTAAATACCCCGTGCCCCTCCCAAATATGCTCAAACCTCTGAATCCCCTTTTGTTTCCATAAAGAAAATGATGACGAGGGCAGACCAGGAGAGAATTCAATATTATCAAACAACAAAGTACTGAGATAGTAATCTCATTCCCCCGTTAAAGTAGGCTTCTAAGTTTTCCAAATCCTGAAGGAGGGATCTGACTCAGCAGTCGCCATGTCTTCTGGGTTGCTATACTTTCTCCCATAAAACCGTTGTGATGGCTTCACCGAATGACGGTATATAAAACTCAACAAATAAATAAATAAATAAAGGCAAACTACCCAGAATCGCCTGTTCTAAAGTAACCCACATCTTAGGCGGCTGACGTTTGTGCCAATCTAGGACTACCTTGAGGTGAGATGCCGCATGATACCACATTAAATTGGGAACTCCCAGACCCCTCTGAAGTTTAGCTTGATAAGGATAACGACTAGCAACTCTAGTTGATTTCCCTTTGCAAATGAACTGAATTATTCTCCTCTGCCACTGCTTAAGCATTGGGGTAGGTACTACTAAGGGGAGAGTTTGAAATAAATAAATTATTCAATCTGGACAATACGTTCATTTTAATAATCGCTCTCCTCCCTAGCCAGGAAATGTGATACCTATTCCACTCCTCCAGATCTTTATGAATTCGAACCAATTCCAGAGCTTAACTATGCGCTGAGTGAAAGACTCACACAGGCATGGTGATCTCTTAGGGACGTAAGCTAAAAATCAGGAAAAGCAGCAGAGTGGGAAACATAAGGAGATAATTAGTCATCACTCTGTCCAGCTCATGAAGTTTAGCATAAGCCATCTACCAAATACTGCAGTCAGGCCCCAGAGTTTGCATTTGATTCTGAAACCTAGGAAGTGCTTGGTACCAGAGTTTTTACCGGTCTCACTAATCAGATCGGATCAAAGAGTAAAAGGGGGGTGTGTGAGAGATCAAAAGAGAAATAAACCATTGGACAGCTACGGTGTAACTAGATCCAGTTACCTCTGAAACTTGGCCAGCTCCTTCTGACTTTGGGTCTGGGAACATCAAACCTTACGTAGGCTCCACTGCCAGACAGCTCTGCTTCATGCCCCAGACTACCCTGGGGTGAATCTCCCTGTGCTCCATTTTCCTGTAAAAAAAAAAAAAAGAAAACTATCAAATGCATGATAAGAAAAGTCTCAGTGCCTGAACAGTACTGAGTTAAAGGTAACAAGTAAAGGTTTATTGGAACGAAGGGGAAAGGTCTCAGGGACAGGGTGACCAGATGGCCCCTTCAATTTATTCTGGCTGCTGCATTCCTCATTATCACAAGTTAAATCCTGTCCAAACTGACGGCACTAACACGCACTGGAGTGAGAATCCATAAAGCCCGCACTGGCCAAACTTGCTGCTGTCGACACAGCCAGTGGGTCAGATTGCTCAAAAATATGCCAAGCTCGATTTTCAAACTGCTAGACTGACCCCCAAGCCTAGGGAGCAGGGTTTTTTACTCTGTACAATATTTCCCATCCATTCTGAGTCTACATGTTTGACTGGGGCACATCCTGCATTGCTCAGCAGGTCCCAGCTTGGGTAGATTTCTACTGGAGTGGAAGTCATAAGGTCGGTCACATGTGCTGGATCCTAAATCCAGTTAGCAATATCCGATTACCAGGATCTTTGAGGGCTTTTACACAGTGATGCTGACAGGTTCAATGAATCCAGAACAAAGCGCGTGTGACATTGTAATCCATTACTATAGACGTGCCAAGAGGCCCATTTAAACCTTTTCAATAGTATGGTAAAGGCGCCTCTGTGAGAGGGACAGGTGGTAAATGAAACATTTGAATTAGTCTCCAGGTACAGGAGGATAAATACAACCCTACATGAGTACATATGACCACCAACCGATGCAGATTATCAAATGGACACATGTTCACCTTTCATGATGCAGCTGAAACTACGGTGACAAGCTAACGTTGTTTGTATCTTCAGCACATTTTTAACTACAGCCTCTAGAGGAGTGCTTCTCAAACCTTTAGCAAGTGGTACCCCATCTTAGTGCTTGAAAATTCACATGACCCCATATGACAACCAAAACAAATTAGGAGTGAGGGCAGTTCCCCTCCAACAATCACTCCACTATCACCCTCCACGCACTTCCTCTCAACCTTCACCCCTTCCAGAGAACCTCTTCCCTTCCAGGGGACCTCTTCTCTCAACCTCTGCCCGTCCAGCTGATCCTTCCTCTCAGCCTCCACTCTCTCCAGCTGATCCTGTTTCTCAACCTTCACCCCTTCCAGAGAATCTCTTCCCCTCCAGGGGACCTCTTCTCTCAACCTCTGCCCGTCCAGCTGATCCTGCTTCTCAACCTTCACCCCTTCCAGAGAACCTCTCTTTCAACCTCCTCCCCTCCCGGGGAGATCTTCTCTCAACCTCCACCCCTCCAGGGGACCTCTTCTCTCAACCTCTGCCCATCCAGCTGATCCTTCCTCTCAGCCTTCACCCTGTCCAGCAGATCCTGCTTCTCAACCTTCACCCCTTCCAGAGAACCTCTTCCCCTCCAGGGGACCTCTTCTCTCAACCTCCACCCTCTCCAGCTGTTCCTTCTTCTCAACCTTCACCCCTTCCAGAGAACCTCTCTCTCAACATCCGCCCCACCGGCTGATCTGCTCTTTCACCTTCTCTAGCCCTTTTTGCATCCCACATCTGATCTACTCTCACCCCATGCTCGTCTTATAATTCCCAACTTATCCTGTCATCCTCTCCCTCTCACTCCATCCCTCATTACTTCTCTCTCCTGCCAACTTTACCTCTTCCCCTCAAACCCTTCTCACACATACTCCCAACTGATTGCCTTTCACACCAAGTTCCTCTCTTTCATTCCCCTGTTGATGTTCTGTCATTCCCCATCTCTCACTACTTTCCACTCCCAGCACCAAACCTGCTGGGTCCCCCCTCAAATCGCTCCCGCATTTGATCCTTCCCTCAAACAGCCTCTTCCAAACATCTCCCTGGCCAGAGTCTGCAGCAGCATTTTCATTTAGGCCCTCGGCCAACAGTCAATGACAAATGGTGGGACGAATGGGCTGGCTAATGACAGGGGCAACATTTTCTGTTGGTTAGGTTCAGTGGTGGGTGAGGAGGGAAGAACAGTGGCAATCTCCACTGGCGCATACACACTCAGCCCTCCCATCCCACTATGGCTGGCCCCAAGCCTGACAGCAATCTGCAAGCAGCATCAGTATTAATAATGGAAGTCAGTGAAAGGCCTATAAACCAGCGCAAGCACACAGGTCCTGTGGGTGCCCCGATCCGATCTCATGCAGGGCTTCCTGTTACCACATAAACTCATATAGAGAGTGGGGCTACTGCAGGGCCTGGCCCCACACTCACTTCTACTACTAATGCTGCTTCTGCCTGAAAAGCATTAACGTTTGAGGCGTTTGTGATCCCCCCCCCACCCCAACTGAAGAGTGTGTGACCCTATTTGGGGTCACGACCTACAGTTTGGGAAGCCCTGCTCTAGGGGGGGGTCTAATGCAATCAGCAGTCCAGCACCTAGTCCCTCCAAGTCACCAACGTTAATACCTTAGTGCAGGGATGAGAGTGTCCTGCTTCTATGGCCCCAATGCATTGCTCTGTACCTACATCGGATAATAAAAGACTTACAAATCTTACTTCCTCTGTAACAGTGTCATGATGAACGCGGTAGCCAGTCCCATGACTCACAACGCCTTTGACTTGTGGGGCGTCTTCTCGGGATCGGGCAGTGTAATACCTAACGAAGTGGGTCCGCCTCACCAGCAGATGCAAGATGAAGCACGTGAGCTCCATGCCGATGGAGATGAAGAAGAAAATGATGGTGTTCTCCGTTTCATCTGACAAGAGGAGTTTTGTGAAGATACGGCTGAGGGAGATGATTACCCCAGCAGTGCCTGAAAGTAAAAACACAAGCCGTTGGTGCTTCCCAGTAGGAAGAAATGTCTCGGTGATGGGTGGAAGATAAGGCTGAGTTGGCGCTAGTTATTGGTCATCATGCAGGGTCGCACGCCGTTGTATATAATTTGAAGACAAAGTAGACGTGGTCAGAGAACCAACATTTCTACATTTTGCCTTTGATGGCTTCCTTTTTATGTTGGACAATTAGACCTTTCTTTTTACAGGCCACTGGTGGCTCACTCTCCATGCTGCTTACATGTGCTGTGTTCAGGTTTCACTATCAGTACATGAGGACCTACCCATCCAGGAACCTGTGACCAGCTCTTCCTGCAGCCTTCCCACGTGCGAGCTTCTCTGGCCATGTTTGGCCCTCTTCAGTTATGTGCGCGACCCACAAGTATGCTTTCTGTCCTTCTATCAACTTTATCTCAAACCAACAGTAGCAGAATGATTTCCAGAGAACTTAAGGAACCACTATGCCAACAGCTACTAACTTCCAGTCCAATTTAGATATTACAGGTAATTGTGAAGAGTGGACTGTGCGAAGCAGGACACAAGCTATTCATTTTACCAGCCCCAAAGAGGCAGCACCATTTTTCAGCCAAGGTTACCATGACAGCGAGTTTTCTCACCCCTCTGCTATTATGGCAGGGATCACATGGGGGGAAGAGGGGTGCCATTGAGCATGCAGGCCAGTAAAGAGGATGATTTGTCAACCTTCTACTCTGGATTTGTCATGGTTGTAGTGAATGTATTGGCATATCTGAAAAGTGGATATTTATTGAACAAAAAAAATCAAGCACAAAAAGCATAAGGAGCTCAGCATTATTTATTCAGAATTTGTTCATTTTAATATGTAGGTTTTTTTTAGTAGAGACCAAATATGGATTTCTGGTGTTGTACTGTCCTTTTGAATAATCTAAGAAGTAACAAAACATGTTGTTTAATAAGTCTGCAAAATACAGCTCCATAACAACAAGGGTGCCAAGCCATCGATGCCGCCTGATGAAAAGCAACAGATTTTCTGGGACCCCTTAAGCACAAAAGGAGAGCAAAGTATTTTTGTAACTGATTCGAGGCAGCGATCATTTCATGTCCTCTGCCCTGAGGCTTAGGGATGGGCAGACAATAAAGCCAATAGATAAAGAAATGTCTCTGCACTGTACCAGAGTGGACCCTATACATAAAGGCCAGCAAGGTTATTTGCCACATATCCCACAGTAAGTGCAGGGGTCACAGGTCTACATTCTAACCACTCTCCTATGTTCCTCCAGACCAGAAGAGAGATATAGCTGGTCCTAGTTTTTACCTTGTACCTCAGAACTTTTTTGTTTCTTTCAGCACAGCTTCTATTTTTGTAATGAAATCCAGCCTCTACATACAATAAGATGGAGGAAGGAGCTGAGGGGGTCACCTCAGCCAGTGCACAACTCTGCCAGGCACCTGCCTCAGTGTCTTGCTGCTACACCAGTAAAATGAAGGCGTTCGTCACAGTGATTCTGAACGTTTTACCATGCGGGCCAGAAAATGACTGGCAAGCATCTAAACCTTTGTGTAAGCAGATGTTCGACCAAGTACAAAAGCCAATAGCTGTCAGGTGGTGTGCCACTCAGTGGTGATGGCAGCTAATGATAAGAATAGGAATTAGTTAACATCTAACAAAGATGCCAACCAATGTGTTTGAAATAAACCAATGCGGATGCTTACTTTCCCCAGTCATCACTCCTTGGGTGTATCGCTTGGGAAGCATCCCGGTGTAACCATAGAAACTGGATTGCTGCACTTAATGAGAGAAAAAAATAAATAAATATAAAGGTTTACTATGTCTTAGAGATCTCTCTTATCTGCTCTCCAGAGTATTCCTCAAGGTCCCACCCTACAGCCCTGAGCTGAGTGCTACTGACTACCCGGCAAAGAGCATGTATCAAAGGTCAGCATGATGACAGAAGTAGTCTATGACCCTAAGCCAATGCCTGTTACTCCTAGATTTTGCAGATCATTTGGAAAGCATGAATTTCTAATTAGTAAACATTTTCAGTATTTACCTCTTTCCAGCATCCTTTTCACTGATCAGACATCCACTAGCCCTAAGGCCTTAGTGTTAATGCACACATTAAACAAGTGATAGCCACCTCACATCAGTTTCTAGTTGTGCAAGGTGTCCATCCTCTTGAAGGAAAATACACAATGTGCTGTGTTGCCCTAATATATCCATGCTTTCCGGCAAGTTCATTTGTATATGCTTGATGCAAAAAAATGAAAAATCACTTCCCCATCTAGTGATGCATTCACATTTATGTGCCATCTTTTTCCTAAATTATAAATTTGTTTCATTTTTTCTGGTAGGTAGAATAAATTGCAAACTTCCATCCCCAATCTAGTCCCCATTCCCCTAGTTTTGGTAAAATCAGTGTTGGGTTGCTGAGGGTTAAGTATGCTCTTAATAGGGTACCTATTAGGCTTTCAGCCTGCACAAACTCGGCTGATATTCAAACAAAAGCTGCCCACATACATGGTGTTTGTTATGCACACTTTAAGCAGTGCCAAACGACAGCGTGAAGGAAGCCATGTTAACGGCATGCTTACTACGTGAGTGGGTTCGTAAAACTTAAATATACGTAGAGGGATCCCAATTTTTAATTGTCTCTGTAAGACACCAAAAGTGCCTTAAATGGACCCGTGGAGATTTCTGCTGCACAATTCATAAAATACCGCTTATTCCTGACCTGAAAATATGTGCATATCTTTCAACACGTGCATGCATTTGTAATGCAGTCAAATACATTCTCTACCCATTTTACAAAATTATGCATGTATATTTTACACGCATAATAACTGAACTCTGCGTTATATGTAGAGGCAGCTACTCCACTTCTGAAAATACTTGCATGATATATATATTTACCTGCATTTGAGACCTTGTATATGCAAATGGATCTCATGCATTTCCATTGTGGATATCCTGAAAACGTGATTGACTGTGGGAAACCCTGCCCAGGCATGTCTAGGCTTCAGGATATCCATAATAAATACACGTGAGCATATTTGTATGCATTGGCTATAGGGTACTCCACGACCAGCGTGAACAACATTGACCTATAATCTTAAAAATTCCAAAAATGAGAGAGAAAGACTAACCCAGTACCGCCTCATATCTGCTGGTGACCGTTGCAACACGAACTACAGCAAAGCCATGATGCACTTAGTGCTTTTTACTTTCTGGTACTTGCAAATATTCAATGTTTTCGTTTGCTGCTTTCCAGTGTACGATTCTCTTGGAAAGCCAGTGTCTGGTAAAGGAGGGGTGACGAGCTGGGTTAAACATGTAACCGCTGGCAAAACCATAACTTAGATTCCTTCAGCTAAGGGTCTTCCATGAATAAGTCCACCTCACCCTGGTACCACAACCGTTTCCACCATGGCTTTCTTTTCTAATTAGGATTTTAGTATTTATTGTGTATCTTATATTATTAATGATGTTTTATGCTCTTATAGATTTATTATATAATTTTATTTGGTTTTAATTTTGAGTAATTATTTGTTGCATTTTATTATCTGGATTATTAATATTCATTATGTTATTATGTCACAGTTTGCA
This sequence comes from Rhinatrema bivittatum, assembly GCF_901001135.1. NCBI lineage: Eukaryota > Metazoa > Chordata > Amphibia > Gymnophiona > Rhinatrematidae > Rhinatrema > Rhinatrema bivittatum. Next base: position 9,327,412 of record NC_042628.1, read on the forward strand.
ATGTAAACCGTTGTGATGGTCCTAATTATCGACGGTATATAAAATAAATGTTAAATAAATAAATAAATACATATTCATGTTGGTTTCCTCTTACCTGTGCATCCAAAGGCAACTACACCCACAGCCACCAAGTTAACGGCATAGGCTTGCCTCAAGGAGAAGAGGTCCAGCCAGACATCACAAATGCTGACAAACAGGAGAGGACCCAGGGCAAAGAGGTAACCTACAGGGAACCAGAATGCACAGCAGATGCAGATGAGTAGGATAGCAGCCAAATATTAGTGCAACTCGTTCCCAGATCACAACACAGACACAGAAAGAGCTCAAAACACCGTCTAATGAAGTCAAACCAGGTTTAGGAATATTGGGTTTACCAGCGAATTACTCTTCCAGATAAATGGTGAGTAAGGGGGGAAAGACAGACAAGAGAGAAGGAAGGAGGCAGGGCTGTCACAAGGAGGGTGCAAGCCTTGCGGACAGGAAGGGGGGAGGGGAGAGGGGTGCACCAAGCCTCGGTCTGCGAGTAAGGGAAGGAAGACGCCAAAAGCAACCCTTGCTCTGGGCACCGTTTTGTCCAGCAACTGCCCTGGAGTGAGGAGCCCCACAAAGGAAGAAAGGGACGTCATAATAAATCATTTGAAAGCGAGCAGATTTAGGCAGATCCAGATAATAATGAGTCCCTTTTCCGCCCTTTCTCCCTTCAGATCAATGCCTCCCTTTAAAGAAAGTTAAAATTCCACATCTGTCAGAAATTCTTTTGTAATGATATTATTTGCTTTTTCCCAATGCAATGTAATGCAGAGCGTTTCTGCTTGGTATCTGAAACCGGGGATGGCTGCAACCACAGGCTTCTTCACTGGGTTTCAGTAATGCACGCAGGGACGTTATCAGAGTTTGAGAAGGGACTGAGAGGGCGCGACTGGAGGCGGGTGCACCCAGTAACGGCGGAGGTGGAAGAACTGACACACAAGAGGCCTCTGAATGATGGCGGAGCCGGGCATTGCCTACCGTGAAATGCCCATGGACAGGCGGTCCCATTAGTTACAGCACTGCGCGCGCGCAGATAAGGGCGGATCCCGCCGGCGACCCCGCTGTTTCATCATGACCATGCCCTGACTTACCCACAGTGATTCGGGTGTGCAGACTTAACATTTCCACCAGCGCATTGTTCAGGATGACAGCAACTAAGGCTACCAGAATGTACGTAAGGCTCATGTCAAACACAATGGAGGTCCCTGGAGGAAAATAGAAAAGAGAGAATCAAAGAAAATCTTTCAAAAATAACACCCAAGTTTTATTCCAACCATTTCAAGACAGTGCTACAGGGACCCCAGGCAGCAGCATTTCTTGTGTGTTCTCAGGCCAATGTATAGATTAACTGTTGGTATATAAACAGTAATACAACACAGGATATGCAGTAATAATCATATACCCCTCGTTATTTGTTTTATAATGTTGCATGACAAGTTCTATGAACCACAATGATCACCAGACATAATTCTGTGCGAGACTGCTGATATTTCAGTATAGGCAGAGCTTCTATAAGCATTCAAGAAGCGATAATATTCTATCAAAATAATTACTGTAACACATATAACATAGTAATGACGGCAGAAAAGGGCCAATTGCTCCATCCAGGCTGCCCAGCAAGCTTCTTAGGGTAGAATGTGTCACACTGGGCAGATTACCCCTCTGCTCCTCTTGAGGGTGGATACTGCCACTCCGTGCAGTTTTTCCAAAGGCTTAGGATAACCCATAACAAATTCACTGCTGGCAACATTTTTACGGGGTGAGCAGCCTTCTTGAAAATTCAGACCGTGCTGCTTCACGTGCTTTGCTAACGGGCTTGGCCGTAGACGCAGTCCTGTGCTTTTTCCTTTATGTCTGCGTATCAGTAACTCAGTCAGTATAAGTCAAGGCCCGAGCTGGTTGTCGTCTGAATCCACTCCACCCCCACCCCTGCTGTCAAAGCGGAGAGCGATGTTGTAGTTGTCTCAAAAGCATCAAGGCTTATTGCTTAAGGGTAGCAATCATTATTACTTTTAGGAACCGAACTTCTGAAACCGTTGTGAAATGGAAAATAAAGAAGTCCGTGATTATTTAAAACACATTTTTTTAATAACGGAATTGTTAGCACCTCTCTGTACTCATTTAAACAGAAATGCAGTTTTATAACCGCTTGCAATATTCAGCTCTAGACTTAGCCTTTTTCAGTCAGCACAGGTGAAACTGAAAACTTTTAACAGTTTACTTTTCCACGTTCACTTCAGTCTATCACACTACAGCCGAGACAGAACCAAAGAAAGAGAATGGGAAACACGTTTACTCCATCCGACCCAAAGAGTGGAGAATACAGAACCCAGACCAGAAATCGGAGGAAACACTGAACCACTTCCAGTTTGGTACATTAAAATGCACCCTGTCTATTACAGGTCCAGAAAACCGTGCCAATACTTCAGAGACTAAAGGATACCCTGGTTTCATTCTTTACGAGGCGCCCCTGAGACATGGAGTGTAGCTCAAATCTGGTTATCTCCACAATAGTACGCAGGGAAAACAGATTGCAGTCCTGGTAGGATCTGCTTGACCGAAATAGTTTTAAGATTAAACAAAAGCAGAGGGCCACAGTGAACAACTGCAAACCACATCAGGAAAGAAAACCCAGCACACCACGAAATCACAGTATGGGCATCCTGCACTTATCAGGCCCCCTGCAACCTCTCTCTTTACAGAGTGAACCCACACATTGAAAAATAACCATAAAAACAATTGCTGAATCCAAAAGGGCTGCAGCTTTATTGCACCAAATTACAAATAAATACCCAAGCGTAACAACGATCAACACCTAAACTACTGCTCCACTGAGCATCCGCCACATCCCCCAGCAAGATGGCCACCTCCAGGCATCCAGCAGCGCTGAAACTGCTACCATGTGAGGCGTCCACCACATTCCAGCAAGGCACCAGCAGAGACCCTTAACAGGAATCTGAAGACTCTGGGGAGTGGAGGGTTGGGAGGAGCTCATAGGTTAAAACAGATTGGAAGGAAGCAGGAAATGTGATAGGCTGGAGGCAGTTGGGAAGAAGAAGGAGTCAAACTAACTACAGACCCAAGCCTCAGAGAAGCAAGCTGGCTAAGGAGAGCCAGAAAACCTGCCGTCTAAAAGTAAACCAGTAACTGAAACTGTTTGCCTGCTTGCTGCCACCCACTGAAGGTACACAGAGGAAACAAATGCACAATAAACTTGTGTTAAGGTGAAATCTGCTGTGTCAGGAGTTATGGTAAACGAAGCAATCTTAGTACTAGAAAGCATGAGGGAAAACCTGGGACGGATGCCCTCAGGATCTATTTACTAACGTGCATTACTGGTAACACACTCAGGGTTGCCAACTAGCTCCAGATTTTCAGGACAGGTTGATCCAGTCCTGGTTTTGCTCCATTGCATTGTTCTGATTTCCCTATTGCATTCCCTAAGAAAAGCAAGACTATAAGTATCTGCTTGCAGGAGAGTAATACCAGGACTGGATCAACCTGTCCTGATAATCTGGTGCCAGTTGCAACCCTAAACACAGGCATTAAATGTGCATCAATAACTGCGCTGCTGCTTAATGTGTGTTAAAGAGTTCATTGCAGTACATTAATGCATTACATTTTTTAATAAGCTGCTACAATTTAAAAATCATGCAGCGCAGTTCATTTAAATATAATGTTGCTTGCTTTAACATATGCATCCATGTTAATGTGACCATTAACGTGAAACCTTTAACTATACCTCTAGAGGTGTAGTTTAGTTTTCTTGGTGCTAAAAGTGCATGTAACTGTGCATTTTTAAGGCACCTAACTGCAGCACTTTAACAAACTATTCACTAAAAGGAGTAAAAGCCTTTAGTGAATAGCATGGAAAATGCAATTTAATGCATGTTTTTAGTGCATTTTAATAGCTAGCCCCCTTTAATCACATAACTCACCACTTTCCTCATGTTTTGATCTATAAGCATTACCTGAATGTAATGCACTTTGAAGTGCCGAAAAGCAGAATTTAAAAATCTAAAATAATAATTGGCTCTTCTTCAGGGATGGCGTCAGATCGAAACGCTAGCGTGGTGAGTTATGTGATGAAGAATTGTGTTATTTCCGCAGAGTTCTTTGCTCATTCCCAGAATGGTAACAGACCCTAAACGGAGAATGAGAAATCTCAGACAACGAGGAGAACTAGGCAGAAGGATAGCCAGAGAATGAAGAACAGCGGAGAGCAGAGCCTGGAAAACAGATCTTCAGAGGGAAGAGGCGGGTGGCACCGATTTATTGAGGTACTGTCTAATATCCTCTCCCCCCTCCCCCGCTCCCCATATATATTCCCCATTGCCTGTGGGCTGGCCCGGAAGGCTCAGGCCTCAATAAGGTGCCAGCCGCCTCCTGCCGGTCATTCTTGAGAACAGAGGATACCAAACCCAGAATGGAGAAAAGCAAACTGTTCCTTATTTCCAAGGCCTACCTGCATACTTGTGATGTAAATAGTCTACATCCGTGATAAAGCTGTTATAGGGCAGGAGAAACCCGACGCCTGCGAGCAGCATGGCAAAGTAAATCCCGTGGTACCGATCCTGTGGCTCAGGATCTTCGGTGACTGCAGGCCAAAGACAAGAAACAAAGCGAGTTGAGTTAGCCAGAAGCGCCGCGCGGTGCGATATCATCTTCTAAGGTTCTGTGTGCCTGGGCGCTTCCTTGATGTTTTCCTTCCCTTTCAGCACCGTCCTCAGGCTCCAGAGCAATTCTGTGCCCTGCGGGCAGACCCACCCCGGCCCCCCTCACCTGGCTCCATGAAGGTAAGGATGCCCTTCGCCTGCTTCCCCTTCGCCTGCAGGTCCTCTTCTTCCAGCTGGTAGCTGTCAAAGCTGAAGCTCATCACCACGTTGCCCTCGGGAGTCACTGCGGGGCTGACGTCCTTAAAGTGCTCGCCCCTCACCGAACCCATGGCGGCCGACCTAAATCAAAGCACAGGAAAGGTCATCGCGGCAACAACAATCTGTGCTCAGCTTCGGGGCTTATTGTTTTCCTACGTGGAGCAGCCTGGTGGTTAGAGCATCAGATTATGAAGCAGGGAAACCGGGGTTCAAATGCCACTATTGCCCCTTGTGACCTTGGGCAAAGTCACTTCACCCTCCAGTGCCTCGGGTACAAGCTTAGGGCCCCATTTACTACGCATTCTCCCCGTAGACACAGAGTAAGAGAAAAGCCTTCGTAAATCAGGTCCTCAGATTGCGAGCCCGCCGAGGACAGAGAAATCTGAACGCAACCTGCTTTCAAGTGCCTGAAGACAGAATATGTATTTACAAACTTCTCTTATTCTGTCATAACTTAACTGAATGGCATTATTAGTGTCTGCTGGATTATGTTTATGTTTTATTTATGAATTATTTTTAAGACGCTTAGAATTTTGGATAATGCAGCATAAAAGTTTTATAAATAAATAAATTGTGAAACTGATAAATACATTCTTGATTCCTTTCCCAGGTCACCCATCCTAAAGAATGAAGGACAAAGGGCTCTCGCTCTCCAGCGTTCAAACTTTTATTATTATTACAACTGCCCTGGGAGGAGGGTAAGACCACAGTGGGGTTTCCATTTCACAATCTGGTCTGTCAGCATTTGGTCCTGAGGTACCACTAGCTGTGCTTCTGCACTACCATAGCCAGAGATAGCATTTAACAAAAGCTGCGATAAGAGGTCAGAGGTTATCTCAGCTGCTGTCCCTCTTGCTAAGGCTCCAGGAAACTGATAATCTCTTCTGTTGGTGTTAGCCCTTCCTCAGACTGATAAACCTTCAGATAGGAATTTGGTATTTGCTCTTTGGAAACAGGCCAGTAAAGATGAATTTTTCCCCTTTCCCTGGGGGGTCACCTTCCCAGCCTTGGGGAGCACTATGGCTGCTCCTCTAGGGTGGGGTGCACATAGCCTGTGGACAGGTTTTCATATAATGCCATACTTCCAAAAATAATTCCGATGTCCACACTGCTCTTGTGCTCCAAAAAATAAAACATTTACCTTTAAACACAGAAAAATAAAAAAATTGGCAGTAGAGAAAACTTCAAAATTGAATCACAGTCCATTTACAAAATTCATTTCTTTTCCGTACTTGTCAATTCATCAAAATTTACAGTCCATTTCTACTCCTTCCCAAAAGCTGCACCCTGACTCTTCTACATTACTCCCAGGACCTCGGCAGTTCCTTTTCTCACAATTTCTCCACAAAGGCAGCCTCTCTCACCTTCTCCCACCCCAAAATCTCTTCACAAGGTCTCTTTTTTTGAACCCTAGCGAGGTCCTTCGTGTAACTCTTATTTTGCTTCCCAGAAGTCACAAAAATCAGTGCTTACACTTGAGAAGAAGCTCCAAATCCAGTCATCACACATCAGGAGCATTCCCTTCCCTTGGGCATAAGCCGGTCCCCCGAGCTCTGTGATGAAATAACCAACTCGGCACCTCTTCCCACGTCTGGCTGTCCCTCCTAGCACAATTCCCAAACTCCTCGTCTTCTCTTTCTCCACTCTGGGACACCACTCTTCCTGCCTGCACCTGATATTTGCTTCTTCCAGAATGACATCATCAAGAGCAATGCATCATGGGCAGTTTGAGACTTTTGGCATCTAAGATGTCCCCATTTTAGAACTTCTTCAATGTAAAAAGTCTTTGCCACACAGTGTACTTAAAAATTGTCAGAACACCTGGATTAAGACAGGAAAAGTTTTTTATTTTCATGGTTTGTTTTATTTTGTGTGTGTGTGTGTGTGGTATGTGAGACTTTTCTTTCATGCGCCCTGAGATGTCGACAGGCTTTCAAGAAATCTGTATTTCTTCTCCTTGCCAGTCAGATGCCAGCCACGGTCCCCAAGAGCTGGGAGCAGAGGGCGTGTTTTCCCCGCAGAGTGTTTAGGACAGTCTGCAAGGTGACAGAAATCCTCTTGCTGTTCAGAGTCTAATTAGTCGCACATATTCCTTTCTGATCAGAAGCTGCGATGTAACTGTCTTCTGCTGTCAGGCAGCCCCAAGCATTCTTTGTGTGTGTGGGTTACTACCTCCCGTTCTTTGTCCATTGTAAATGGAAACCCTCTGAGCTCTTCTTTTTTTGCCGCTCCCTGTCGCAGGTACATCCAAGCCTGTCCGGTTTCCTTCCCGCTGTCCTACCCTGGACCCACCCTTGGATCTCTGGCTTTAGCTTCATTTTGCGCTTATCCCGTACTTTCTTGCATTCTGTTACTATTTTGGCCTCTACAGCCTTTTCTGCGAGGAAATATTTCATTATTGCTACTCCCGAGTCTGCCCCCTCTAAGCTTCGTATCACAGCCTCTTGTTCCCTCACTTCCTTTCCTCTGAAAAAAAAAAAAAAAATGCTTCTTTAAGTGCATGATCTATACCTCGGAGGCAATGGACGGTCTCCTTTCTCTCGCTGCTGATGGTGAACCTCCATTCCACAAGTGGTCAGCACGGCCCCCACAATCCTCCCCCACGAGGCAGGGGCCGTAGAATACTCAGAGAAAAAAAAAAGTAGCAGTCGGGGTCAACAAACTCGTTGTAGGTGAGGCCTTTTTCCTGGATTAACGCAATACGCCTGTGTCCAGAGTTATCGTCTCTTCAGCAGGTCGGTGAAGAGTTTAAACGGAAGAGAGTCATCCGGGCGGGGGGCTTCAGACAGTAAAGGGCCTATATCTGATAATGGGTGAGAAAGCCAATGTCCTTATTAATGTTCTTTTATGTCTGCTTCAAAGTACTCGAGGGTCCTAATTTCCTTTCTCGTGTACTTCTAAAGTTCCCTTTACGTTTTACGAATTATAGGATCATTAAGAGAGTGATCTTTCTTTCAGAAGTGCTTACCTACTGAGCGGTCATTTTGCTTTTCCTCAGTAATTTTTTTATGTTACGTCTATGAAAACTGAGCCGTCATTTTTGCCTTGTTTCCTTTACATTTTGGTGTAGTGGGTCATGCAATCAATATTCATAGAACCTTTTATCCTGAATGTCTTTCCCATGCGGGTACCTGAAAAGTCCTGGGTTACGCGCTGGCACAACTTGCATCGCGGTATTTTGCATGCTTTGGTGCCATTGTCTTCCATGTAGGCGTCTAACTTTTCGTTTCAGGCTAGGTGGGTGCCAGAAGGCTAGAACTAAGGGAGCAGAGAACTCTCATCCTCCAGTTGCAGATCTTCTATGATTTTCCTTAGGATTTCTAGTGTCAGACTGTATGTTATTACAAGTGGTATCTGCTCCATGGACATCCAGGTTTACCCAGGCAGCTAGATGCTTTGGGCTCACCATCAGCCTGTAAAAAACAAAGGCCAGCTCTCTCTTTCATCGAGGACACTGAACTGAACACAACTGACAAATTCAATTACCTCAGAAGCATGCTTTCCAACTCTGCCTGTGTAGCTAATGAGATTAAAAAAATACCCTGCCAAGGAAAGTTTTTTGTTTGGCAATTTCCATCATCATCTATGAGATAAGCAAGGGGTGAAACCTCCCACCAAGATCAAAGTACATCAGGCACCAATACCATTCACCCAGTCGTATGGATGTGAATCCTGGACACTGTAACACAGACATCTCAAGCAATTCTATCAGTGCTTCCCAAGACCCATCTACAATGTAAATTGGCAGCACCAAATTTCCAACAGAGAAGTCCTTGAAAGGTGTCAAATGTCTAGCATGGAGGGAATGATGGTGAGGGCTCTGCTTCGGTGGGCAGGCCATGACAAAGGATGGAGGGCACCAAAATTCCTAAATTTATTCTCTATGGCCAACTGAAAAAACAGACACAGATCACTTCAGATTCACGGACACCCTCAAGTACAACCGGAACATCTGTAAGGTAGATCTCAGCAGTTGAGAGGACTTAGTAACATAGTAAAGATGGCAGAAGAGGACAAGCTTATGAAGGTAGCAGCTGTCACTCTGTACAGGTAACTCCCATGTTTCTCTTAAGGGTAGTAAATGCCGCTCTGTGCAGTTATCCCCAAGCCTTATGATAATCCATACAAATTGCAGCTAGCAATACGCGCAAACAGGCCTGCGGGCAAAGCACCATTTTACACCTATGGGAAATGCCTTAGATAACGACCCTGAAAATGAAGTTAGAAAAAAATAACCTGATGGGTTTGATGATGTAGTTGGGCAGTAAGGGACAGCGGCTGATTCAGAACTGGATACAGATCCATGCCATATTCTGATCTTTGCCTCCGACTTAGCTTTCACTGACTGACACAGGGGTGGTCTAGAAATGCGCCAGAATTTTAAAACATTAAGGAGACGGCAGTAAAATTTGGTTCATTTTTGCTGTTTCCAATCTGAAACAGCACCGCAAACAACGTGATTTTTTTTTTTGTTTTATCATTTTAACGCATGCTAAAAAGTTTTAACGTGCCCTAAAAAATCAAAAGAAAAGATAAAAACTGAAATTATTAGGATACAAACTAGAAATGTTTTCCATGCACACCCTTAGGCCTGGTGGAACCTGAACCTCATGTTACACTTGGAGAAAATGTGTGTGCTGAGGATGGATTTTGTTGAAACTTACCCTAAGCAATTTTGAAATGAAAAGATGCATCACAAAAAAAATAAAGATAACAATGAGGATAGATTACTGAATTTTGGCTTTTGAAAGATAAGGCGTCTAACCTTGATGGATGAAAAACAGTGCGAAAAGATTAAGAAGGAGACATGTAGCATCTAATTGGTAAGGGAGTTGTTAATTATAGGAATGTGTGCGCTGGATGATAAAAGTTTGAAAGTAATTTGTGCAAGTAAATAGCTGCTCCCCCTTGTGTAGTTTTAACTAAATTTAAAGGTGGTGTTCCCAGGGGCAGGTACTGAGTGGGATAAGAAAAACAACTTCACGTAGATTGTACTTTTGCTGATAGATTATTAATCATTCACAATCAGTCTGTGCATGTGTTGTCGCATTTTGCTCTCCGAATGTGCTGCAATGCACGGTGGGGGCCGGTCTGGCACGATGTGCAAACTGAAATTAGATCACAGTTTCAAAGGCCACACTTTTTAATTTTCTTGCAAAATCTACCCACGCAAAACGCAGGTACAAATGTCTGTGGGGGGGGGGGGGGGGGGCTTTGTACACGTGGCGCGTTTTAAAGGCAAACCACCCGCAAGCCTTAAAAAGCACCCCCGGGACTTTGCTTCGAAGTGGCAGTCTGAACACTGCCTCCATATGACCCCCCCCAATGTAGGGGAGGGGAGGGGGGATCACTATGCCCCCCCCCAATGTAGGGGAGGGGGGGCTCACTATGGCCCCCCCAATGTAGGGGAGGGGAGGGAGGGATCACTATGGCCCCCCCAATGTAGGGGAGGGGAGGGGGGATCACTATGCCCCCCCCAATGTAGGGGAGGGGGGCTCACTATGGCCCCCCCAATGTAGGGGAGGGGAGGGGGGGTCACTATGCCCCCCCAATGTAGGGGAGGGGGGGATCACTATGGCCCCCCCAATGTAGGGGAGGGGGGATCACTATGGCCCCCCAATGTAGGGGAGGGAAGGGGGGATCACTATGGCCCCCCCCAATGTAGGGGAGGGGAGGGGGGGTCACTAACTCTGTCTCCCTTTCTTCTCGTAAGCTTCCTGCTTCACAGTCCCCAGATGGTAAATGAAGCCACTAAACGTCTTCCTTCTTACTCGCAGGAGTTAAGGAGACTGAAGGATTGAGATGATCCTGGCCATGCAACCCACCTTTGATGTTCCTCTGAATTGCCGATGCAATAAAGTGCGCATAAAACACCTGCGCGCAGACCGAGTGCCCATTTTTTACCGCGCACACGTTCACCTCTCTTGAACACTCGATGCAACGGGCACCGAGCACCCAGGAGACGCGGCTGCGCGCGGGTTAGGAAAACGGACACCGGTAAATCGAGCGGCCGTTTTCCTAACCCAATCGCCATCGAGACTTTTTTTTTTCCTTCCCCCTTTTCGCTCTTTTCTGCGGTTCCTCTGACTTAATGTCGGGACAATATTAACTCGGAGGAACCACAGAAGAGCAGTACTTTCCGCTTTTCCGTGCAGGTTTTAGGGCGCCTCAAGATTCCCGGGCCGGCGTTAATCTTTGAGGGCTAAAATGTGCGCGTCGGGCGCACGGTTATTTCTTTTTTACACGGCATTTCCACGTGATGAGCGCTATTAGCTGCGCGCTTCTTTGGACGCATGGTTTGGATGCGCCGATCCCCTTATTGCATCAGGGATTATGGATGCGCGTCCGAAATGCACGACCAACCGCAGGGAACCTGTGCGCATGGTGCTGCATTGGCCCGGAAGAGCTGTTAGGCAATTACAAGAAAGCTGGGCCTGTCGAACTTTTGGTCTTCTTCCGGTTTAATTAAGTAGGTAACGGTGATGGATGCAGGGAGGTGCCACCTCCTGTAGAGAAGGAAGGGAGCGAAAATAGAGGCTTTCGGGGGGGAGGGCTCTCGCAGATTATTCCTTCCTGGCTCCTGCCAAAGGCGCCGCTGTGAAAAATCATATCCTGTACCACTCAAGAGATGATTTGGAAGCAGCAGGCGTTTTCATTCTCTTGTAGCATTGCAGAAACCAGCGTAGAACTGAACTGAATAAAGCACAGGTTTTGTGCTCATTGCAACGGGCTGGGAAGAGAGAGCCCTGCAATCTATGAATCCCATTTGGTCTTTTGCAAGAACCTAATAAATCACAGATACTGGTGACAGAGTTCAAAAACAATACAGAAGGAAAGATGTTATGGGCTCCCTGGTTATTCCAGACGACGAAGAGAAGTACAAAAGTACAAAAGAATGCAAATTCTGTTCCGAGAAAATCATCCTTAAATTTAAAGGCACTTTCTTCCGGTTGATGATGTTTTGTGAGGTTTACGACTCTGAAAAAGAAATCCTGAGTAACCATCTGAGGCAGAAACAAATATTTCTACTTGAAAATAAGACAAATGGTATGAGCTGAGGCAGGGCCGGTGCTGGCTTTTTTGCTGCCCTGTGCGAACAATTATTGTGCTGTCCCCACCAGCACCACCACCACACTTCATTCAGTCTCTATCTCAGGTCTGCCAAAAAAAAGCCCAGCTCCTTCCAGCAACCTAAACTTTAAAAACGGTCACCTCTACCCTCCGGATCTTCACCTCCTCTCCCGGAACCCATGGCTGGTGCAAGAGTATGAGGTGCCCTAAGCAAATCTCATACCCATGCACCCCGCCTCCTGCTCTCTCCACGTACGCAGTTAAAAACGATGCATTTATAATAACACAGGTTACATGAAAAAGAATATTCAGTCTTCTGAGGTAAAAAATATCATAAGAATTTGCCTGCACTTCTTTGGTGCCAACCAGAAACTCCTACAAAAACCCCCAAAACACATGGACCCATATGGCATAGGGGCTACTGTAATGTGTGTTAGGTGTGGGTTTGACCCTCAAAAAGCCACGAGTAAATTACAATTACAATATAATAAACCTCCCACACCAAAGCAGCACTAACTGCCAGCACTTAAAATAGTAACAACCCTAGACCAGGCCCTAAAACACCAATACACTTCCTATTAGGAAAATAGAAGAAACCAAGCTGCTATAGATTCCTACACACTAGCAGAATACCCCTCCACACTGCACATGCAGAACACAGGCAGACCCTCACCAAATACAGGAAAAAGAGACCATAAAGTATAAATAGAAACATGCATAGGAAAACCGCAACAAGTCAGACTCTATACAATGCAACAATGGAAAAACAAATCACTAGTCCTCAGACATTAAACATTAAAATCAAGAAATAGAATACATTAATCATAATAGTATAAACATACTAATAAAAAGAATATTTCAAAACAGCTGGTGAATGGAAGATCTAATAATTAAAAACTCAAACAATTTGTTTTACATTTCTCAAACACCAATAAAATATTTCAAAACAACAGGCACATCAAACAGCATCCAAAAATTAAAACTAATAAGGATAAAACAATTCACAAAATCCATACCTGGAAACTTTTGATTTCTAGTTACTCAGATTGTCATGGATTAGTGAGAGAGAGATGCATAAACTTTCTCCTCTCTCTCATAGATATATCTCTATACATACACAATCATACATATGCTCTCTCCCTCATACACACATACATTCACACACATGCTCACAGATGCTCCCTCCTACATATACATGTTCTCACACACATTCCCTCTTACATACAAAACCACACACACGATCCCTCTCTTTCTCACATATACATCCTCAGACACACACGCTCACAAATGCACACATGCTCAGACACACACAAAGAGAACACCGTATGCTTCAATACCTCAACCTTTCCGGATATAAACTGAAGAATTTACTGCTCAAAAAGAACTTATTACTATTTAGACCTCTTATTCATCATCCCTAGGAGCTTGCATCTGTTTCCATGTTCTCTCTTTCACACACACACACACGTGCTCCCTCCTTCACACACATGCCTCCTCTCACATGCACATGCTCAGACACACACTCCACTTCTGCTCAGACAACCCCCCACATACATACATGCTCAGACACCCACACACACTCTACTTATGCTCAGACACCCACACACACTCCACTTCTGCTCAGACAACCCCCCACATACATACATGCTCAGACACCCACACACACTCTACTTATGCTCAGACACCCACACACACTCCACTTCTGCTCAGACAACCCCCCACATACATACATGCTCAGACACCCACACACACTCTACTTATGCTCAGACACCCACACACACTCCACTTCTGCTCAGACAACCCCCCACATACATACATGCTCAGACACCCACACACACTCTACTTATGCTCAGACACCCACAGGTTTCCTCCTGCTCATACATACACCAAGGCCTCTCCCAGAAGCCCTGGCCCTCCACTTGTTTTTCCCTTCTGGCCGACTAGCACGTGGTCCTGCAGCTCATCCTGACTTTGCAGCTCTGCAACTCTTCATCGGGCGGCAGGTTGGGAACTGCCGCATGGTCCTATGGCTCCTCCTCTTCTTCGCTGCGTGGCGGGTAGGGGAACCGCCATGTGGCCCTGCAACTCCCTCCTCTTCGCCGCTGTGGCCTGTGGCTCCTCCTTTGCGGCACGGCGGTGCCAGCAGCTGACTCAACTTGATTGCGACCCTGAGGCCACCACCCCGTCCAGGCCGCTGCCCTGTGCAAGTGTTCGGCTTGCACAGTGGGTTGTGCCAGCCCTGAGCTGAGATAGACAGTTCACCCACATCCCTTTGCTTAGGACACCTTTCCTACATCGGACTCTTGGCTGATGGCTGAGCTGCAGTACAATCAGACTCAACTGCAGTGTGATTGAATTTGTGTCATATGACTCCGGTGCCATCCTCATACGTCACTGAATGTGCCTTGCTCATGGGCATTGCATGCTATATTTTGATGAACATGTGTCTTAATTTTGCTGATGCAGGTCCCTGTGACTGACATCTAGCAAGGCTCGAGGGTTACAGGATAGTGGGGTATAACCAAGTCGTTCTATACTGGAACCAAAAGGTGAATGAGAAGTCCTGGGGAGAACTCCAGGCTGGGATGAGCTGCCTGGAGGGCCCATGGTTAAAACCCAAACTTCAATGAGCATGGCGAGATCAGATTTTTAATGTAATTTAAAATGTATTTGTTTTTCAACAGCCTCACTGACCTGGGTGCATGGGGCTGTGGGATTACAAAACTTGGTAATAAGACACAGAAGGGGGCCTGAGTGTTGGTGCAAGTATTGGGTCTTGTAAGAAGCAAAGCTGCAGATGACCAGGCCCAAAGTGGACGACCAGAGTAGGATGTGGAGGGCATCACTCTAACAGGTGCTGGGCATGCTTGGAACAGACACTGTATGGAGAGCAGTGGTAGGTCAACGGTTGAGAGTTCGGGTAGAAGACACACAAGGGGGAGGAGTTGTTGTTGAGTTGCATATGGGAATTTATATGTACATCTACCCAACGGGACTCAGTCTCAACTGATCAGACTGGATGGGCCAGTTTTGCCTTTGCCTGCCCTCATTCACTATGTTAACATATGTTAGCAGTAGGGTTAGCCGCTGGCTCCGTTGTATCTCCAATCTTGGAATTCTACTTTTCTTAGAAATATTGCAATTGCAAATTCATAGATGCAATGGGGTAACAGCAAAACTGCCACAGTCTAGCCAGACATGACGCCAGTAGGTAACATGATTTTTGCTTAGAAACACAAATCAGTCTTTAAATTTTGTTCAATATTTACTCCATCGGGATATGCAAAGATCCCTCTAATAGAAATTGCTTTTATAAATGCAATCTCACCAATAATGATTATTATGCTTTAAAAAGCAATTTCACAAACTCTCCTGAAGTTGTGAAGGACCCTGGAATTATATTGGTTCTGTTATCTAAATAAGGCAGATCAGGGCATGGTGCTAATAACAAAGCTATGAATATTTATGCATTGCACCGGGAATGAAATTGGTCAGATTGCATGAGCCTTCATAGTCTCTGTTTCTATAAATTGTGTTCTAATTCTCGGGTTTTCAGAACAAAAGGGCTTCTTCTTACACAAAAGGATCAGTAATGGATGTTCTAAAATGTATCCGTGACTCTGAACAACTGTTGCAGGGATGACCACCACTAAAGAAGAATCAGGACTTTCACTTTAAAGTTTTTGTGCTATTAGCTCAGCAAGGACAGCGACCTGTTATCCCCCTGCCCGGCTTACAGTGGCGTGCATTGACATTCACCGTACAGGATGTATCTCCTTCTGCCCACTCCCCGCTCCCCAAAAACATCATCATCGGGGGCTCAGTGGCTCCAACACAATATCTCCTGCCCCCCACAAAAGCAGCATCGGCAACCTCAACATAAAAGCTCCCGCCCTCACAAAAGCAGTGGCAGTAGCAGCAAAGGCACCGCCTTAGGGGCTGAGCCGTTTGGCGATTCACCAAAATCCTGGAGGGCCCAGACCACACGCCATTGCCACCTTACCTAAGGCCTGGCTCGTTAAAGCTTTTTTCCCGTAGATGCAGGATGGCAGAAAACTCTCAGTAAATCAGACCCGCGAGTGTTTTATTACAGCAATATGAATTAGGTACAGCATAAATAAATTTTTAAAAAACCCAATAGTAACAAAGAATGGAATGTAAAATATGACATTCCATAATCTGTTTTCACACTTAAGCACAGATGGGATGGTCTCCTGCCACAGAAGTTCAAATCAGCTGCCAAGAAAGTGAAACAGATATCAGAACTGCCACACAGAAAATGGGAGAGAGTGTCCCTGATGCCACACACACACACACACACTGATTATAAACACTCTTCCTTCCTTAAGAATCTCCTCATCGTACACAGCACATGCTGGTCCTGAAAAACGCCAGCTTCTCCGCAGGTTGCAGTTTATCTTGTATTGGACCAACACAACAAATATCTCAAATAGTTTCGTATCTGAGCTGTCCAGTCCGTTATAGGACCAATCACATCTGAAGAAGCGACCTACCTGTTCTCCAAAAGCTCTGGTGCAAAAACACCTGCTTGTACTTGGTTTTCCTAGATTACTGAACCAGGATAACGATGACTCTGATATGGCTATAATGCATAAAGCAGGAGTGAAAAAAACCCAAGGGAAAGGCAGCTTAGAGGGGGAAATTCGTTTAAGCACAAAAGAAGAACAGGATCTAGGGATGATCATATCTTAAGGTGGCCAAACAGGTGCATAAGGTGACAGCTAAAGCAGAAAGATGTTTGGCTGCATAGGGAGAGGAATGATCAGCAGAAAACGGGAGGTGATGTTGCCCCTGTATAGGTCCCTGGTGAGACCTCACTTGCAATAATGTGTACCGTTCTGGAGACTGCACCTTTAAAAGGATGTAAACCGGTTAGAGTCAGTCCAGAAGGGAGGCTACTAAAATGGTCAGTGGACTTCATTCTAAAGCAAATGGGGATAGACCTTTCCAAACATGTATATCCTAAAGGAAAGGAAAGATAGGGGAGATATGACTGAGACATTTAAATATCTTCATGCACAGGCGATGAAAAAGGAGGCTCTAGATTAAACTAGAGGTCATGGGATGAGGGTACAAGGGAGCAGACTCAGGAACAATCAGGAACAATCTAAGGAGGTACTGGAGACAAGAACAACATCTACATTCAAGAAAGCATAGGACAAGCACAGGGGACCTCCAAGCAGCGGTAGGGATTTTAAAGCTGAATTATTTGGTGTGGATGGGGAGACTGGATAGGCCACACGGTCTTTTTTTGCCATCACATTTCTCTGTTTTTAATAATGGGGGTTTTTTTTATTTAATGACCAACTAAATTATCAGATTATTTTGTTAGTACTGAAACCTAATTACAGAACTGGAATCTTACAAGACTTATTAGGCAGGCTTCCAGGCAGTGATATGGTTAGTGAAGAGGGTTTACGCTGGTTGGTCTGGAGAAAGTTTCATTTTGTTTATTTATAATGTGATATTATATTGTATTTTCCTTCTGATGTATTTTTATGAGGAACCTACTGTAGTAATTGGGGGAGGAGTGTTATTGTAGCTGTGTGATGCAGCCTAACATTTCCCCAGTGAGAACAGGAAAATTGCAGGCTTGTGTTAGGAATTTGTATTATTATTACAAGGTTTATTATATGTTGCACTGGTAGATTGCACTGTTTGGATGTAAAGCACTTGGGGAAAGGGTACAGGAGTATAGATAGGAATCTTTGGAATAAAAGGGATCCCATCACCCACACAAACTGTCAGAAAGCCGGTGGCCAGTGGAAGATCGTTTGCATTTGCTAAAATTAATTTGCCTGGTTTTCCTGTCTGAGATCCCAGGGGAACTCTGACGGCACTTTCCCGGGTGAGAGGGCGAGTGACCATTGTGAAAAAATGAGAGCCCAGCTCCAGACCTCCTGGCTTGGATTTCCCCCCCCCTCCCCCCCCCGCATCCCTAGTCACACACAGAAAGAATAACTCGGCGGACCTCGTTCCCCCCGACTCTTTTATTTCATTTCGATAAATAGAGAAGCTCTTCCTGCGAAGCAAGCTTCCTTAAAGGACACCTGTTCTCTATGAATGGAGGGGGAAAAAAATCCCCCATCTCAGTGCCTGGGCATATTACAGCCAACAGCTGTCCCGGTGACAGCCAGCTGTGCAGCAGCAGCAGCGGCTGGCGCCGCGCTTTATAACGCGCCGCGCTTTATAACGCGCCGCGCACGCTGGGGCGATCCGGGGCTCCTACCCCAGGTCCTGGTCGGTCAGTGCCGTCTTTCTGCCGTGGCGTCTGCAGTATTGTCACAAGCACGGCCACTGTTTGCATGCGGCTCCCCCTGTCTTCTCCGTATTCGCCCTCTATCCGAGAGGAACCCCTCTTTAACGCTGCCGGCCGCAGGAGGTTGTTTTGTTTTTTTTCCAGGGTATCAGGTTTGTGCTCTCGCCGAACCACCAGGGGGCGCCTGGCAGACGGAGAACTTAGGGGGGAAAAAAAAGGCAGAAAAACATCTTTTTGACATCCGACGAGCCCCAAACGAAAAGAGAGACAATAAAAATAACGACAGAAAAAGGAGGCGCGATCCCTTCCCCCTAAGCAATAAAATCGGAAACTTTACGGGGTAAACGCCAGAAGGCGCAAACTTACTGCTATCTATTTTCAGCCGGGTATCGTAGCAGAGATCATCCTTCTTTGTTTTTAAATAAGCCTTTTCCTTCCTCTGGCAAAATCGGTTTCCAGGGGGGGGATGGCTACGGTCCCACACTCCAGACCAGTGCCTAACCCGCTCTCCTTAATGCGAGGTTCTCCGTGCCTTTCATTCATTCGTCCCCGCGATGCCCGCTCGGTTCGTCTTCCTCGTTTCCCCCTCTCTCTGCAGCCCCTGTGAGGAGCAGACAAAGGGCGCTTCCATCTTCCCCTCCCCCCCTTACCAACAGGTTCCCCTCCCCCCCACTCACCTCCTTCCTGGGCTGCGGCGGCGAGCAGCGTCCGAGCGGCCTCAGGGCCAGGGCTCCTTCAGCCAGGGACGCTGAGCCACGTCCGCCTCTCGCCTCTCGCAGCCATGCAGGCTGCCCTGCTGCTGCCTGCAGTGTCCCTTCTCCTGGAGGAGGTGCGGGGAGAGCTGGGTGACAGTGTGTGCGTGCGGCATGCAGGCATCCAAAGCGGTGTTACACAAGGACAGCCCACCAGCTCGGTCCCACCTCCTCTGGCTCCCAGGCGTTACAGCACTTTGAAAGGCAGAAGCAGAAGCTGAGGGCCGCTACGACCTGTAAGGCCTATCCACCCCCCTTACACTGCCTAAGAACCTGAGTGATCACTGTTCAGCTCTGCGCCCCTCCTCCCATCTTGGCAAACTACCCCAGGCTTTCTTTAAGCGGATTACTAATGCCTCCAGCATCTCCCTTCCATGCATCCTTCACGCGTTCCCTGCAGAAATATTTTCTGAAGTGACCCTCTTGGAACTTTTATCCTGTGATCTGTTAGAACATAAGAACATAAGAAAATGCCATACTGGGTCAGACCAAGGGTCCATCAAGCCCAGCATCCTGTTTCCAACAGTGGCCAATCCAGGCCATAAGAACCTGGCAAGTACCCAAAAACTAAGTCTATTCCATGTAACCATTGCTAATGGCAGTGGCTATTCTCTAAGTGAACTTAATAGCAGGTAATGGACTTCTCCTCCAAGAACTTATCCAATCCTTTTTTAAACACAGCTATACTAACTGCACGAACCACATCCTCTGGCAACAAATTCCAGAGTTTAATTGTGCGTTGAGTGAAAAAGAACTTTCTCCGATTAGTTTTAAATGTGCCACATGCTAACTTCATGGAGTGCCCCCTAGTCTTTCCATTATCTGAAAGAGTAAATAACCGATTCACATCTACCCGTTCTAGACCTCTCATGATTTTAAACACCTCTATCATATCCCCCCTCAGCAGTCTCTTCTCCAAGCTGAGAAGTCCTAACCTCTTTAGTCTTTCCTCATAGGGGAGCTGTTCCATTCCCCTTTATCATTTTGGTAGCCCTGCTCTGTACCTTCTCCGTCGCAATTATATCGTTTTTGAGATGTGGCGACCAGAATTGTACACAGTATTGTTCTCAGACAAAGGTTTGTCTCTGACCCGTCTTCTTCTGCGTTTCAATATTCTGCTGAGAATCATCAAGCTGACCCACGTAGGACACAAGATAGTGCAACGTACCACACCGCGTGCATCAAAGGCGACGTCGTGGCTCCGGGAGAGAGCGCGGGGTGAAAGCGGAGCGGGCACAGCTCCGTTCTCCATGGATGCCAGGCAGGGAGGGTCACGTTCTGGAGACGATAGAAGGTGTCAGTGAGAGCACTTCCTCTGCCTGGGCCGTAGGACGATGTCCCAAGGATTGAGCGGAGCACAGAGCCTTCCAACACAAGACTCGCAAACCTACCCAGGAGGCCCATAATCATCGGGCAGGAGTGGGCAAAACCCTCAGGCAGTGCCCAGTCCTGGGGGCACCCCTACCCAGTCAGGTTTTCAGGATATCCACAATGAATATGCATGAGAGAGATTTGCATCCGGTGCATGCTAATCCATTCTGGGTATCCTGAAAAGCTGCCTGGCCAGGCGGGCCCCGCGGACTGGGTTGAAAACCCCTGCCCTAGCTAAGGTAAAGTAAAAGTACTCGGATAAGAAAATCTTTAAACACTTACAGGCCGATTGGACGCACGTTTTCGACGCGCCAGCGTTACCCCTTATTCAGTAAGGGGTCGAAAATGCACGTCCAACCCCCCCGAACCTAATAGCGCCCGCAACATGCAAATGCATGTTGCGGGCGCTATTAGGTATTCCCGTGCAATTCAGAAAGCAAAATGTGCAGCCAAGCCGCACATTTTACTTTCAGAAATTAGCGCCTACCCAAAGGTAGGCGCTAATTTCTCCGGCCACCGGGAAAGTGCACAGAAAAGCAGTAAAAACTGCTTTTCTGTGCACCCTCCAACTTAATATCATGGTGATATTAAGTCGGAGGTCCCGAAAGTTACAAAAAGTAAAAAAAAAAAAAAAAAATGTTGAAGTCGGCCCACGGCTCGCTGGTTGAAAACCGGATGCTCAATTTTGCCGGGGTCCGGTTTCCGAACCCGTGGCTGTCAGCGGGTTTGAGAACCAACGCTGGCAAAATTGAGCGTCGGCTGTCAAACTCGCTGACAGCCACCACTCCTGTCCAAAAAGAGGCGCTAGGGACGCGCTAGTGTCCCTAGCGCCTCTTTTTACCGCCGACCCTAATTTGAATACTGAATCACGCGCACAGGAGAGTGGACTTTACTGTATCGACCCGTTAGAGAGAGAAGGGCACCATATAGAAGCCAGAATGGAAGTGAGAATGGAATGATTGACCGTATCAAAGGCGGCTGATAGGTCCAGTAGAATTAAGAGGAAGGATTGGCCTTTGTCAAGGCCCATTAATATGAAGTCAGACATGGAGATGAGGAGGGATTCTGTGTTCAGTGACTTGCGAAATCCGTATTGTGATTGGAATAGGATTTTGTTTTCTTCTATGTATTCGGAGAGTTGAGTATTGACAACTTTTTCTAGAATCTTGGCTATGAATGGGAGATTGGCGATAGGACGGAAGTTGTTGGGGTCTTTAGGATCCAAGTTGGGTTTCTTGAGTAGAGGTTTGATGGAGGCCAATTTGAGGTCGTCAGGATATAGTCCTTGGGAGAGTGAGCAGTTTATGATGTCCGACAAGGTTTTAGCGATGGAGTCAGGGATGGCCAGGAGCAGTTTGGTGGGGATAGTATCCAAAGGATGGGAGGAAGGTTTCATTCTTCTTATAAGAGTTTGTATCTCTAAGATAGAGATGGGTTCAAGTGTTTCCAGACCATTGTTGTTGAGGGATGATTGTTGAAGAGACTGGTAAAGAGCAGGGTCGGTGGGATTAGAAGGCAGATGAGTTAGAAGGCTGTTGACTTTGTTGTGAAAATGAAGAGCAAGTTCTTCAGCTTTGGGTTGTGCTAGGTCGTTGGGAATCTCCTGTGGGATGATTTGGGTGAGATTGGAGACATAGGCGAAGAGGGCTTTTGCGTCGAAGATTAAGTGGTGAATCTTGGATGCATAGTAGTCCCTTTTGGATTTAGAGGTAGTTGACTTGTATTGATGGAGGGTGGCTTTGTAGATGGATCGTGTATTGGTGCTTGGGGATTTGCGCCAGTCGCTCTCTTTCTGTCTTAGATTTTGTTTTAGCTTTCTTAGTTCTTCCGTGAACCATGGTTGTCTTTTGGAGGCGTTTGGGAGTGATTTTTTGGTTGCTAGCGGACATAGCTTGTCGGCTATGGAATCTGTGATGGCTTTCCAAGAGCGGAGAGCTGTGTTCGGGTTTGAGAGATCAATGGATGGAAGTTGAGAGGCTAGGTGGGAGCTGAGGTCTTCTGTAGAGCAGGATCTTCTGTATGGGAAAGATGGTGAGGGCCCTTTGGAGGTGGAGGGTTTGTTCAATGAGAATGCGGTTGAGATAAGTGAGTGATCAGACCAAGGGACCTTCTTGCTTTTGAGGCGTGAAGAATGTTTGATGCCTGGGTTAATAAAGATAAGATCCAGCGTGTGGCCTGCTTTGTGTGTGGGTTTGGTAACTAGTTGTTTGAAACCCAGGGCTGAGAGGGCAGAGAGAAAGGATTCACAGCTGGATGATGGGGTAGGATTGTCCACATGCAGATTAAAATCTCCTAGGATAATTGCTGGAGCGTCCAGTTTGATGAGGGTTGTGATTTCCTCTACTAAGGGGGAGGGGTCTGTCTCAAGGAGGCCCGGAGGGGCGTAGACGAGTAGGATTTGTAGTTGTTCCGAGGTGAAGAGACCCATTTCTAGTTTAGAGTCTGAGTTGTATGGGTGCTGGATGAACCCGAGGTCTTTTTTTGATGCAAATAGGAGTCCTCCTCCTCTTTTTTTCAGTCGGGGGATGGAGAAGATGTCGTAGTTTGATGTGGGAAGTTGGTTTATAATTGCTGTGTCCGTGGGTTTGAGCCATGTTTCTGTTATAGCACATATATCTGATTTGGTATCAAGGAGATAGTCGTTGAGGATTAGAGATTTCTTGGACAGAGATTGTGCATTGAATAGTGAAAGTGAGAATACAGTGAGGCCTAAGAGTTGGGTGATGGGTGTTATCAAAATTGGGGTGAATGATTTAAGGTTTCGGTGTAGCGCCTGTCGTTTGTGTTGTAGTATGAATGATCTGTTCGGTTTTCCTATTGCTGACAGGCTGTGTTGTAAAATAGGTATTGGGAAGGTGGGGAACATTTTAGCGTGTAGTGCTTGTGTTGTAGTGGTGCTGCGTTAGTGCTGTTGATGGACCGAGGGGCGAAGGCAGTCTTTGTGAGTCTTTTGTTTTAATGTAGAGTGCTGAGAGGTAGTTGTTTTGCTGTTGCTTGAGTGTTGTTTGCTCAGGATGGTTGCTTGTTCAGGATGGTTGCTTGCTGAATGCTTGCAGGATGGTTGCTTGCTGAATGCTTGCAGGATGGTTGCTTGCTGAATGCTTGCAGGATGGTTGCTTGCTGAATGCTTGCAGGATGGTTGCTTGCTGAATGCTTGCAGGATGGTTGCTTGCTGAATGCTTGTAGTATGGTTGCTTGCTGAATGCTTGTAGTATGGTTGCTTGCTGAATGCTTGCAGGATGGTTGCTTGCTGAATGCTTGCAGGATGGTTGCTTGCTGAATGCTTGCAGGATGTTTGTTTGTTTGCTGAGCACTTGTTGAATGCTTGCAGGATGGATGCTTGTTGAGAGCTTGCTGAGATGACACTGGCTGGGTGCAGTATGGTGCTTGTTGGGAGAGAGCTGGAAGAACGTGAAGCAGGATGGATGCTGGCTTACTTATGAGGGTTCACATTGGTTTCAATATAACCAATTAGGTTACTTGCTGTTAGGCGGATAATGGATGAACCAGCTATTATCATAGTCATGTGAGAAGTTGGTGGAAACCATCAAACGTTTAGAGGACGGATCCCTCACTATGGGAAGGGACTTTTTGTTTAGCCTGGTGTTGCTTGGGCTGGTCGTCCGGGGGTTTCACTGTTCATTCCGAGGAAGCCGTGCGGTGGTACTGCTTAGAGATGTCCGAGGGTGCAGGGAGCCACATCTATGTCCTTCTGGGCTGTCTGCAGGGGCTGCCCGAAGGGGCGCTCAAAGGGGCAGGCCCCTTTGTCGCGCTCCTTCGGCGCGTGACGCTAGGCGCGTGACGCTTGACCAGGTTAGATTTTTATAGATGACTCTTTTTTGTGTCGCTCAAAAGTGATGTCATCAATATGGGTCTTAGCATCCAGCACAGAGATTTAAAAGCGGAGTCGTTAGAAGCAGGGCAGTCTTCCAGCTGGGGGAGGGGTCAACAGCCACGAGGTGGAGGAGGAGGAGGGGGTCCAATGGAGGGCTGGGTGCAGGAAACAGCTCAATCCAAGCCCTGGATCCTGGCTTGCAGAGCAGAGAAGAAAAGAAAGGCAAGTACCTGTACGGAGATTTAAAAGCACATTCGTTAGAAGCAGGGCAGTCTTCCAGCTGGGGGAGGGGTCAACAGCCACGAGGTGGAGGAGGAGGAGGGGGTCCAATGGAGGGCTGGGTGCAGGAAACAGCTCAATCCAAGCCCTGGATCCTGGCTTGCAGAGCAGAGAAGAAAAGAAAGGCAAGTACCTGTACGGAGATTTAAAAGCACATTCGTTAGAAGCAGGGCAGTCTTCCAGCTGGGGGAGGGGTCAACAGCCACGAGGTGGAGGAGGAGGAGGGGGTCCAATGGAGGGCTGGGTGCAGGAAACAGCTCAATCCAAGCCCTGGATCCTGGCTTGCAGAGCAGAGAAGAAAAGAAAGGCAAGTACCTGTACGGAGATTTAAAAGCACATTCGTTAGAAGCAGGGCAGTCTTCCAGCTGGGGGAGGGGTCAACAGCCACGAGGTGGAGGAGGAGGAGGGGGTCCAATGGAGGGCTGGGTGCAGGAAACAGCTCAATCCAAGCCCTGGATCCTGGCTTGCAACATGAATGCCGGTATATAAAAATTTTAAATAAATAAATAAAATAAATAAATAAAAATCTGGAAAGCCAGTGTACAGTAATGCTTTTAGCATGGGAAGTAAAGTCCCGGATGTAGAGGCAGTCATGGAAGAGGTGACTTGGCTATAGTGGCAGGACACAGAGAACCATGACTGCACTAGAGTTTTAAATCACAATCCACTGTAATGCAAAAATTCAATTCAAAATCCATTAAAATGGCTTCAAACTAATTGCAGCGAATCTTCAAACGTGATTCAATAACTATTTCAAGTGAGAGAGGACCTTCATAGTAGTAACGGCAGGCTAAGGTTACTTCATCCTATTCAGGCTGCAAACTTACAGCTTCGTTTTGGTCCTCACTTTATCCCATGATATTCTCCTTTTTCGTTTTCTTATTTTTCAAAATGCACTAAAAATGACCTTACTTTCCTTCTCAGATACTTTCAGACATCAGCCCGATGTGATCACGTTTCGTTGACTATATACGCACAGCTTCAGCTGCCGTCCAGTTCACTTCACCACGGGTTCTGGTCTGCATCCAACGGCTCCGCTGCTTCATGGGATCTTCTGAGTAAGACCACGATGGACTGATGCTGGTATTGTTTATGTGAGGAGAGGGAAGAGTCAGGGCTTGGGCGAGTGACCTTTGGTGACTCTTCCATAGCGGAGGAAAGTTGAGAGAGCGAAGGAAGATGGAGCTTTTTTTTTTTTTTTGTGTCAGGGATTTTGGATTGCAGACAGCTCCACGAACACCTTGTGAGAGGCTCAGGATCAAGCTCAAGGCCGTGCAATCACTAAAGGCCCGTTCCCTAAGGAAGGCATCCAGAAGGCTTCCACGCTCCAGCTCGGTGATAATTTGCACCTCAGCAGGAGAATCAAACATGAAGGATGCCGAGAAGGAGAGGAGGGGGGATATGAAGTTTGCTTTCTGATTAATTCAGGCTTGCATAGGAGAGAGGAACGCAGACAGGCGCAGAGGGATAGAAATGGCTCCTGCACCCGCTGGGGCCTCAGGAAGCCGGGTGATGAATTACAATCTTTCCTGGATCGATAAATGCCATCCTCCATGAATCGCCTCCTGGGCCCCCGTGGGATGCGACACTGGCCCCGATGCTTGAAGAATGGGAAGGAGGCAGCTTCTGTTCTGTACAGCTGTGATTTTAAGGTGACCTTGCGTGTCTTGGCCTGACAGATCTTCCTTCTGTGAGTGAGCAATAGGGAAGGGATCTCCTAAGTAAGATCTGGATTGGCCTCTTGGTCTGACCTAGCTTGGCATTTTGTATGTTCTTATCATAGAGCTCCACTGCAAAGTGTTTGTAATTCCTCTAGAGCAGGACACCCTGATAGCTGTAATCCCCAATCCTACAGTGCGACTGTACTGTTTTTATAGTACAGTATAGTTTCAGGACTGAGGACCCCCCCTCCATAACACCAGTTCTCAATTTGTCCTACACTAGAATATGCTCAGCATTCACTTGCAAAGATCTGAAACTATTTTCCAGCGTAAATTTAGGGCCCATGCAAGGGGCTTATCGGATAGAGGTGGCAATTGAAGGCCGCAATTTATCCGCAGAGCTGTAAGAGGCTGCGTCCGGGCTTCCACCCTTGTGCCTTACCCTGTCCTGCAAGGAGGCCTCTGTAGCTGAGAGGGACAATCAGAGAGCACAGCGGCAGGTAAAGGCCATAGGGCTCCATCCAGTCTTCCCACCCACATCTCCTGCTCACTTTTCTGCTCCCTTCCTCTCCCTCACAGATCCTCTTGAATTCTGATACCGACCTTATCTCAGGGAGACCCTTCCAGGAGTCGGCCATCCTTTCTGTCTCTTCATGACTCCTGCCTCTACCCTCTTTCACCTCATCCCCTGACCCCTCACCTCCAAAGTTTCCTTGCCCCTGACACAGGTGCTATATTTACAAGTCTCTTATTACATTTCCTCCTCTCCACCATCCTATGCAGGTTTAGACATTTAAGTCTCTCCCTAGATGTTGACCACTTTACAATACCAATTGCATTCAGTTTATACCTTTTTAAAGGTGCAATCTCCAGAACTACACCCCGTCCTCCAAAAGAGGTCTCACCAGAGGCAATGTCACCTCCCTTTTCCTTCTGGCCATTCCTATCCCTCTCATCTATTAAGGTGGACTTGGGGAAATCCACTGCGTAGCTCTGGGAATCTGTCAATCCTTTGAGAATCCTGGCAGGAGCTTGGGTCGTGGATTGGCCACTGTTGTAAAGAGGATATTTATTTATTTACAATTACTTTTATTCCACCTTTACTTGCACTGTGGCTCAATGAGGATTACATGTCACAAATCAATAATAATATAATCCTAAGATCAAACACCACCTTTAGTCTGACCCAATGTGCAAATCTTATGTTCTTATCAGATACCATCAGCCCCAGATGCTGCTCTTGTTTTGGGCTCAGAACTTCACCCTCTATACCAGGGGTGGCCAACTCTGGTCCTTGAGAGCCACAAACGGACCTGGTTTTCAGGCTATCCACAATGAATATGCATGAGATAGATTTGCATGCACTGCCTTCATTGTATGCAAATAGATCTCATGCATATTCATTGTGGATAGCCTGAAAACCAGGCCTGTTTGTAGCTGTCAAGGACCCGAGTTGGCCACCCTGCTCTATACTATACCGCTCTCTAGGATTTTTGCAATCCGAACACGTGGCTCTGTATTTTTTAGCATTAAGTCTTAGCTGTCAGACCCTAGACCAGTGATTCCCAAACCTGTCCTGGAGGACTCCCACCCAGTCAGGTTCTCAGGATATCCACAATGAATATGCATGAGATAAATTTGCATGCAGTGCCTCCATAGCGTGCACATTTTCTCTCATGCATATTCATTGTGGATATCCTGAGAACCTGACTCGATAGGGGTCCTCCAAGACAGGTTTGGGAACCTGTGCCCCCCTAGACCATGCCTCAAGCTTCCCTAGCTAACTCTTCATACTTTCCACATCCTCCAGGGTGGTATCATCAGCAAAAAGAGAAACTGGAACAACAGTACAGGTTAACTCCCTATGCATCTTCAAAATTAGAAGCCGTGCAGGAGTTATGGAGTCTCAGACCTGCCTCCTCGTTAAGACTGGGAGGGGGATGGCAGCCATCACCGCCCCACTTATTGTACCGACTGGATCCCGTCTGCACTCACCTCAGTTTTGATGGAGCCGTGGTCAGCGGGCCCCAGCCACCGGTACCAGGTCAGTGGGAACCTCCCATCTGCATTGGGGGAAAAAGAAGCAAGTGCCAAAAGGTTCCAGGTCTGTGATAAAGTAGCCCAGACAATCATCCCTGGCCCCGGTGAGCACGGTTGTCACTGCAACATTTGGGATCTGGGAGGATAAAGAGAGAGAGAGTAATCCCCGAGGAAGCAATTTCCAAAAAACACATGGGAGCTGTTGGTCTCCCTGCTCTGGGTGAAAAGCTCCCGGGTGAGTCTCTATTATGAAAGTGTAATATTTCATTAGCTCATGAGATTTTCAGGCGGGTGTCTCTTTTTTTTTTTTGCAATTGATTATTTAACTATGATCTTTATTTTACACAACAAGAGCAGTGGGGGGGGGGGGGGTTTGTTATATTTACTTAATTTTTCATCGATGAAGAAATAAATACTGCCACCCCATCAGCAGCGACAGATTTAGGATTCGGTGCTGTCACCCCCGTCACTCTCCCTCCCTACCGAGGTCGGACCACAGCGAGCAGAAGGCACAGTCCCCTCGTTTCTGGTGGCAGCTCAGGGGTAGATCCTGTGGCAAAAAACCGAAATTCTGAAGCAAACATTTCCATCTTTTATATTACCGTCCAAAAATAAAGTAGTTTTACGCTAAAATTATTAGTTTAATTTTATTTTTATTGGGTGAAGAAAAGTGATGTCAAGAATCAGTACAGAGAGGAGACTTCAGGGATGGAGAGAGCTAGGAAAGAAGATGAGCAGTGAGGCGAGGAGTGTGAGAAGGAAGGAGGATGAGGAGGATTAGAAAGCAGATGGGGAAAAGGAGAAAGGATCTTGGGTGCAGGAAGGGGAGAGGGTTTCAGGATCCGGGGGATGGAATCCAAGATCAAGGGAGAGAAGGAGATTTGAATTGCAGTGGCTCCAAGTCCTACTCCTCCTTGCAACCCTCTCTCCAACATCCTCCCCCATATCTCTCACACGGCACCAGTCCCTCTCCTCTCCCACGCACGAACACTGCCCCCTACCCCTCTCACACACACAGGTACGTTTCCCCCCACCCTCCAGTGCGATTCTCCTGTGCCCTGCATTCTGGATCTGTTGAGTGAGCTGAAAGGTAGCAAATCCTCAGCCAGCCTGCTGCTCCCCCCCCCCCCCCCCCCCCACTCCCGTTTCTGCTGCCCTACGCACAGGCCAAAACATCAGAAACGTTTGGGTTTTGTTGTTTTTTGGGGGGGGGATTAGATTCACAAAATGCTTCACCTGTTCCCGAGCTCTTTTTTCACACAATGCAACTTCCAAAGACTCACTCGCATCATTGTCCCTGTACAGGAAAGGGAGGCGGACCCCACATTCCCCTTTGCTTATTTCAGACGCAGCAGGGCGAGCCTGAATCTGAATTCTTACCTGCTCCCTGCCGCTGTTTATCGGGCACTTGCTACATTATTTAGGAAGCAGCAGCAGAGGAAACAAAAAAACATTATTTAGAAAGGTGCACATTGTACATTGGACATGGCCACAAAACCCCAACAGGAAGAAGGACTCTCATAAGGCAGCCATGCCCATTGCCAATCAGCTGGGAAATGAGATGAGGACCTATAGATGTACCCCCTCCCTTAAACATTTCTTATGCTTTGTTCTCTTTTCTTTTTGTGTGGCAGGAAGGAACATGATCTAAGAAGCAAGTCTTCTCTTTTGGGCACATCAGACCAAAACTTTGCAGGAGGTGTGCCAGTATTTTAGGGGTGGGTCGCTGGTATGTCCTCCAGACCTATGCCGGTGTGTGACCCAGGCACACAGTAAATTAGGCAACCAGGCAAATGCTGATAGAAACGAGAAAGGAAGGCTGCGCCTACAGCACCAGGAAGGACCAGGCGAAGTCTAAAACCAGAAGTTCTACCTTGCAAGCCAGCAGGAAAGCTTCCTTCTAGTCCGGATGACCTGGTCTGCAGCAGGCGTGACATCTATGGTCAAATACCGCCAAGAGCATGCTCATGGCCCACAGCACATGCCACATGCTTATCTGATTGGATTTGGAAAAGTAATGAAGACGAACTCCGATTCTAGTGTTAAACGATTTTTATTAGTGTCAAGGCAAAGACAATACATCAATAAACGTCGGTCTGGGAGAGCTTGGACTCTGAGCTCTCTCCAGACAACAGAAAGCAAGAGTGCCAACATTAATATTATAACCCAAGCCTCCCCACCACTGTCCAGGATTGATGCTAGGGGTAGCGTGTGGTAGCGGACAGACAATGATCGAGTCCTCCCTCATATGGAACGAATGTCAACACTGCAAGGATGCGATCAATCATTCAGTATCAAGCTTCTGGAGCGATGTGGTAGAGCCTGTAGGTAAGGATCCCAAATCACCAAAAAACGTCCTGCGAAGTCGAGGTGACGTTCTGGACCCCAAGTCATCCATTCGCATCATGTGATGAAGGTGGTTGCACCAAATCCAAAAGGAGGGACCCTCAGGGGACCAGGAACTCCGATTCTTGGTTGAGAGAGGGGACAAAGAAAGACACGACTTTTGCATGCATCACTTCAAATGTTCATTGTCACGAGGGAAGAGAATGAGTTTCGGAGACCTGGAAACATGATTCCTAAAAGGCCCAAATACAAGCGCATGAGGCACTGCCAACCTTTTCACCAGCGCTGGGCGATGTTCAAACACGTGCTGCCTGATTGCTGACGAGTAACTTAACTCTCTTTCAGATGCGCCTGCTGCCACAATGAAGGATGGAGCCAATTAAGTGACAGTGGACCGTGTGGCCCGACAAGCACCCTAGCCATTACCGCAAGCTTTGCTACTGACCGCGGGCATTTTTCATGCTTGAAGGTCTCTCTCTGTGCTTTCGGCACCGTTCTACATGGTTTCTTGGGGGGGGTGGCAGTAGCATATTAATTTAGTCTTTAGAGCATCATTTCAGCAAAACTAACCAATCAGTTTGCCCTCTCCCACGTCACCTATCTTAGGGTAATGTTCTAGCAGTATAGACCCTGAGGAGATGAACATAAAGGGTAACAGGGAATTGGAGTCAGACAGTGAGAGCAACGAGGGCCCTGACATTTATGGTTTGGCAAACTGATAAGCATGGGGGTAATCTGCACAGTGCAGCAGATATTGCCATAAGCTTGTTGGGCAGACTGGGTGGATTATTTGGTCCTTTTCTGCTGTTATTTCCATATTGCTGTAACATTTTTGCAGAATCTCCATACTCTTAACAGCTGGAGTCCTTAAAACTCAGCCCTCAGAAGACACAACCTAGTCAGGTTTTCAGGATTTCTCTAATGAATATACATGAGGTCTATGTGCAGTGCACACACTGCCTGCACTGTACACAAATAGTTCATTGAGGAAATCTTGAAAACTGGTTTGCAGCTCTCGAGGATTTTTTGGGGACTCCTGCTCTACGGCCTCTCTCCTTCCGCTGGCTCCAGTTTCTTTTCAGGCAGCGTGATCCGGTCAGAACCATAGCCAGGCAATTTGGCATCTAGGGCCACGTGACAAAGCGATGCCCTCACCCTTTACACAGCAGGACGGGCTTTATTTAAAACATAATTCTATTATTGTTTAACACTGATAAGTAAAGTGTGACCCTGCTCCCAAAAATTGACCCTTAGGGCAGTATGGATACGATCCTTAACATCTATCATAACTGACCCTTAACCTCTACCCAACTGGTTAGTAATCTCTACCCTGTTAATCAGGAAGAGTAGAAAAAGGATTGCTTGCCTTTTTGCTTCTATTGAATGATACGACGTTTGTAGGCTCTGGAGCTCATTTACAGCAAAGCAGGCTCCCACCACTCCCAGGCACATTCAGGCGGAGCGCACTGTTAACCCGCGTTTGGGCGCACGTTTTGGACGCGCTAGCTTAACCCCTTATTCAGTAAGGGGTAATAGCGCATCGAAATGCATGTTGATGGCACTATTAGTCATTCCCGCGCGATTCACTAAGTAAAATGTGCAGCCAAGCCGCATATTTTACTTTCAGAAATTAGCACCTACTCAAAAGTAAAAAAATAATTTAAAAAAAAAAATGTAAAATGGGCCCGCGGCTCACAGGTTGAAAACCGGACGCTCAATTTTGCCGGCGTCCGGTTTCCGAACCCGTGGCTGTCAGCGAGCTTGAGAACAGACGCCGGCAAAATTGAGCGTCGGCTGTCAAATTCGCTGACAGCCACCGCCACCGCTCCTGTCAAAAAAGAGGCGCTAGGGACGCAGGAGAGTGGCCTGTGCACTCGCCCGCTCTCCCGTGACTTTTACTGAATCGGCCTGCTTGTGATGTACCACACAAACCTGTGAAAAACACACGCAGACCGTTTATAGCCAACCTACCAGAGCACAACAGCACTGACATCCGGGCCTCGCACAACAACCACCACCTTAATGCAGGGTCCGTGGCTCCTGATAGCCCTTTGCACAGCAGGCTCCTCGCCACACACTTGCCCAGTTTTAAGCATTTTTCACTGCTTAGTTCTTCACTAGATTTCTCTGTTTGCCCCGAGTCCAACACGTCCTGTCAAGCTGCATGGTTTTCTTTCGCTGCCTCTTAAGTTTTCTCTGATTTTTTTTTCTTTAAACCCTTATAGGGTTCACTACTGAGAGCTATATTTTAGAATTTGGACATTTCTAGCAGTGATCGAAAGGAGGTTCTTACCCCAAAGGGAGCAGGGTATGTCTGTGTACGGTGCTTGACCGAGCACTGGGAGCCTGGAAGAGTTGTTAAGAAGCCTCCTAGGAGAGTCTTTGTCAGCTTAGTGCAGGAGGTCCTGAGCAGTTTGCTGAGAGGAAGAACAAGCTTCTTGATGTTGTTTGGCATCAAAGGGCAGCGTTCCTGTCCTGGTGTACCAGCAGTGGTGTGTGGAAACGGAAGAACTCTTCTGAAAGATGGGGATTGCCAACCGTTAAAAGCAAGCGGGAAGATTTGGCTGGGGCCATGTTGCTTTCTTGTGAGCACCGACAACAATTTCAAGGAGGACTCGGTATTTGGCTCACAGGGGGTTCAGCAGTGGAAAGGAATTGGGTGCCTTGGAGTGGTTGGGACCTTCATCCGCGCTTATATAAAACAGGCTGAACGCTCGTACACGCGTGCACAATTTTATATGGATGCGCTCACGTGCACGTAAACACCGCCTCTACCACCTAAGTGAAGGAATCTTATAAGGGATATGCGCTGATGCCATTACTAGTTCTCTGTTCGCTCATTTAAGGGATATGTGGCAAGGGACCCCGGCGCACATTTCATTTTAAAGTTCCAGAACACCCATGTCCCACCCTTGACCCCTGCCCAGACCCATTCCCCACCCCTTTTTTGGGCTCTCTCACTTGCATGTGCACCGGGAGACAAACACATACATGGGAGCCTTTTAAAGTTTGCACGGCCCGCACCAGATGCACATACTCGCATATCGCCTGGTTTTTAAAATTCACCTAATAATGTACTACCAAAATAAGAGAAGAGTGTGAGAGAGAGAGAGAGAGAGAGAGAGAGAGAGTCAGGGCTTTGCAGACCAAGCATATTGTTTGTGCATAGAGCACCTTCCACTGTTCAAGATGCCTCCTGGTGGCCACAGATGACACAACAGTGTGACTGACAAAAGCCTGCTTTACACACACATATACATATACACACACATCTGAAAAGATATTATAAATGTGTAGGCAAATTAAATATAGATATAACACTTAAAATAAGTGTATAGAAAAACAGATTTATTAAATTATCTCAACATAGTAATATATTAAATCAAAAAAATAAGTACTCCAAATTAATGATTTCTAGCCATCACAATTTAAATCAAATCAAAAACAAAACAGGACACTCATAATGGCTCACGCACAATGAAATTCATACACACATTCACACACACACAAAAAAAAACCCCAACACAAAACTGAAAAAAGTGGAAAAACCACAATACCCAAAAAACATACCCCACAAAAATATAAAAATAGTAAAATGTCCAAAAAATGTATACAACCACAATTCAAAAAGATCTAATATAGATTACAAACTTATATGTTGAATTTATAGTTCTTATAGAAGATAAATCAGATGATTTCTCTAAACTATAGGACTCTCTTTATATTTTGTCTCTCATAGGATGGTATGGAGAAACTGGAGACATGTAACCTGGAGAATCCATTCAGCTTAACTTCATCTACATGAGGTCTTTTGGCAGGTTGGAGGGAGGTTAGGATGAGTTATTAAATATATTTGTTTGGAAGGCTATTGTACTTTACTGGCGTAAGTTGTTTTAAGAACATAAGAAGTGCCACGCTGGGTCAGCATCCTCTCTCCAACAGTGGCCACTCCGGGACACCAGTACTCAGCAGATCCCATTAAGTAGATCCATTTCTTGTTAGGCTTTCACAAGGATAATAGCTTTCTTTAGTGTAATTGGTTAATAACGTTTTATGTAGTTGTCCAAACTTTTTTTTTTAAACCCCGCTATGCTAGTTGCCTTGATCATGTCCTCTGGCAACAGATTCCACAGTTTGATAGCACGCTGAGTGAAAAATACGTACTAGGATTTGTTTTAAATCTGTTGGATGTCAGTTTCATGGAGTGTAACCTTGTTTTAGTATTGTTTCCTTTATTTACCCACTCCACCCCACTCATGATTTTTATAAAACTTCTATCATGTTTCCTTCTCAGCTGTCTCTTTTCCAAGCTGAAGGTCCCTAACTTGTGAAAGCCTCTCAACGAGGAGCCATCCCATCTCCTTTATTGTTTTTTTTGGGGTTTTTTTGCCCTCCTCTGCACCTTTTCTGAGACTGAACGACCAGAACTGCACACATTACGCGAGGTGCGGCTGCACCGTGGATTGATCAAGAGGCAATATGGTATTTCTGTTTTAACCTCTATTCCTTTTCAGCTCATTCCTAATGTTCTATTTGCTTTTTTGACCGGCGCTGCACACTGAACCAAGGATTTCAATGTATTATCCACAGACCCTGAGGTCCTTTTCCTGGGTGGTGACTCCCAATACAGAGCCCAGCATTGTGTACCTGTAGTTGGATTATTTTCCCCTATGTGCATTACTTTGCGCTGTTCCACATTAAATTTCATCTGCCATTCAATTACCCAGTCTCAGAAGGTCCTTCTGCAGTCCCTCACATCCCTTTGCTCTTTTAACAACTTTGAATAATTTTGTGTTATCTGCAAATTTGATCACCTCAATCGTCATTCCCTTTTCCATGCAATATTTACCTCTGTAAAGCTTCCGATTACAAAAAACCCCCCCAAAAATTAACAAGGTAGACAAGATTATTTTCTCAATAGTAAAACACAAATCACAGGCAGGTTGGTAACCACAGTCTGAGCACTTCTCTGTCTCTTCACATGATGATTAAAAAGATGATTCAATTTTGCATTATTTAAACTCCCTGCTTTGAAAGAGTCACCTACTGTCAGGTATTGCCCAGTGGATTTTGTAGCTGATTGACTGGAAGAAATATTTTACTTTCTAATCTGCTCGTGCAGCAATCCCCATGATATCATGTGACAATGTCACAGCCACCAAGGAGCTGATGGGGACAGTGGAGCTAGAATTCAAGGTGAAAAAGTAGGGAAGTGGTGAACAACAGGAGTAAAAGGATTAAAGCAATATTGTTTAATTATTTTGTTGTCTAAAGGTGATTTTATTTTTAACTCACAACCAGACCTTTAAATAATGTGAATCAGCAGGAGTGCCTATTGCCCATCAAGGAGGTGTGTGATGAGCAACTGGAGAAAATCTCCTGTTAATTTTTGTTTTTAAAATATGCAAAGATCTAATCAAGAGTTGGAATTAATTAATCACCTCCTGTTTTAATTAGCAATGGATGCCCATTCATTTGCATAATTTAAAGTGATCCCTTCTGTTTGCATTTTCAGTTTATTTCTCAAAATTTTCAAAGTTAAACTGTCCTACCGTGTTATAGTAGAACAAACATAGGTGATCATAATATCTTTTGCTTTTTCACACTGCTTTGCTATGCATTAAAATTCAATATTATGGGCTAGCCTATTACTGGGGCTGCAGTGCTGTGGTGCAGGAAATCCAACTTGACTGTGTTGTTTGCTAGGGTTATTTTGATTTTTATATTCCACTTTTTGGCATGTCAATCTAAGGCCTAGATTCATCAAAAAGCTATAAATATAGCGAAAATAGCGCCAGCGATAAAAAGGGGGCGTAGTTAGGATAATTTCCTGCTCCTGTATCAAATAGGTAATTTCTACAAGCTAATATAAATTTATCACACCAGCGCTAATTTTCTGATCGCATGCTGAGGCACGTTACCAACCAACGCTCCAAATGACAGAAAATCTTCTGTGATGTCAAATTTGCTGTTCGTACCCCGAGTTAAAAGTGCCCCCCCTTACAGTGGTGTACATAATAAAGTTACATCTCTCTCTCTCTCTCTCCAGCATTTGCATATGAAAGTGGATGCACAGAGATTAATGCTAATATTTGATAACTGTGTGGCAGGAGCTGCCTCTCTTTCCGTATGCATGAATATTTCCAATGCAGGAAAATGCATACTTGCCCTACCTAATTTATAAGCCTACAAGTGTAAAGGTGAGTTTTAAAAGACCAGTGCCCACATCAATTAGGGGATGTGTGAATATATCAGGCCGGATTTTTAAAAACGGCCAGATATGCACTATCTTGCACTATGCATACAAATGAAAAGTAGAAAAAAAAAAAAAGGGGGGGGATGGGCATGGTGTAGGTGAGGCACGGGTGTTCGGGGGTTGTTACCTAAAATTTGCACGTAGATACTTACGTGCACTGGCAGGCACCAGGGTCCCCAGCCGCATAACTTTACATGTAAGATGTAAAAAAAAAAAAAAAAAAAAATCAGTGGGGTTTTAAGGGTCTGGGTTAACGGGGGGGAAGGGAGGCTATTAAACTAGATTTGGAAGTCCTAACCCTTAACTACGCACAGACTGGGAAAACGGGCAATGACACTGGCGCGCGCGTGTCTAGTAAAATCCCCTCATGCAGTGGAAGCGACATTTGCACGCCCGGGCGCAGGTCCACTTAAAATTGCGCACGGTCAAACTATTGCATAACACGTGCGCGTGTCTTTAAATGGCTGCATCCCTGGGCATGGGCTGACGAGCGCCCACAGATGTGTGCCCGCCTGCCACGGTGAAAGTTACTGTCGTACGGTTTACGCTTGTGTAAAAAAAAAAAAAAAAAATACAACAGCTTAAAAGGCTTCATGAACACGATCGATGACGTTGCAGTGACTTCTAAACTGTGATTCAGCTTTTGGACATGGAAAAAAAAAATATGGGGTAGATTTTAAAAGGTGCGCACGTGCACTTCCCGGCGCTTGCACAACGGACGCGCTGATTTTATAACATGCGCGCATATGTTAAAAAAAAATCCCATGGCCGCGGCACGCAGGATTTTAACACCCGTACGCGTGGGGAGGGGAGGGGGGAGTGGGGGCGCAATTTTATAAAGATTACGCACAGCGACGCAATCGGGCCTTCCCTACCCATACTCCCTCCCCTCTTCCTCACCCCCTAAACCCCTTTTCTCCTGCCTTTTTCTATTGTTTGTTTCATTGCTTACGGCTCCGTTGGAGCAGAAGAAACCTGCGTGCGCCGGCCGACTGCCGCTTTCCCCGCCACAGCGGCAAATGGCCGCTGTACTGCCCTCCTCTGGGCCTGGCACTTCGGCGCATCAACAGGGCCCCTTTGAAATTGCGCACGGCACGCACAAGGCCCGGCCATGCGCATAACCCCCGGTTTTGTTTTGTTTTTTACGCTCGTGGCCGATTTAAAATTCGCCCGTACGCCACTACAGCCAAACCCTTTTTTTCCCCAGAAAATAGTTACAGGAGTAGGTGGTGGCCATTTTCTGCTAAGTCGTGCCAGATTGCCGATCTGGAACCTTCTTGAAATTGCTTCCTTTCCTCACTTGCAGCTGGAGCGGAAGACGAAGACTGCTGGAGTTACCTTTCCTTTTAGAAAATTACCATTGGGTTTCAGTTTTGTGAACTGGTGGCTTGTGCTGTTCACCGCTGTGTGTGGGGGGGGTGGGGGGTGAGTGGCATCCTAGCAGTGCCGATACCTATTTGCTGAAAGTAGGATGCATGCTACCGGTGTCCAAAAAGAATTGGGCTTTGTGGCTCTCAGCCAAGGACCATCACCAGGGCCAGTGGAAGCACTAGGCGAGCAAGGCCCTGGGGAGCACGAGCGGCAGTGAGGAGTGGGGATTCAAATCTCTACTCCTCTTTGCTGCCACCGCCGCTCGCGAGAGGTAGGAGGTGGGGCCTGCGATCGGGGGGCGGGGGGGGGGGGAGCAGCGCAAGGCAGAAGGTGCCTAGAGCGCCTAATCCCCTTGTACCGGACCCTGACCATCACTGCAATTCCTGAGCAAGGGAAGGTTCTAAAAATAGGGGAAATAACCTGAGTAGTTGCAAATGAACGCTAATTACACCATTGCCCAATGGAGGCTGGTACTGGTTCAGCTGGAAACCCAAAGGAGGAGGAGGAAATGGTTGGAGAAGGATTGCAAGCATTGAGAAATTCAAGGCCAGCTTTCTGCAGGTTAAGATTTTATTGATCATGCAAGAGCTTGTACAGATGATGGTTAATATTACGAAAAAGATCATCTACAATCGTCTTTATTTTTGTGGCAGTCGATAAGGATGGGCAGCATGCACTTTGTGGAAGGGCCCTTGACCCCGAGTCACACCAGCCGGCTTTGGATCTCCTTGATCAACCAGGTCCTAACAGACCAGGCCAGTTTCATCTAGAAGGTGATGCATTAGGTTTGGCATTTCCTTCTGTGCATCCACTGGCTTCATTCACATCCTCATTATTTATCTCACATTTTTCTGACATGGGAGCTCAGTTTGGGTCTGCCATGGATGTAATGTACTGGAAATAGATAGCTGGAGACCAGTCAATATGAATGCCATAAATTAGTTAATTCTAAATTCACATTTGAGCCACATTTTACTCACTGGGCCATGAAGCTCACCAGTTTTGACATCTCATTTTGCTCCATCTCCAATAAAAATAATCCTTTACTATGGATTTCAGATATCGCCAATCAAATTATTATTTGCTATGGTCCAAGGCAAATATGTTTTTGCTATTATGAATGTGACTGCTTGAATCGAGCACTAAAAGGTGCAATAATGAATCAAGTTTAGCCTTTTTAGGTTCCCGGATGGGCCTCAAGGAAAGTAAAGTAGAGTTTTCTAATCCAATATGAGAGTGAAAGAGGTTGGTTGCTATGGTTACAGAAAGGGAGAAAATCCAGGGAAACCTAGTTCCTCTGTCTTCCCCTCTCATGCTTGGATGCGTTTGATGCACCATATGAATTTGACCTTTAAAGACATATTCCTTGGTAAGGGATGATATTTTTAAGACTTACCACATTTTTATAATTCACAGTGGCAAGGCAAGGGTTGAAGGTCTCCCGGTCCAGATTTAACTCCTTCATTATCTGGGGGATGTACAGCATTCACCTTGCAAATCAAGATGCAGTACAGCACTGTTGTTTATCTGAGATCTACTAACTGGAAGCTTCAATTATCTGGAAAAAAATATATAAATTGCAGTCCCAGGGGCCATAATCTGGTATCTGGAAAAACCTCGGTTATCTAAAAGTTGCTTGGCTTCCTATGATCCCTTATCCAGTAAAGCTCTCATTATCTGAAATTCTTTTATCAGGAAACTCCCATTATCTGCAAAAATCCATTATCGGAGATGGCCTCAGTCACAACGCTGCTCTACTGTATTTTCTCTTACACAATCTGCAGATTTCCCACGGCGTTTGCAATCTTCCTGAGCTTTACCGACTCTAAACACCTTTGCATGGAAGTGCAAATTTCGAAAATATTTGCAAGCATTGCCCAGTTTGGTCCTCAGCCCTGCTCCTGCTGCCATGCATTTAGCATAATTAAAAATACATTAACAGCAAGTAGAGCAGGGATAATCCTCATGTCCTGTAAGCAGTAAAGAACTGTTCCGACCACGTTCACCTCATGAAGGAAGAGAGAGATTTTTGGGGATAAAAACTCAAACATGCAGGATTACAAAAGGAAGCCAATAAGAGGGAAATTTTGAAAGTCATTGGCTTCAGTAAAGCGTCCTGTCTGAAGATTGCCCTCCCCCGCCCTGTCTTCCAAGCGTGCGCATGTTAAAACCACTTTATAAAGAAGCACGCCAGGGAGTAAGACGCGCTCACAAAATGGAATTTTCAAATCTGCGTACATATTCCTTGCCCCCCCCCTCAGCTCATCAAAAAAGGAGGTGTGAGATCTGTGGGTACTTGTGCCACTGGGTAACCCGCACGGGCAGATTTTCATTAAAAAAAAAAAAAATCCAAAACTGTAGTATTTTTCTTAATTGCCTGCCAGATCTAAAGGTCCAAATGATTTTGCACCTAGATGGCCCTACTGCAAATTGTCCCTAAGAGGGCAATTTTAAAAGCCATTTCCACAGACACGACGGTGCTTTACCCGAAGAAAGGGCCATGTAACATAATAGCCCGTCCGACATGCAGTAGAGTTACGCTCATAGGGCCTGTGTGCCCGCAGAGGTGTTCCCCGGGACGGATTCGGGGCAGATTTTGCGCTTACGTGTATGCATTTAAATTATGCATGTAAACTTTCTCCAGAGAAATCACGTGTAGGGAGGGGGTGGGGGGATTTTCAAAGGATAAATACACGTGTACGTTCCCTTTTGAAAATTCTTGTAACATATGCATGTACTTGGTTTTGAATGTATGCAGGCTGTTGCACAATGAGGGCAATTTTGAGAGGCATTTCCACGGTAAAGCAGTGCTTTTTACCCATGGAAATGGCTTGCTTTAGAATTGCCAGACATAGGCAGGTATTGCCCTGTATGCGCGTGTGGACGGGAGCAGGGCAGGGCTTAAGACGTGCACCGACATAACACGAGGTAAGGCCTGTGCCCAGGGCTGGCTCTTCGATTAGGCAGACAAGGTGATTGCCTAGAGCGCAGCAGGTTTGGGGGCAGCCTCAGGGGGCTTCTGTGCATGAGCACACGGGGCTCTGCGGGGGATGACTCTCCTGGTCAGTGCCTTGAATCTCGGGCAGCAGAACAGGAACGGGGAGAGAGCCTGGAGCTCACAGAGCACAGGTAAGATCCCTAGTTCTGTATGAGCAGGCTTTCCCATTGACTGTGTGTACTATTAGGCCTTCTTTTTAGGGTGGGTACGTTTCTAAAAGCCCTTTTATCCTGCTAAATTCAGTACTTGGCTTTTCAAAATTGTCCGTCCTATGTTCCAATTATGTGTTTTTATAGGACTGGGGGTCATCATGATTGATGAGTTAAATGATCAGAATCACAAAGAAGGGGAGAACCTAAGAGTCTGAAAGGTGATGGAGTAGAGGGGTGGGATGGGTCACAGAGCTGGAGGGTAGTATAGGATGTGCCTAATATTCCTACAGCGGCCCTGCTGCATCAATAGCATTCCCCAGCTGGTGCAGGGAGAAGAACTGAAACCCAGGGACTTCTGTCTGGCAGTGTACACCATTTGTTTTTCCTTTCCTTGATTCAGTGTAAGAAATTATTGAGAGATAATACCTGAGCTTTCAAGATATGACAGTGCCGTCCCTCAGATGTCATGTGTGCAGGGCCTGACCAGGCTTGCTGATTCTGTATTGCAAATATATAAGAGCATCAGTGTTAATACAGGTAGCAGCCACGTCTGAGCCCTTCAGAGACGTTTACATCTGCATTAGAGGGAAAAGCAGAGATAAAAATGTTATCCCCACACACAAACCTAGTGTTAATTATACACTGCCTTTCATCAAAATAATGAAATATAGATGAAGGAGATTGCATTCATGAGAAAGAAAGAGCTGTAAGCAGTCAGATTTCTTGCTAGGCTCCTCAGAGGTTTGGCTAAGCTGCCTTTTGGTGCAGCAGGATTTCATCTCGGCACAGAATGCCCAGAGATACAGTTTACCAAGAAATTGCCTTGATGCCAATTGGAGAGAAAGTAGAGAAAAATTGCCTTTCCAGCCTCAGCTTCCCACGCACTGCAAAGTTCTACAACTGTAGCAGAAAACAGGATGAAGAAGGGTATGAGGGAAATATCATCAACCTTTATCCATCCGTGTGTGTAATGTAATATATCCATAACTATCTATCTCTAAATAGATAGATAAAATAAATTGCCTGGACCCAACTGAGTTCATTTTATTTCCTTTTCATAGGGATAGGCTGCTTTTTACCACTAAAAAAAGACTCAAAATTAGTTTACATCATAAAGCACACTACAACCGTCCCTAAAACAGACTAAGCCCAAACCCCAGTTCCCACTGTGGAATGAGCTAACAAGTCCATCTCATATAATTAAATTCAAACAAAGGAAATATATATTCCCTCCCACAACAAACCCCCAATATGATGGTCATACATCAGATTACAATAAAATACAATAGAAAGAAAGGCAAAGAGAGGTAGATGAACCTATGAAAACAAGAAGAGTGATACATAAAAAGATAAATAGATAATATATGAATAAATAAATATTTTAAAATGTGTGATAAACTATTACAAATTGAATATCAATAACAGCATATTTACAATAAAATCAAACAAAATTAGCATGATGGATTCCAATACCCACATGGTCATGACTCGACAAGATGTCTGCTTCAGGGGTGATTATATAATTGATCGTCCTTATCCCCTCCTAGCTAAGAGGAGAAGAGACTGACACTGGATCATAAATGAGCTTAAAAATCACAAACCAAAACACAGCTGTAAAAATTCCAAGGCATCCTAAGAGGTACCCGGAGATGGTGACTTGAATATAATTTGCAAACTGAAATCACAGCTCACAGTGGACAGTCTGCAGCACTGCACCATATATTTTATTATCTATTTATCTTCTTGTGTAACGTTGTTTTCATAAAATACAATATAACATACCTAAAATAATAAACAAAGACTTCCTCTGGACACAGCCCTCTAACTCCCACTACCATCCTCATCCACTAAACCACATTCTTAAAGAAAATTCTCCAAGCAGCTGTCACACAATGGGCGAGTATTTAATTGTGTGTGATGTTCAGGGAGAAAGGATGTCTTAACTGTTGGGGAAGTTTGCGTCTACACAGGCAGGCACTATTTCATCACAGCTTTCGCAGTGTTCTCCCTGTGAAATAAGGCTGCTGGATCTTCTCTAAAACTTCCAGCTCCATGAAGCACCATTAAAATCCCAGGGACACAGAGAAAGCTAATAGCTCCGGGGGGGGGGGGGGGGGGGGGGGGGGTCTGCGGCAGCTCATCAAGCTGAACTCAACAGGCCCTATCAATACTCACAGGCAGGCTTTGCCTGACATCACGGCAGCCAGGCCTGGGTTTCTAATGGAATGAACTTATCAAAAGCAATTTATTTAAAAGCACTAGAAATTGAGACTGTGTCAACTACAGCAGGAAAATAAAAAAAAATAAAATCCCCGATATCTTGGGTTGGAAGATAAATAACTTAAGGCTCCCCCCTTCTACTCATTTAGTCCCTGAGGAGGTTAAACTAAGGTTCACCTCTAATCATTCATGGCAAACAAGGAATGAACGAATGGGGCATACATAATGATTGTCTGTGGCTTCCACTCCCACAGGCACAATCTTTTGCCAAA
This sequence comes from Rhinatrema bivittatum, assembly GCF_901001135.1. Lineage (NCBI taxonomy): Eukaryota > Metazoa > Chordata > Amphibia > Gymnophiona > Rhinatrematidae > Rhinatrema > Rhinatrema bivittatum. Next base: position 9,371,220 of record NC_042628.1, read on the forward strand.
ACATAATTTTTGAATTTCATTTTATCATTGACCTTCTAAATTATCCTATATCACTGCATTTTTTTTCTGCCACACCTCTAGGTGTTGGCTAAGTTGTCTCCTTATACAGAATGAAGTAAGGGACACTGCTACAAATAAAAACAAACAAAAAAAAAGTGTGCCCAAGGAAACCTACCTTGGTTATTACTTACAGGGGCAATTTCCAGTAGTGGCCAAGCTGCAAGTTACGCACATTGCTTGTGGCTAGTTTCTTTGAAAACTGAGAGCAAGTACACGCATACAGATCGTGTGTGTTCTTTGCAGGACTGTTTCTAATTGCAGGCAGCCAATTGAGCATAAAACAGTGGCCAGTTTTCCTTCTGTTACATTCCCAGAAAAAGCCTTTGGTTTTTTTTTAACCTGGTGAAAGTTGGGACTTGCTTTTAACTATTCTGGGGCACAATCTTCAGACAGGTAAACCTACCTTCACCCACTTAAATGCTTTTGAAAATTGCTATTTCTATTTTTTAGTTACTATTTTCTACTTCCTGACACTAACTTGCTGAATATAAAGATAAGATTGGTCAACGTTCGTCAATGTTTTTAAAAGACCATTCCTGTGCATTCTTGTAGAGATTTCATTAAAGGGGTGGTATTTGAGAAATAAATGCTGCTAGCTTTTTTTGTGTATTTGTATTAATATATGTTTTATTGAATGCACATGGATTTTTTTTTTAAAATATATACTTGAAACATAACTAACTCATTTCAGTGGAGGATACAACCACCATTATTGTACAGCATTGTTTACCTATACAATATTATTTTAGTATCAGTAACCAACATACACCAAGATGTTGAATGCTCCCAGGGCAAATTCTGAACTGTAAAATAACCCTAGAATAGACATTTGACCTCACAAGCTGCATTCAGAAGACCTATAAGAGGAACATGTTCAACTTTTTCTTCTTCCACCCTGTACTACATAAGACCTTACTTCACCCCCATTAGGTAAAAAAAAATTAAATTCCTTGTGGTCAGCCATTTTGAATGCTGCTGATAGGTTGATAAATACCAGCAACAAAGCTTATCCATGATTTAAATAATCATGAGATCATTGACCAGGTTTACTAAGACAGTTTCTGTGCTGTAGTACAAAACCACATTGAAATGTATTTGCCATTTTGTGTGTGTGTGTATTGCTTTTTCTTTGATATCCCCCTTGATTGCACTTCTCTTCCCACAAATATTGGGGGTCTAATATCAATTTATATAGAACTGTGTTTTTTCTTTGTATTTAGGGTTTTTTGTTTTGTTTTGTTTTTGTAATGATTAGTAATTGGTATTTTCTGTTACAAGGTTACTTGTGATGTTAACTTGACTCGATAAAATTTTTTTTTAAAAAGATTGGAATGTGTAGGTCATTTGTGATCTGGAGGAACTCAGATAGCTGTACAAGCATGGCCTTTTCAATCATCTTACTTAAGAATGGTAGGTTGGAGACTGGGCAGTAGTTGCTCAGTTCAGATGGGTTTCTTTAGAGTAGGATGCAAAATCACTTTTTTAAAGCAATGTGGTAGGAAGCCCTCTGTTTATGATGTATTGATGATGAGCTAGAAGCGATCAAACAGACTCGTTTTGATGTTTTCCATTATCCAGAAGGGGCTGGGATCCTGCTGACATGTTGTGGCTTTGAGGTCAATGAGGTGTTGATGTCTTAGCTTCGTAGTGCATGGAAGGTAGTGAGAGTGTGGGAAGCTATGGGTTGTGGTGTATGTAGTAGGTTCTCCATATTGTCTGTGTCCAGCTCTGTTTAGATGTGTGAGATTTTATTGGTAAAATATTTTGTACGTTTATTGCAGTGTGACAGTGATATCGAGGGAGTAGGGATGGGGAAGGGGTGGCTCCTAGGAGGTTGTTTACCATGTGGAATATAGTAACACCGTAAATGACAGCAGATAAAACCCAAAATGGTCCATCTACGCTGCCCAGCAGATTGTTTAGGGTTGTAACTGCTTCTCTGTGCAGGTTGCTCCCATACAGAGTCTGTTTATGGTTGTAGATGCCACTCTGTGCAGATTACCCCCAACCAAAAATAATTCAACAAACATTACCTCAGATTATCTTGCTTCTTCATTTCCATCTTCTAGCCGCTGGGAATTTTCTGTTTGTCCCATGCCCTTTTGAATTCTGCTACCATCCCTGCTGGAGGGTGTTCCAGGATCCACTACATTTTCTGTGAAAAAAACTATTTCCTTACGTTGTTCCAGAGTCTACACCCTTGGAGCTTTCATATAAATAAATAAATAAATAAATAAAATATTGTGATCCCTAGTTCTACAGCTTCCTTTCCACTGGAAAAGACTCGATTCTTCACCCTTAATACTTCTCAGGGATTGTATCCTATTCCCTTCTGTCTTTCCTCTCCTCTCTATATATTTAGGTCCTCAAGTCTCATCTTGTAAGTCTTTTTGCACAGAACCCACACCATTTTGGTTACCTTTCTCTGGACCACTTCTATCCTCTTTATCCTTTCTGAGATACAGTCTCCAGCACTGAACATAGAACGACCCATACAAAGGTATTATCACTTCCTATTTTCCTGCTGGTTATGCCTCTCTTTATTCAGCCCAGCATTCTTCTGGCCTTAGTCATCACCTGATCTGTGGGACAATTTTAGCATGGTCACTTTTGTTGTGAAATAGCAACTTTCCCAAGGTCACAAGGAACATCTGTGAAGAAATAAGATTTGAACCCTGGCTTTCCTAGATCACAGCCCGCTTCTCTAATTGGCTGCTCCCCCATACTCTGTGCACTGTCCCAATGGCAGCAAGCATCAGGAGACGCAAGCTTGATCCCTGGACCAAGATTTTGCTCCTCCATTAAGCAGTGGCTGGGGACGCTTTGGATGCAGAAGGGAGTCCCAGCCAACACTGAAGGGTAACACCTACTCAATGGGTTATGGCAGGAACTGCAGTTCATGCTTCTGAGCCAGGAATCTTTCACAGGGCTCAAAAACGTGGTGAGGGGCATGATGTCTCCCAAATGATCATAGAACCATAGCCTCAGTCTCAGGAGGTTCAGATTAAGCTGAAAGCCAAAAGGAACAGAAGGAATTTGCTGAGCACAAAATTATCCCCCGTTTTTTTTTCCTGTCTAGGTAATCGTTACTGGCCATACAAATTAACAGCAGCCGAGAATGAAAAGGACAGGAGCAAAGACGCAGAATCTCAATGTCCTTAACTCGGTAAATGTCAGAACTCTGCTACCCATTCAACATCAAGACTAAAGCAGAGCTCGGAGATTATCTGGCAGATGAACTCTGAACATCACATGCAATAGGCAAGAAAAGACTGAGTGTTTAGTCAATACATTTGCTCATTCAATTAAAATACTTTTAGCCATTCGATGAAAGCCAAAAACATGAAGAGGCAGATGCTACTTTATGCCCTCTACATTGCCAAATGTTGGCATGGAGACATTGATGCCTGCCATATTGGCACAGCTGCATCCATGCTCTCTCCCAGCACATATGCATGTTTGATAAACATGCCTGCTCCTTGTGATGCTGAATCCATCTTTTGTTATGTAACATACTAGCTGGAGGTCAGAGGGTCGAAAATTCTTCATTAGCTTTATTGCCTTGTCATAGAAGAACACCGAGCATATTAAAACAGCTTAAAATTAATCTAAATGAGAACTACTCAGTGACCTTCATTGTAAATGCCAATGACAGAACTCATTACAAAAATTATATACAGGACAATTAAAACAGTTTGCAATTTGAAAACAAAAGCAATCACAAACAATGATACAAACCATTCATAGTTCATCATGCGCACACAAGAACCTCAGCGGTAGTGAAAGAAACAAGTGACATGCAAAGCTTGTGTAGCCTCCTGTGGATCTGAAAGACATGCCCAGTCCTTTAATGGAAGCTGTTTGAAATGTTGTTCTGGCTTTGGAAGATAAAAGGAATTGGCAGCAACACTGTTTGAAGCCTTGACCAGTGTGTCACTGCTTTCCCACTGCCTTCAAATGTCTACGTGAGCTATCAGGTATCCAGTGCATGCCATGTACTTTCCTGATGGTAACAAGGAAATATTAACAGCATTGGGTGGAATCAATGATAAGACACAGGCTCAAGTTTTAAACACCCTCAGGAACTGTGAGATCCATATTCAACAATTACCTGGCTGGGGAAGTTAGCCAGATAAACCTATCTGGCTAATTTTGCTTGGATATTCAGCTCAATAGCAGGTCTAACCTATCCAGCTATCTTAAACTTGGATGCATTAAGCCGTGATGTTTTTTCGTAGCAGAGGGTCCCACTATCACGAAGGGGTGTCACTGTGATCGAGGGTCCCCCTCCTCCGAAAAAAACATTGTGGCTCAATGGCACGTTTTTTTGTCTCGTGGTCAAACCCCACAGGGCAAAAGAGCACATGTAGTGGCCCTTTAATGCAACGGCAGCCCCAATCTGAAGGGACCACCGGCCCCCCAAAAAAAGGAAATCCCAGCATAGAGGGGAGATTGAGCAGGGATCAGGGATCAGGGCTGACCCCCCCCCCCGGCTCATCCGGAGGCCACCACTAGAAGCAGCCCCAACTTCCCCCAGAGTTTAGAAATGACAAAAAAATGCATTTGGGCAGTGACAGCCCCAGCCCTCCCTCCCCCCCCCCCAAAAAAAATCCATCTAATAAAAACCTTGAGCTGCTCCTGGCCCCCCAGCCCATCACATAAACTTGAGCCACTCCGGGCCCCCCTCCCCCTGGCTCATCCTTATCAGAATTTTTATGCGTTACCATAAGGTTTGGGGATAACTGCACGGAGCAGCAGTTACTATCCCTTAAGAGAAACATGGGAGTAACCTGCGCGGAGCAGCAGTTACTATCCCTTAAGAGAAACATGGGAGTAACCTGCACGGAGCAGCAGTTACTATCCCTTAAGAGAAACATGGGAGTAACCTGCACGGAGCAGCAGTTACTATCCCTTAAGAGAAACATGGGAGTAACCTGCACGGAGCAGCAGTTACTATCCCTTAAGAGAAACATGGGAGTAACCTGCACGGAGCGGCAGTTATTATCCCTTAAGAGAAACATGGGAGTAACCTGCACGGAGCGGCAGTTACTATCCCTTAAGAGAAACATGGGAGTAACCTGCACGGAGCGGCAGTTACTATCCCTTAAGAGAAACATGGGAGTAACCTGCACGGAGCGGCAGTTACTATCCCTTAAGAGAAACATGGGAGTAACCTGCACGGAGCGGCAGTTACTATCCCTTAAGAGAAATATGGGAGTAACCTGCACGGAGCGGCAGTTACTATCCCTTAAGAGAAACATGGGAGTAACCTGCACGGAGCGGCAGTTACTATCCCTTAAGAGAAACATGGGAGTAACCTGCACGGAGCGGCAGTTACTATCCCTTAAGAGAAACATGGGAGTAACCTGCACGGAGCGGCAGTTACTATCCCTTAAGAGAAACATGGGAGTAACCTGCGCGGAGCGGCAGTTACTTAGCTTGCTGGGCAGACTCGATGGACCATTATATATATATCTATATCTATATATCTCATGGAATACTGTAATGGGATCCAGAGAAACCATGTGGAGGCACTGCTTGCTCAACATTAGTTACAGTGAGGTACGCAGTAGAGAATTTGCGGGTTTTTTGTGTTACAACAGGTTTTGGGTAGGAGGGGAGGGGATATTGAATGTGCGTTTTTCCAGAGGGGACAGAAATGGATTCTTTGTCCACAATGGGTCTAAACCAGGTGTGGTCAACTCTGGTCCTCAAGAGCTGCAAACAGGCCAGGTTTTCAGGATATTAACAATGAATATGCATGAGGTAGATATGTATGCACCGACTCCATTGTATGCAAATCTATCTCATGCATAGGCATTATGGATATCCTGAAAACCAGGCCTGTTTGCTGCTCTAGAGTTGGTCTAAACAGTAAGATTACATTTTTTTATTTTAAGACTGTCCCTTTAAAAGTGTGTTCTGTGCTGTTTGTTGATTGGCTGTATTATAAAGCTGGCTGCGGTTTGACCAAGATGGCATCATGTGTGTTTTGAATGTCTGTGCCTTCTGTTGCAGTAGGTTTATTGTATTCTTTAGGTTACTTGGAGGGGTGTGATTAATATGGTTATATGTTTTTAAGTTTTGTTTGCTTTTTTGGTTTTGGTAAACATGCTAGTGGGGACAATAGTGAAAGTTCGCTGTGTGGTGATTTCCAGCTGAAGAAGCTAAGAGCACTCTTGATGAAGCCATTTTTTTTTTTTAAGAGAAACATGTCAGCTGTTGGTGAAGATCACTATATGCCACTATTATGAATGATTAGTGCCCCATTTAACTGATGGTACTAATGAAAGAGACTCTTTATTAATCTACAATATTTCGTCAAGCTATCTTTTATGGATTTTATTTTTGGTCTGAAATGTGAGTTGCATTTTTTAGCTAGACTCAGTGTTATGACCTTCCAAAAAAATATAAAAATATATGACAGATGGTTTTCTGGTTGATAAGAAAAGTCCTTGGATCATTGTTTATTCTATAAAGGATTTTCTAAAGATCTTTAAACTCCTGCAGAGAGATGAGACACTACTCTCAGCTCTTAACCCTTCTAATCAGAATATTCTTGGGCTTCTCTGATCAATACTCTAGATTGCATCATTATGACCATTCTTAGAGGGTAATGTATGGCAAATGGCTCAAGTCCACTCACTATTCTGACAGATTTCTGCACCCCAAATGCATAATGCATTGCTCGTATTGAAAATTAACTATTAAGCATCCAGTTCTCTTAGATCCCTTAGGCATGTTCATTCCTACACCCAAGATCCATGAAACCTTGAAGAAATTCCACATTTACAGTGACAAAAAAAAAAAAGAATAAAAAGTTTTACATGCTTGGGACTTTTTAGAGAAACTAGTGATGATTATCCCTTCTTTTAACGATCATATGTTGCAGGTAACTCAAACAGGCTCTCTCAATTGTTGGTTCCTCACTGTGGAACTCTCAAGGAGATCAGAAAGGAATTGGATTTATCTTTTAAGAAGAAAGCGAAAACATTTTTATTCAAGTAAACCGTTTATGGATTAAACTTATTTTTGCATGTTCTGGATGGATATGGTTTGGCTGTTTGAGTTTGTTTTAAGATGCTTTGGTTTTACTGTAATTCACCTCGACTGGCCAAAAGTTATGGGAGCTGGAATATAAATCTTTAAAATAAAACGAGTGTTATATTTTAGCACAGTACATTCACAACAAGTACTTTAATTGGGCTTTTCAACTCAGTTAAGCTGACTTGCTCCTTTAAATTTGTTTAGATTTCAGAGTGCGCTTGCTCCATCACTGGACATGAGGTACCGTACGACCTCTGTAAAATCAGTGCTAAAAGCTTTGGATGACTTCTTCCTAAATGGTAAAGCCAGTCACTGTCAGCAGGCCTGTCCTGCATTGCAGGGGTTTCTTTATCTCGGAAATCCAGGAAGGACAAATCACAAAAATAATATATTTCAGCAGCTGCTGAGAACAAAGTATAGGAATGCCAGAGCTTAGTGCAAGCAAGCATGCTGAGAAGTGGTTTGTCATGCCTTACATGAAGCTGGGAAAGAAGGCAGAGGGTCAGTTTTAGCACTGGTATACTTCATGAAGCAGCCAAAAAGCACTCTGATCTGTAGAATTACATAAGATTTTGCTTCCAATGAAGAAACCACAGGGGCAATAGTACCAAACTCTAGAGAAGCTTAGTAAAGTCCAGCAAACAGGGGGACATTTACAGAAGGATAACCAAAATGTGACTATTTTTAAGGTTCCTCAAATCATAGATAAAATTTCAGTTCCTGTCAGAATACAGCAATAGGCCTGTGGGGCTGTTATGTGTGTGTTGGGATGAGGGGAAGGCAATGTTTCTTTTTTTTAAACAAATTGTTGGAATATTTTAATAGAAAAAATAGAAGTAGAAGAGGGCTGGAAGGTTCATCTGTATACTATTCCCAGCATCCCCCAGGAGAGGACTCCAGATGTCACAGCAACCAACCCAGGCTTTGAACTCCACAGCCCCAGCTTCCAGAGGCCCCACACCCTTTGCAGTAGAAAAGGACAGGAAGTGCATGCTGTTAGGAGCACAACTCTCAAACCTCTCAATCCTTTAAGTGAAGATCAACTTAATGGTGGTTGAAGAGGACTGGTAAGTATAGCTTTGGGAAATCTTAGGACTTAAAAAAGTTTGGAGAGAGGTGAAATAAGATATATTATTTAGTGTTTGTAAGTATCTGAGATAATAAGCAAGCCAGGGAGAGAGTTAATTCTAGTGTCTGTCTTTCCCCTCCTACCCATCCCTAGCTCAACCCTTGATTTTTAGGCAAGAGACACTCTCATTAAAAATCAATCAGGCTTTTATCTAAATCATACTATTGCACCAGCCCTTTCTGAGAGTTTAATCATCCCCTTATAGGACACTAGCAGATTAATTAGTGAATACACCTATACATTTAAAGTACATTAACTCCAACTCCCTTAGCAACCTAAACTTAACTAGGAACTCAACAAAATTAAGATGAAGGCAGCAATCCAGCAGCAAGAGGGGGGCTTTCCAGTCTTTTGCATCAAGTGTCACATGTATAATATTTTACCCGCTGGTGAGAGATTCTGTGTGTGCACCTGGTGCAAAGAGCTCCTGGCTCTCAGAGAACGAATCCGATCCCTGGAGGCTAGAGTGGGAGACCTGGAAGAGATGAGGTAGAGAGGTACATTGAGACCTTCAGAGACATAGCACACAGGTCCCAAATCCAGTGTGGCAGCCCCAGTGCTGCCTTTTGAAAGGTCTCTCGGTTGGAGAGCATCTCTCTGGTGCAGCAGGAAGTGATCCTGGAGCAAGGACCTGCTCTCCAAGTGATGCATTGTCCACGCGCACCGAGGACAAGTCTCCCAGGGCCACTACCTAGGAGGGAAGGGTTAGGTCGGTCATCATAGTTGGTGATTCAATTAGTAGAAATTTAGATAGCTGGATGGCTGGTGGATGTGAGGACCATCTGGTAATTTGCCTGCCTGGTGCGAAGGTGCATACCTCACACGTCACCTAGTTAGGATTATAGACAGTGTTGGGAAGGTGTGGGCGCCAATGACATTAAAAAATGTGGGAGGGAGGTTCTGGAAGACAAATTTAGAATTTTAGATAGAAAGTTGAAATCCACATACAGGTCCCCAGAGGCAGGCAGAGCTCCAGAATCTCAATGCATGGATGAGACGATGGTGCAGGGAAGAGGGATTCAGTTTTGTAAGGAACTGAACAACCTTTTGGGGAAGGGGGAGACTTTTCTGAAAGGACGGGCTCCACCTTAACCAGAGTGGACCCAGGCTGCGGACGCTAAATTTTAAAAAGAAGATAGAGCAGCTTTAAAACTAGAACAAGGGGGAAAGCCGAAAGTCACTCAGCAGTGCATGGTTCGGAGGAATGTATCTCTGAAGGATACCAATGAAACTGGAAAGTTTAGGGCATCTCAACAGAAAGGTTCCAATAAAAGCAAATGTAGTCCATGTGCCTCTAAGCAAAGAATCACCTGAGCTAAAGAATTCCAAATTATCCCTATCAACTGAAAAGCAGGTTGTTAATACACACAAAAAACGCATTTTGAAATGTCTGTATGCCAATGCCAGACGTCTAAGATGGGAGATTTAAGAGTATATAGCAGTGAATGATAAGAAATATAAACAGCATCTCAGAGACTTGGTGGAAGGAGGATAACCAATGGGACAGTCCTATATCAGGGTACAAATTCTATCACAATGATAGGGAGGATCAACTTGGTGGGGCTGTGGCACTTTATGTCCAGGAGTGTATAGAGTCCAACAGGATAAACATCATACAAGAGACTAAATGCTCAGTAGAATCTATATGGGTAGAAATCCCATGTTTCTTGGGTAAGAATATAGTGACAGAACCTGTGTACTACTGTCCACCTGGCCAAAATAATCAGACAGATGATGAAATGCTAAGAGAAATTAGGGAAGCTAACCAATTTGGCAGTGCAGTAATAATGGGAGATTTCAATTACCCCAATATTGACTGGATAAATGTAACATCAGGACATGCTAGAGACACAGTTCCTGGATGGAATAAATGACTGCTTCATGGAGCAATTGTTTCAGGAACCAAACGAGAGAAAGAGCTATTTTAGATGTAATTCTTAGTGGAACACAGGATTTCGTGAGAGGTAACCGTAGTGGGGCCACTTATCAATAGTGATCATAACGATCAAATTTGAACTAAGGACTGGAAGGGGGACAATATGTAAATCTACAGCTCTAACACTAAATGCAGCTCCATCACTGCTCTCTACATTAAAACTGGGGGTGGAAGGGAAATAGAACCAAGAGCTAAGAGAAACAGATAAGTATGAAAGAAAAAATGTGTGAAGCTTGCTGGGCAGACTGGATGGGCCATTTGGTCTTCTTCTGCCGTCATTTCTATGTTTCTATATATGTTTCAAAAGGGAAATTGTGATAAAATGAGGAAAATAGAAAAAAAAACTGAAAGGTGCAGCTGCAAAGGTTAAAAGTATACAACAAGCGTGGACACTGATTAAAAATACAATCTTAGAAGTGCAGTCCAGATGTATTCCACGTATTAAGAAAGGTGGAAGGAAGGCAAAACGATTACCAGCATGGTTAAAAGGTGAGGTGAAAGAGGCTATTTTAGGCAAAAAACATTCTTCAAAAATTGGAAGAAGGATCCATCTTATGAAAATAGGAAAAAAAAACCATAAGCATTGTTAAGTGTAAAACATTGATAAGGCAGGCTAGGGGAGAATTTGAAATGAAGTTGGCCATAGAAGCAAAAACTCATAAAAACTTTTAAAAATATATCTTAAGCAAGAAACCTGTGAGGGAGACGGTTAGAATGTTAGATGACTGAGGGGTTAAAGGGACTCTTAGGGAAAATAAGGCCATTGCAGAAAGACTAAATTAATTTTTTTCCTTCTCTGCTGGGGATACAGTTTCTTGAGTCTTCACTTGCAAGTCCACAGTGGTTTCTCCATTTTTTTCTCTCCTCTCCTTCCCATCTAACCCAGGCTTCTAACCCAGTGGTTTTAACACTTCATCTCTAGCTTTATCTGGGTTTAGTAATTCTTTTCCCTCAAACACAGATTGCAATATCACTCTACTGAAATTTAAATTATCCCAAGATAATTTGACCCAAGAGTCAAATCTCTAACAAAGGCCCTGTTCAACTTGGTAGTTCTTGCTCTGGGTTTGTGAACAACATCTAGAGCACGAGTTAGGTAACTCCGGTCCTTGAATGCCACAAATAGGTCTGGTTTTCAGAATATCCACAAGGAATATACAAGAACATATTTGCATACAATGGAGGCAGTGCATGCACAACTATATCTCATGCATATTTATTATGAATATCCTGAAAACCAGACCTGTTTGCAGTGCTTGAGGACCGTAGCTGCCTACTCCCGATGTAGAGTCTGAAAACTTATGAAAGGTAAACACCACAACAACAGAAGCCGATGCCTTGACGATGGCTTGAGTATCAAACTTCAGTTACTTCAGTCATGTTCTTAGTTGCTGCCGGGCGCACAATACAATTCTATGAATTTTTTGCTGTAAGCTAACAAGAGAGAGTTTAAACACTAATAATCACACACGTCTACAGTGATGTTTATTTGAAATACTAACATTGTCTTCTAAATATAATGGCAGATAAGGAATGTAAGGCCCATCTAGTTTGCACAATTTCACTCCTGCTACAATTCCACAGACGCCCAGTAGACCTCCAGCTTTCCCCTCACAAGTAGGGAGCCTATCCTATGCTGTTCTCAAATTCTGATGCTGTTTTTATTTCCACCCCTTGAGACATTATGCTATGTTGGTTGATCAGATTCAGGCTTTAGTTTTCTACAATTTAAAAGAAATAATGCTTCTGTATAGAAAAGATGAAGCAAAGATGAGGTGTATGAGGGAGCTCCCTTTCCATCTGTAATCATACTCCTGAGAGGGTATTATTAAAAGCACATGCTTATGTGAACAATAAATTACAAAGAAAGGGTATTTATTGATCCAGGAGTAGTCATGTAATAATACGAGAGAAGACAGATGGTAAACGAGGAAAAGAAAAGAAAAAAACCCCCCAGTAAATATTCCAATGGATCAGAGTACAAATCTCTTGGTTTACAAAGCAAGGAGACCCATCTAGGCTTCAGTTGCCTAGTGAACCTGCATTTTATATTGTGGCCTGGTCTTCAGCACAATCTAAGACTGACATCAGTTTTTAGTAAGGGGCAAGGAAACAGGCAAATAGCCTTCCCTAGCTTTTAGATCCTATTTAAATAAAAATGTTTGCAGAACAACATTAAGAACTGAATATTTAAAACAATTTCACAAAACAGGGTTCTGACCTTGTTTGGGATTGGGTTCAGGATGTGTCCAATGACTACCTGCAGGCTCTTTTTCTATACAGTAGATGTGATATTGCCGATACTCTGCTTTCACAAGTAACAACCCTTGGGCAAAGTGGAAGTACATTTCCCCTTAAAGAAGGGCAATAACTGCAGTCCTGAATGGCCACAAATGGTTTTCAAACTATTCTGAGTTATCCAGAAAAAGAGAGAGCTGTTTGTGGGCCTGGAGAGTTGAGTATCCTCTCTGTCTCTCTTTTTACTTAAACTCTACAATGAATATTACAACCCATCCCTGCAAATACATCTTTAAAGAGGCCAGTTCCAAGGTTTCCTACAATAAGCATATTAGATCAAATATATCTAAATATAGCTCACGAAAATTCATTGGGAATATCCTGAAAACCAGATCCACTTTAGGTTCTCGAAGGACCAGGATTAGATGAAACTTCACCAAGCTTCTCTGCTGTTTCCATTATTTTCCTGTGTTCACTTGCAGTAAAATTAAGGAAGCCATGCACAGCACGCTAAGTAAAACAGAAAATTCACTCGACTACCTATATGTCTTATAGTTGTGCGTACTGAATGCATGGGCCTGTATCTATTACACGTTTCCTCACTTTCAGCTTCTTTTTGTAAATCCCTCCCACCCTCCAAACAAGTTAACTGTCCTTTTTAAAGCTGGCATAGTCCTAAGAAATTAATCCAACTGTTTACTGGCGAGAGGCAAACATCTTGAAATGCAAGCCAGTCCTGGAAGTGATGATCCTAGAATGCTACAGAAAGCACATTAGAAAAACAAACTAATGACTTAAAGAACAGACAGACCCAATGGGTATCAGTGTTTCACCACAGAAGAAAAAATACAAAGCAATCTACACATTTCACTTGAAATCTTTCAAAGGCAGAATAGAGGCAATAATGCAAGAGTAATTTAGCTGCAGTCATTCCCAGTAGCCTTGTCTCAAGGTAAGTTTTCATCAGCTTTTATAAATTGCTGTTCGAGAGCAATGCGTATGTAAAACTACTCTACATTTATCAAGCGGTGACCATTAGAAAAACGTAGACAGATACAGGAATCAAGACAAATCTGCCACTTTTTCACACCTCCACTGGGTTCCATAAAAATTGAATTTTAAAACTACCAACACAGTGTTTGCATTTTTATCACTTTGTTTACCTCTCTAGCACTGCAGCAGTCTGTTGGTTCTGCCATCTGTGATAAAACAAGCTTGCTTACCATAAACAGTGTTTGCCGTAGATAGCAGGAAGAATTAGCTATTACATGCGGGTGATGTCATCTGGTGGCACTGAACAGACTCGTTTCTCCAAGCTAGTAAAGCTTTGAGTTCTACTGAGCATGTGCAGGAGTTCCCGTGTGGGCATTGCCTTGCAAGGCTCCTCAGTCTATATCACAGCTAAATCTCGCTATGTAGTCAACTCTCCATGGAGACAGGCAGATATTCCATGGCTAATTCATCTTGCTATCTATGGAAAACACCATTTACATTAAGCAAACTTGCCTTTTCTATCAATAAAAAGGCTGAATTAGCCATTAATATGGGGAGTTCAAAGCTGAGGGTTGCAGCAGAGTGTTTACTTAATAAGCAACCCAGCACCCACCATGCAGAGTAGACAACAGCAAGAACAGATTTCGCAGAACTGCTTGTCCAAGTTTACTATCAGTCTTTGAAAGGTTATCAAGATAGTAGTGGAATGTGAAAGTGTGAATTGAAGACCAGGTTGCAGCTTTTCAGATATACTCGATGAATACTTCTCGAAGATGAGCAACAGAAGCAGTCATGACTCTCACTTGATGAACCTTTACAGTCTGTGACTTGTAGTCTTGCTAAGGTGTAGTAGTGATGAATACATTCAGCCTGCCAGTTAGATAAAGTGTGTTTGGCAATTGGCATTCCTAGCCTTTTGGAGTTGTATGAGATGAACCAGTTGGGAGGTTTGACAATGTGGCTGAGTTTCTTATAATACGCTAAAGCCCTTTTGCTGTCCAAAGTACAGAGGACTTTTTCGCCTTCATGAGCAGGGGGCTTTGGAAATAAGGTAGGCAGTATGATGGACTGATTAATATGGAAAGCTGAGATTATCTTTGGCAGAAACTTCAGGTGAGTAAGGAGTGAAAGAACTCCATGTATAGAGGACAGCAAACAAGAGCTTGAAGTTCACAGGCTCTTCTGACTGAAGTCACTGTGATGAGGTACACCAGTTTCCATGTGGCAGGCTTCGTTAATTGGGAAAAGACCACATTGAGATCCTACAGAACAAGTGGTTTTTGCACCAGTGACTTGACATGTAGAGATCACTTTGCCATCTAGTTGAGTTTGGTAAGCTGCTACAGCGCGGAGGTGCACTTGCACCAAAGAGGTTGTGAGACCAGAGTTAGAAAGACAGAGTAAGTATTTCAGCAGATGCTTAGGTTCGCAAGAAAATGGGTCCAAAATTTTGTTGACACTATTTGGAGTACCTATTCCATGAAGGTTTCCTAGAGGAGACTAGTATGTTCACGATCTCTGTAGCTAAGTGGTGATCCACAATCACTGAGCACTCAACATCCAAGCTGTGATGCTGAGGGCAGGAAAGGTTGGAATGATACAATGTTCTGTCTTCCCAGTTAACAATGCAAGGTCTGGATCCTAGATATATGGGAGGACAACTGGAATGTTGTACAAGATATGCATACCAGATCTGTCTGGGCCACATCGAGGTTACAAGGATTAGCCAAACATGGTCCTGAAGCATCTTTTACATTGTTCTGGGGATGAGGCTTTGTCCCCAATCGAGGAAAGAGTCCTGAGCTAGTCTGTGATTGCTTGGCAGATCTGAACAAAATTGATTTAGTTTTCTGATCTGTTGCAATACAAATAGGACCACCAACAGTAGATCCCATAAGATGAACAGTTCATCTGCCACATATTGCTATAGAGACTACACATGTGGTTGAAAAATTCTGTACAGTTGATCTGCCAGCACGTGGGAGACTGCCATCAAATAGGCAGCCTGTAGAACAGCTTGATTTCTTTCTGCCCAATTTCAGATTTCTAGAGCTTCCTGGTCAAGAGGCTATGATCCCATTCCTCCTTACTTGATGACTTATAACATGGAAACTTGGTTGTCGGCTTGAATCAGGATGCTCTTTCCCTGAGGGATATTAGTGAACATGCAGAGCTTGTCTCATTGCTCTCAGTGCCAGTAGACTGATTTGATAATGGCTCTCTTAAACAGACTAGATGCCCTGGATTTGAACGGTTACTCCCCAGCCTTTGGTGGAGGCATCCATCATCAATACCACTTGATAGGGGAGCGCCTTCCTGAAGAACTCAGGGAGCAAATCGTCACTGAAACTCCCATTTCAATGTCACTTGTACTGGAGATGAGAACAGTTAAGTTAACTGATCCCACTAGGTACATAGAGCCAGTGGAGCTTGCAGATATGAAGGCGGGTCAGCGGAACCACATGGATAACCACTGCCATATGACTGGAGGACAATGAAGAGCTTTCTTGCCATTGAGCGTCATGAGGACAGTAGCTTGCGGGTGAGTGATGTCATGGTATAAGCCCAGTCAGGAGGCAGAAATACTCTCTTGGAGTGAGAATCTATTCAAGTCCCAATAAACTTTTTCTGAGTGGGCTCTAGGTTCAATATCTCAAAATTCACCAGAAAACCTAGGCAGTGTAGAAGAGGTATCATTGTGCAGAGCACTTCCTCTCATAATTTCGCTGTGATGAGCTAATCATCCAGGTATGGGGAAACTTGTATTCCCTGGTGATGCAGATGAGCCACCTCTGCCATAAGGCAATTCATAAAGTCTCTTGGGGCTGACAACAGGCCAAATGGGAGTACTTTGTACTCGTAATGGGAAGAATCCACCTGTAAGCAGAAATAGTGTCAATGTGAAGGGTGGATGGGTATGTGAGCATATGCATCCTTCAGATCCAGGGCACAAATTCATTTGTCTTTCTGTATGTAAGGGACAATTGTGCTGAGAGAGTTCATTCTGAATTTATCTCCGACTATATGTTTGTTCAAATGTCTCAAGTTCAGAATAGGCTGCAATTGTTTTCTTAGGGATAAAGAAAAATAAAAAATAGAAACCCTGTACATGTTGAGGCGCAAGAATTGGTTCTGTGCTTTGTTGTTGGAGAAGCGACTGGACTGCCAAGTGAAGTTGTGGTAGATGAGATGGATCTTGATGAGGCACTGAACAATGTGGAGGGGATGCTGGCCAGAAGAAATGGAACTAGTACCCAAGCTGCAGGATTTAAAGGATCTAGGAGTTCTTGGTGATGTGACACCCCTCCTCCACGAAATGTTGGATTATTTCCCCACTTAGATAGTGGGGAATGGATTGTTCAAAGTGATCAAAAACTAGGATACATATCGCACCCTATAGGTGAAATTCCACATGTTCCTTGTACCCACCACACGGCGACTGTTCAGTTATTATGTAAACCGGTGCGATATGTATCCTATACAGGAAAATCGGTATATAAAAGTTAAAAATAAATAAATAAATCAGGACTCTGGTTTGTGGTACTACTGTAGCAAAGGAAAGGCTAAAACATTCCTTCCATCTCCTTGGTCAGAGGGGTAAAGGGGGTAGACTCAAGAGTAATCTAAGGAAATATTTCTTTGCATTCATGGGAACAGCCTCCCTATGGAGATGAGGAATATATCAGATTTCAAGAAAACATGGACCAAGCAAAGAGAATCTCTGAGGGAGATGTGAGTGGGCCATATAGTCCTCATCTGTCGTCATGGTCCATGTTTCTATGTTAAAAGTCTATCAATCACTTTGACCAGTGTACAGATCACCACTTGCACAATGCCTATGATTCAAATTTGAATTGTCATTGAAGTCAGATGAGAACAGCAAGCCATTTTCATACAGTAGACTCACGGCAAGGCCACATTTGAATACCACAGTTACAGCTATGGGACAGACACCTCTAAAGAGTATGAGGGCAATTTTCAGAAACCATTTATCTGGGTAAGTACTGATGAACCCGGGTAAATTAGCTGGCTAAAAAGTATACACTAAGAGCAACAAAACATGTACTTTTAGCTGGGTATAAAGGAAGGCAGGCCTGGGAGCATTTGTAGACCAGGAAGGTGGGAGGGAAAACACACACACAGATTACATTTTCAAATTTGCACACATTATTTTCAAGAGAAGAAAGACCCCACAAAAAAAGAGCAACTGCAAATCTCTGCAGGTACTTTTTCCTATGGTGATTTTCAAAGGGAACGTACTTTCCCCCTGACAACTGGTGCAAAGCCTGCAGTTGAAAGGACCTATGGACTTTGCATCTATGCTAGCAGGTTTGAAAATTGCACCCTAAAAAATAGAGCTTGCCAAAAAAAAACCCAAACCCAAAAACCTGACATGCATAAATTAATGGCCTCCCAGTTCAGCCACAATGATTCCATACAATGCAGCTGCATCTTTTCTATCCTTCCAGATATCCTATTCTTTCAAATAAGCAAAAACAAATTGA